>NW_026609792.1:0-343960 GCF_029499605.1 Hyla sarda
ATGAGACAGAAGTGCAACATTCCAAGGAGGATATTGAAGATTTAAAAAAAATAAATAAAATCTAATTACCGAGTTGAATACTAAAATTCAGCTCCATGAGCTGGAGCAGGCCTTGAGATCTTTTTTCTGGGAACACAGCTACAGGGATGGATGGGCTCCCGTTTGAGATATATCGTAAACTGGGTAAGTCATTGTTAGGGAAACTCCAAGAGGTGTTAGATGAATCCTGCAGACAGGGGTCCCTTCCGCAGTCAATGCGGGAAGCAATGATGGTATTAATCCCGAAAAAGGGTAAAGATCTAAGCGAGATGGGCTCATATATAGACCCATCTCGCTTTTAAATGCAGACGCAAACATTTTTGCGAAGGTATTAACGTTGCGCCTGAAGGGAGTGATTGGGAACCTGGTGGGTAGAGATCAGGTTGGATCTATGAAGAACAGAAATGGAATAGATAATATTAGGCGAGTTTTTTTGGCCATCCAGCTTGGGGGCATCCTGTCTATGATGGGTTCCTTTATCATCAAGTAAGAGCCAAGCTTTTTATGGGTGGGGTTGATTCTTTTTATATCTTTAATTCTGGTTCAGTATGCGGAAAAATAAAAAAGTTATAGGGGTCAGGAGATGACAATTTTAAACTTATAAATTTTCCTGCATGTAGTTATGATTTTTTTTTAAAGTAATACAAAATCAAATAGCAGTGAGACAGAATAAGGGAGAGCACACTAGAGGCAGACTTCACCTGTACTGGAAGGCAGTGTGGTCTCAGCAACCTACGCTTGGGATCTCCTGCGGGGTGCACATACGACAGAATGAAGTATCAATAAGGATAAATAAAGAAGCACGTACGTGCACTCACTGCTCGACGGAGACATTTGTGTGACGGGGTCTGGTTCACGGGGAGCTGGGTCTCAGCATCGGCACTGGTAGTGTGGCGCCCCTGTGAACCGGACCCCGTCACACAACTATCTCCGCCGAGCAGTGAGTGCACGTACGTGCTTCTTTATTTATCCTTATTAATACAAAATCAAACCTATATATGTAGGGTATAATTTTAACCGTATGGACCAACATAATAAAGATAAGATGTCATTTTTACCGAAAAATGCACTACGTAGAAACAAAAGCCCCCAAAAGTTACAAAATGACATTTTTTCTTCAATTTTGTCGCACAATGAATTTTTTTTCTGCTTCACTGTGGATATTTTAGTAAAATGACTAATGTCATTGCAAAGTAGAATTGGTGACGCAAAAAATAAGCCATAATATGGAATTTTAGGTGCAAAATTGAAAGCGTTCTGATTTTTAGAAGGTGATGAGGAAAAAAATGAAAATGCAAACACTGAAAACCCTGCGTCCTTAAGGGGTTAAGTACACCCCAAACCTCAGCCACGAAACCAAGTTTTTTCTTGAACAGCGATCATCAGGAAAGAATAGTAACTCACTTCAAAGAAGTGAACACAGTTGAGTGAACATTTGAAAAGATTGACTCGCTAGTTTCATCGTAATATTTTTTCCAAAATTGTCAGATTGATTTGGCTCGGTTCAACACAAACCTGGAATAAAATAAGCCCCTTAAGATATTTATAACACTGACTAACAGCTCGAAATCCCTGCATAACACTGCTAGGAATGTATTCAAGTAGGTTTAAACTGTTTTTAAAGTTGAGTTGTGCTGAGTTATGGCGACATGCGATAACCAATGGTAACTTTTCATGCACTCGCAGGCTTTTGAGGCTTGTTCACACTAAAATAAAGCGGCATCAAGTATCACTGGTTGTTGGTAGATGACTGCCGGTGTTAAAGTGCACATGGTGGCATGATTTTTCCAGGAGTTATCCATTAAGAAAGTAGCAAGAGCTTTTTAGTCTGCTAAGTGATAAAGATGGCATGGATTTTTTCAGGAGTTCAAAAATGTTTCCCTTTGGGAGTAGCAACAGAATTGGGGATGTGCATTAGCCAGTGTACAGCAGGAGATAGAGGACTGGCATTAGCCAGTGTAGAACAGGAAGTGGAGGACTAGCATTATCAAGTGCACAGCAGGAGGTGGCGGACTAATATTACTGTTACTACTAGTAGTAGTTTGCATACAGCAGACATGGTGGTTGTACAGTCTAATCAGTGCCACATGTTATAGGGGGTTTAAAGTCCTTACAGATCTAAGCCTGATTCATTTTGGTGAATGTCAGTTTTTCCATGTTGCTGACAGACAATCTTGTTCGCTTTGGGGTGACGATGCCACCTGCTCCGTTCTTTTTGAAGCTACACTAAAGGGTGGACAAGACAAAACACCCAGGGCAAACTGGCAAATTCTGGCCAATGGTCTAAACTGGTGACCCAGAAGTCCATGGGGTCTGGGCTCATGATGTCTTTCAGACAAAGGTCACTGCTGAGGTAAGCCTGTACCTGGTGGTTTAGGTGGTGGTTCACTTCCTTATGATGACGATTGATGTCAGGGGGGAATACCAGATGCAGAAAACTTTTTCATCAAGTGCTCCAGCATGAAGATGCTGTTGGTTCTTCCTTTTGCAGTGGTAGTGGTGGCAAAGTGACTGGATCGTTGATTTATTGGAGAACGGAGAGTTGACCCCCGTTTAGCAGGTGTTTGGTGCTGGAAAACCATGGCAAACTGGCTGTGTAGCTTCTCCTTATAGAACTCCAAATTTACCTCTTTCTCAGAAGGGGAGAAATCCCACCATTTTGCTTAAGGGTCTAAGAGTGTTGATATTTAGTAGCCATTTCTTTCCTTTAAGCTCACAATCAACCTGTCACTGTGCATGTATGAAAGCATCCAGCTACCCATCCTTGCCAGCTTTTCTGAGGGCCCATCTTGTTCCGCCTCCATCCCATACTGCAAAGGTTGGTCATGGTCCTCGTCATCATCAGCGTCGCCTTGTGAAAAGTCTTGGTCCCCTATCCCTTCCTGACAGTCCATCAACAAATCCTACCCCTAACTCCTCCTCAGGTCCCATTTTCTCTACCTCCTCATCAAAGCCATCCTCTGTAAGGAGAACATGCCTTCTGCTGGACACCAGATGGGAATTCTTCTTCATTACTCCTTCTTCAATCATTACCTTTAGCGTTTGCTCTAAAAGGAATATCAGCGGCATTACATAACTAATTCAGCTGTTTTCTTTGATGACAAATTTGGTAGCCTCCTCAAAAGACCATGGAAAAATGGCAGGAAATGTCATCATTCTGCTGCATTAGGTAGTCTATCACCCCTTTGCACTGTTGGTACTGGCGGTCCAACATGTGTAATGTTGAGTTCCAGTGTGTTGAAATGTCGTAAATAAGGCGGTGGGAAGTGCACTGTTTTGGCACTCTTGGTGAATAAAGGCATGTTTAAAAGCATATGAACAGCTGAACCGAACGCACACTTTCCTGCAAATATCCAGCACATGCGTGAGACCATTTTCAAGAAACGTTTTACAAAAAGATTTAGCATGTTTGTCAAACAACCACCTAGATGCAGCCCATTGATGATGTTTGTGCTGTTATCAGCAACCACATTTCCTAATGTCAGATCACGACCAGTGTGAAACTTCCTGTTGCAGACGGGGCAACAGCTTCTCCACTGTGTGGCTTTTTCTCACCTAGGCTCAGTAAATGTAACAGAGCATGGCAGCACTTGATTTTAAAAGGAGGGGGGAGGAGGATAAGCTATGCTCTTCCCTGTTGAGTGATGCATGATGTCTGTGGAGGAGGAGGAACCGCATGAGGAGGAGGATAGGCGGGTGGTGACAGCAGCTGAACCTGATCGGCGCAACCGTGGAGGTCTTACCGAGGAGAAGCGGTGTCGTCGTGAAGGAGATGCCGGGGCTAAGATGCCTTCGCCTCCCAGGAAAAAGACTGGACTAAAACCTTTATTTTGTATTGGCGCCGCTTTTCCAGATCAGCGGCGCCCAGTAGCCGGACATTCCAGTACTGATGAGGCTGAGGGTACCAGTAAAAACATGGCTGGGGGCGCTAATAAGCAGGCTAGGCAGGCTTCCCGGTCCTTGTATAAGGGACCGGTGGCTTGTCCTGTGGTGGTGGCTCCAGCCCTGGTACCCAGTGATGCTGATGGTACAAAATCTGCCCCAGAACGCACCGGTCCAGCCAGTATGAGTGAGAAAGTTAATGTAAGGGTGAATGAAGGAGTGAATGTATCTGTTAATAATCTGACTGGGGCTATGAATGGTGGTTTGGGCTGTAGCACGGGTGGAGGTATGGGGGGCACATCAGCTAAAACATGTGACAATGGTTGGGTATGGATTATGTGGAGGAGGGTGGTGAAGGGGCACAGATTAGTGGTGGGGATGTAGGGCCTGGTCCAGTTGCACCCCCAGCGGTGGCAGCACCGGTACGCAGCTACGCAAATGTCACCGCTGGGGGGAGGGGGGCACCTTCCTCGTCCTCTGGCTCTGGGGAGAGCAGTTTGCAGCAGCGTCTCCTGGGGGCCTTAAGGAGAGGGGAGAGATCGATCAATGTAGAGGGTAGGGAGGTTGATCTATCCTTCTGGATAGAGAGACATGGTCTTTCTGCCTTCCGAGAGGAAAGAGGGGGGGATAATGTGTGGTCCCTCCCGACAGCTGGGCCAGGTGGTCTCCGTAGGAATGTGGTCCGGCTGAGGTGGAGAGGCAGTGATACATGTCCTCCAAGATCTAAAGTTGTTGAGCTTCTGCTGAAGTTGGGCTTTAAGGCAGCTGACATCTACGCCTTAATACATCCTTATGGTACCCCTGAGTTTGATATCAGCTTTGTTCGGCCGGAGGGGCTTGAGCTCTTCTGGTCGAATTATGAGCTGGTAAAGAAGGAACCCGGCTGGCGAGACTTTGCCATTCAGGCGGTGTCTGGCCAAAATAATGTCAAGAAAGTGACCGTTTTAACCAGTAACGAATCACTCTCTTGTACTGACATCATGACGTGGCTAGGTCGGTATGGAGAGGGAACAGGGATGAATATGGCATCTGGTCAGGGGCCTGGACGTTTATGGTCAAACTGAGGCGTTCAGGAAACACTGTTACCCATATACCATCTGCGACCTTCCTCGGAAGAGATCGTATCCAGATCTTCTACCAGGGTCAGCCGAAGCTCTGTCACAGATGTGGTGACCCCACACATTTTAGTGCCAATTGCACTGTGCAGAAGTGCACTCTGTGTGGGGAAATAGGCCATCTCGCTACATCTTGTGCAGAGATTAGGTGTCACTTGTGTGGTGACTTAGGTCACCCATTCAGTCGCTGCCCTCGTTCCTTTGTCAACGCGGTTGTTGCCCCGGTGGGAGTAAGCCGTGAGGTGGATTCTGCTGGAGGGACGGCTGTCGGAGATGAAGGGCACAAGGGCCAGGGAAGAAAAGTAAGCAAAAGATGCCTGCCCAACTGAGGCGTCTCAAGAAGCGCCAAAGGGATAAGGAGATTCGGGACTCACAGGAGCATCAACCAACTGGGGTGACTCCTGATCCTGTCCCTGTGGCCAGTCTTACTGCTGAGGCCCTGGGGGATAGTGAACTGGATGAGGAGATTGGGAGAATCCACGAAGAGGGGGATGCCATCTCCTCACTGTCCTCCCATGGTGAGAGTGCAGATGAGGACAGTGGGGGATGGGCAGAAACAAAGCGGGGTACTCGGAGGAATAAAAAAAGAGATGTAAGATCTTCTCCCACCCGCCAGATGCCAAATGAAGGTACAACTGATCTCCCACGACATTTCCTCTTTGGAGGGGAGGGGGAGGTTCCGGATGTTGCGGTGGGGCTCACAGGAGACGCTGAGTCCTCTCTCCGTGGGGAATCTATGTCTTCAGGGGGGGGGGGGGGGAGACTGGCACAGAGTCAGGGGACGAGGAAAATGTATATAATGGGAAAATGGACACATCCATCTCACTAAAAAGGGGTAAACCATTATCTGATGAGGAGGGTGGTGGGGTGGATGGGAAGGATGGTGGGAAAAAGAAAGCTGTCTAACTCAATCACGGCACCCTCTCCGTTGACTCTGGCATCCATTAATGTCGCCAGCATTAAGTCAGATACAGCTCGATTTACGGCCTATGATTTTTTTGCCCATATTAATGCTGATATTTTATTTTTGCAGGAGACTAGGCTAACAGATATGTCATCTATCTACAAGGCTAAAAGAGAGTGGAGGAATAGTCTCTTGGTCCTACTGGTGTCTTGGGGCCAAGCCGTATAGCGGAGTGGCAGTCCTTTTTACTGGAGCGGTAGAATGCCGAATGGGGAGGTGCCTGATCTTAGATGTCCTCATGAAGGGACAAGAACTTTGCCTTATTAACATCTACGGCCCACAGTCTAAGTGGGACTGGAAGTGTCTCTTTATGAGGATCAAGCCCTATCTTTTTACAAGTCGGCAGGTGGTCTTTGGAGGGGACTTCAATGCTGTCACGAGGCCCCAAGATAGGGGAGGTTCCGGAGACAAGCTGACTTATGATAGCGTCGCCCTTAATAGCATAGCGAGTGAGGCTCACCTGGTGGATGTCCACATCCGGCACACCCCAGGCCACGTGGGATTCACCTATCATAGGGGTAGTAGTAGGTCTAGGATAGACAGTTTTTTTTTAAGGAGAAAGCTGTCTCTTCAGCAGTATCGGTTGTTGAGGTGGAGTTCTCCTATCACTGTTTAATTTTGTTTTCTCTGAATGTCACAGAGACCCCCGGATGGGCAGAGGCTATTGGAAGCTGAATTCATCTCTCTTGGAAGAAGCGGAGATAAGACAGTCCTTTGAGGATTTTCTTCAGATCCAGGTACCATTGCTGGGCCTTTGTAGCAGTAAGTCAGAGTGGTGGGAGATCTTCAAGGAAAGGGTTGCAAGATTTTTCCGCCAGCTCTCGGGCCTCAGAAGCCTAAACAGGTACCGTTTGTACCAGGGCCTGAGGAAGAAACTTGAGCACCTTGCCTCAACTGGAGGTAGTCGTGATGATATCTCCAGAGTGAAGTCCTTGTTGATGAAGTGCCAGTACGACAGACACGCATCTTTGCTTTTTGAGAGGGATTACGGGAAGTACCGCTCGCCCGACCCTTACAGAAACTGCAAGATGTCAGTGAATAGTAAAATAGTCTCAGGACTGATTGATAGTACGGGATCCTTGAAAAGGTCCAGATCAGGGATCCTGGAGGCCGTCAGATCCTTCTACTCGCACCTCTTGGGAAGGAAGGATCTAGATCGAGATAAGGTATCAGCTTTCTTGGCTGAAACTGTCCCTGAACCAGGAGTAGACCCCTCTCTTGATGTTTTGACAGAGATGATCCGGGAAGAGGAAGTCAGGATGGCGATTGATGGGCTTGCCCTCAAGAAGTCACCTGGCCTGGATGGCTTAACATCTGAGTTCTATAAGACCTTTAAGGACACTTTGGTTCCCCTCTTGACTGCGGTTTTTAATGAGTGTCTATTCTCGGACACTCTGCCAAAGTCAATGAGTAGGTCAGCGCTGATCATCCTGTCAAAGGGTAAAGACCCATCCCACATTGAGAATTGGCGTCCCATAGCGCTTCTCAATGTGGACCGAAAGATTCTGGCAAAAGTGCTGTTTAACCGGCTGGTGGAGTTTGCACCCCGGCTCCTTTCGGGGGCTCAGCATTGCTCTGTTCGGGGCCGCAATACATTTAGTGCTGTGCTCAGTGTCCGAGAGGCTGTGGAGCAGGGTAGGGCTGGCCACTGGAAGGGATACTTGCTGTCCTTGGATCAGGCAAAAGCGTTTGATCGGGTTAATCATGAGTACCTCTGGTCTGTTCTTCTGAGATATGGCCTTCCGGGGGGGTTTGTTGATTGGCTTAAGACCTTGTACGCAGGGGCAGAGAGTTTCCCGCTTGTGAATGGTTGGATTGGCCGCTCTTTTGAGGTTGGGTCTGGCGTCCGTCAGGGTTGTCCTTTGAGCCCGTTGCTGTACGTGTTTGCAATTGATCCTTTCCTTAGGAGGATTGATTGTGGACCGTTGGCGGGGGTGAGAATGGACCTGGCGGTGCCGGGTTTGGCTCTGAGGGCGGTAGCGTATGCTGATGATGTCACCGTGTTTGTCTCCTCACAAGAGGAAGGCCAATGGGTGATGTCAGAGGTGGACCGCTACTCGGAGGCATCCGGGACCAAGATCAACCGGGATAAGTGCGAGAGTCTCTGGCTGGGAGGGGGAGATCCTAGTTTTGATCTCCCGGACGCCCTTCCAGAGCCCCAGGAATCTGCAAAAGTTCTCGGCATCGAATTTGGCCAAGGGGATTACCCCAAACAAAACTGGGACAGCAGGCTTAAGATCGCCGCTCAGAAGGTGGTTCAGTGGAAGGGTTGGTCTTTGACCCTCCGGGAAAGGGTTAACCTGATCAAAACATTCCTGCTCCCTTTACTGATATACCTGGGCAGTGTATGCATGTTGCCAGAACCTCTTTGGACCCGGGTCTACAGTGTGTTCTTCCAAATGTTATGGGGGAATAGACTGAACCTAGTGAGGAGGGAGGTTACTTACTGTACGAGGAGACTAGGGGGGTTGTGTATGGTCAACCCTGTGGTGTTCCTAGTGAATACCTTTCTTAAGACCAATATAGACTGTGAATTTATGGAACGGTCTACCTCAGGAACTGGTCACAGCAGGAACAATTAACAGCTTTAAAACAGGGTTAGATACATTCCTGGAACAAAATAACATTAAAGCTTATGCAGAGTTATAAAACTACATCCCTTTCCCTTATCCCCTTACATCCTTCCCTTCAATCCCCTGGTTGGACTTGATGGACGTATGTCTTTTTTCAACCATACTAACTATAGCAAACCTCTGGTCAGAGAGGGCTCCTCCGTGGGTATCCTCCTGTAGGGGATGGTTTCGGCCTTTCTTCCAGGAATGGGAGACAGGAGGGCAAGTGAAGGATCTTCGCACACCACACGGACATCTCCCGGCTTATACTACCCTGGTTCTGAAGGTTATTCGTCGGTGGGGTCTGGGGATGTGGGAGATTAGGACTCTGTCGAGGAAATTCCTTGACAAGAGGGTCCTGTCTTCTCATTTCCAGAGGCCATTGGCGCTCAAGGACTGCCCAAGTCGGGATCTGGAGGTGGGTTTAGAGCTTTTGAATTCTATCAGGATCCCCTTTAAGTTTTGGGACTTGACTTGGCGCTGCTTCCATGGGAAACTGTGTGTGAGGGACAATCTGAAGTGCAGGAGCTCTGATGACCGGGGATGTCCCCGCGAAGAGTGTGGAGGCATGCTGGAAAGCATGGAGCATTTTCTGCTTCATTGTTCCTTTAACACAGAGGTTTACACCAGGGTGGGCGCTTCCATTGGTTGGCCTCGGCTGGCCAGTCTCTCCTATGCGGAATGGGCCTATGGGGCATTCAGAAACCTTGGAGGCTGGGACCGGTGCACTTTATTCCTAGTCAGCTCAGTGGTTAGGTACTACACGTGGAACACACGGTGTTTAGTGTCGACGCAGCGTAAAATCCTCCCTGTGGATGTGGTGGTTAGGAACATTCTCGGTGACCTGGTGAAGGTGCGTTCTCTGGAGTACGAGAGGCTGGGTGCTGGCAGGGCCTCTCATCTGTGGAGGGGCTCAGCCTTTAAAGTGCCTTAGCCTGTTGTCTCCCCCTGGTGGTGGGCTGATGCTGGCACATTAGTCTTTTTGTTTTGAGCAGTTGGTTTATGGTAATATAGGGCTTGCAGGCGCTGAACTTGAGCTTTAGGGGTTTGTTGTTTGGCTATTAGTGTTATATGTATTTGTTATTGTATTTATTGTTGTAGTCTATGTGTATACTTATGTATTGTATATATTATTAGTCTGTGTATATTTTATGTAATGTATATATTGTATATATTGTGTGATGCCACCTGGGGTTTGGGTTTAGTTTAGGTTGGGTGGTGGGTTAAAAAGGGGGGAGGGGGTTTGTATGGGACTTTTATATATACAGAAAATCCTGGACTGGTTCATGGACGTCTGATAACGTACTGGGGGCATGGGATGCGGGACCAGCTCAGGGCCAAAAAATAAATAAATAAAAAAAAGTGGTGTTATTTTGTTTGTGTTGGTTTTATTATTTTGTATATAATATTATTGTTGTTGTTATTCTTTTTGGTATATTACTGGTATTGGGTTTTTGGTATTGCAACTGGGCCAGGAAATTCACATTTAGTATTAGTGTATATTAGTGTATATAGTTTATTAGTATGGTATGGGTATAATGGGTATTATAGGAATATGTCTTTTGTAAATATTGTATATATTTGTTTGTGTGCAGGAATGAGTGTGGGGTGGACCGGTGTTGTATTTTATGCTATAGTGTTGGTTTTATGATTCGTTATATTGATATGTTCTGTCGGATATGGTATGTTTATGTTTTGTAATTTTTTATTGTTATGTTTGAAATTTTAATAAAAGATCTACAGGATATAACTCAGGATCAGTACAGGACTCCACCAGTAGAATAGTGGGAGTATAATAGATGTATATATTGTATAGTGTTTTCCAACCAAAGTGGCCCCAATTGTTGCAAAACTACAACTCCCAGCATGCTGGGAGTTGTAGTTTTGCAACAGCTGGAGGCATTCTGGCTGGGAAACACTGATGTAAACACCAGCAGACTGCAGAACTCACCAGGTACACTCTTTTCTCCCGAGTGCTTCTCTCAACATGACTGTAAGCTCTGCCCCCACAGGTCACATGATTACCACAGGTCGTCCTACAGTGTTCAGTAAGCAAAGGGCAGGTTTTGGTCGGGCTGACTCGGTCAGTCATTCACTTTACTTATACTCTGGGTAGAGACCGCTGCTATTCATTCAGTGGCTGCCTGACCAGGACCAGCAGAATGCTGGGAGTTGGGGGCATTTAAAAAAAGATTTTAAAAGAAGTAGTCAGCCGCAGGCCCCCACTCAGGACCTGTCAGTCCGTCCCTGCTGCTGCCTGTAACCCGATCCCTGAGTCTGGTTACCAGTACAGTTACTGAATGAACCGTTTTAAATGATTCATTTAATCTGATGAATTGAATCATCCGGATCATAGAAAAGAACCGGATCAAAAGAACGAATCACTCAAGAACCGGACATCACTAAGACAAGTCTCAGTGCCCCTCCAGCATACCATGTGTGCAGGGCATGGCGGTGTCACGCTGATCTTCACATGGTTTGCCTTGGCGGACCGAGTCACACAGGGGAGGGACTGCTAAAAGTCATTCATCAAGAAATCGAGTCATGGCTTACTCCACGAAAACTGGAAATGGGAACCATGGTGACCGACAACGGGAAGAGAATCTTGTCTGCACTGCGACAAGGAAGCCTGAGACATGCGCCCTGCATGACAAACGTATTCAACTGGTTGTCAAGCGGTTCCTGAAGTGTTCCCTCCATCTGCAAGACATCCTAGCAATGGGAAGGAAATTTTGCATGCACTTCAGCCACTCGTACACCGCAAAGCACACCCTCCTTGAGCTGCAGCGTCAGAACGGCATCCCCCAACATAGTCTGATTTGCGGCATTTCCTCACGTTGGAATTCCACCCTCCATATATTGGAGCGACTATTCGAACAGAGAAAGCCATCACCAATTTCTTGATGATCCAAGCGGATAGGGGGACTGTGTAACTTCAATGTCAACCAGTGGCAGCTCATACATGACACCTGCAGTTTGCTCAGGCCCTTTGAGGAAGCCACATTATTAGTCAGTCGCCAGGATTACGGGATGAACAACGTCATTCCAATGCTTCATCTACTACAACACGTGTTGGAAACAATGGCTGGTCAGGGCACTGGAGAAATGGCACCTACATCTCACAGCCACATGAGCCCTGTGGGGGCTGAACTGGAGGAGAGGGAGGGGCAGGGGCACAGTGGAGCACAGTTTAGGTTTCACGAGCTGGGACGTTATTCTAGTCATCTGACAGGAGAGGAGGAGCAGGAGCAGCTAGAGGGTTATGAGGGAGGCGAGACAAAGGACCCAGACGTTGTGGAAGAATAATAATAAAATTGATTTAAGCAGCCAAGTTGTCCATTCCCAACCATATTTGAACTATATATATTACCTCTCAGAAGATTAAGGTTGTAGAAGGCATACAAGGAACGAACGGAGACTTTTCTACAGGAATGCATTCTTTTCTATAGGAAGCGAGAGAGAGAGAGGCCCCACTGTGCACATCTTGTATTAATTAAGTATTGTACCATGTATGTGACATCACCTTACTTGTTTTTTCTACTTGTACCATATATAAGGAAGGGGTCTGCCCCCACCTCAATAGAACTGATTTTGAACACACAGTGTCTGTGTCAGTCATTTCTCCGAGCTCGTAATATATATATATATTAATTAGAAACTCTATGACATCGCCTTAAAGTCCCCTTGACGACTTCCCTAACAACATACCATGGCAGTATGCAGTGGAGATGGAGGCAGGGAGTCCCTCTGAGTCACTTGCACAAATGGCATGATGCATGCTCACCTGCTTGCGTAGTGACCGCCGAATTGTCACCGTTCGGCAGCAGGATGACTTCTGGCTGTCTACCTTATTGGACCCTCGCTACTGGCATAAAATGGGGGCCTTTTTTACACCCGCTGAGAGGGAGGATAAACTGACCTACTACAGAGACATCTTACGTAGTCAGTTGGCTGATGCCTATCTGCGCCATCGTCCATCCTCTCACAGGTCTGACTCGGGGGGCCCTTTGTGCTCACCTTCCACTGCCATGGCTGCTGGGGAGGGGTGGGGTGGCAGGAGCAGTACCAGCTTTATCAGCAGCAGCCTGAGTCTACAGTCGATGATGAGTAGCTTTCTTCACCCGCGTAGTGAAGCAATTCATCAGCAGCAGGTAGACCTGGAGCAGGACCTGAACCAGCAGGTGGTGGCATACTTTGACATGACCATGAAAACACACCTTGAAGATCCGCTGGACTTCTGGGCAGCCAAACTTGATTTGTGGCCGCAACTAGCAGGCCATTAGTGTGCCATGAGAGCGGGTGTTTAATGCGGCGGGGGCCATAGTAACCCCAAGGAGAACTCATCTGTCCACGAAAAATGTGGAGAGACTGACCTTTGTGAAGATGAATCAGGCATGGATCAGCCAGGATTTCCACCCACCAATGCCTGATGCATCAGAGTAGATTGTCCATGGTGCCACACCAACACTTCACAAATATGGAAAGTGCAAAACAAATTTAAGGTGCTGCTCCCCAGTTACAGACATTCCTTGACATCAGACCACAAGTATTGAGTATATGCATTAGCTAAAACTTAACTTTTCTTAGGATAAAATATATGTACCCCAATTTTTTTTTTAAATCAAACAAAAGAAAAGGTGTGCAAAAAACATCATGTGCCACCTACACCACCAAGTATTGATGTGATGCAAAGACCTCTAAAAGGTGGAAGGGAACAACGTATGGTCCATTGTAACCGGTGGGGGTAGAAACTTCCCCTGTAAGGCCCTACTCTCGCATTATTAATTCACTTCTTGGCAAGTGTTATTTGCCCTAAAAAGGGCAGCCCAACACAGGAACCTCTCCCTATTTCCACCTACAAACACTGTCATTTCACAGGGTTTTTAGGTGGAAATAGGGAGAGTTTCCTGTGTGGGGCCTCCCTTTTTAGGGCGGGTAACAATTGTCAAGAAGGGAATAAATAGGACGAGAGTAGGGCCTTACAAGGGAATTTTTTACCCCCACCTGCTACAATGGACAATACGTTGTTCCCTTCCACCTTTTTGAGGAAAGTGTTACTCGACTTAAAAAGGGCGGCCCCACATAGGAACATCTCCTTATTTCCACCTAAAAACCCTGGGAAATGGCAGTGTTTGCAGGTGGAAATAGGGAGAGGTTCCTGTGTGAGACCGCCCTTTTAAGGGCCAGTAACACTTGCCAACAAGGTAATTAATAATGCGAGAGTAGGGCCTTACAGGGGAAGTTTTTATGCCCACTGGTTACATTGTTCCCTTCCACCTTTTAGATGTCTTTGCATCACATGGTGTAGGTGGCACAAATTTTATATAATTCTATTAATGTTAGATATTATTTTGATTTCATGTTCTAATTATTTTATATGTTTTCCTCTGCACAAGGGTCCTGTACTATGAGGTTAAAATACATTATCTGATATTTTAAATTAAATAATTATATTTTTTCATAATTTGTATCTTGTAATTGAAGCACGATCAAGGTATCTATTATTTTCATATTGTTCATCTATGTATCAGGCAACTGGTACTAGTCTTGAGGGGTTGGTTACTGTTTACATTTAGTTTTCAAACCCCGAACACCAGGTGTAGGTGTACAACCTCCTTACCTCGGCTCGTTAATTGTGAGCTGCACATCCCCTTTGTTTTGTATCTAATTTACAAATCTGTTTAACTTTCTGGCACAAGTTGATTTAAACAAAAATGTTTTCCAGTGGAGTACCCCTTTAAGTTTTACGTAATGCATATCCTCAATACTTGTGCACACTATCACTGTTAGAAAAGAGACCGTTTGCTTCTGCCTACCTGCCTCAGCTACTATTCTGATCCTGCCACCCATCTGATGCCACACATCTAATGCCAAGTTCCCCTTTTTTTCCCCCACATTCGTCACTGGGTACTGGTATTGCCACCCACCGCCCCATTATGTCACCGGCTCACTTTCAGGACTCCTGATGCTGCTGATGCCACCTCCATGTGGTCTCATACTGCCACCATATGTTCTACTCATGCTGATGCCAGCTCCAGGCTGTCTCATTGTGCCACCATATGTTCTCCTCATGCTGCTGCCATCTCCAGGCTGTCTCATTCTGCAACTATATGGACTCCTCATGCTGCTGCCACCTCCAGGCTGTGTCATTCAGCCACTATATGGTCTGCTCTTGCTGCCGCCAACTCCAGGCTGTGTCATTCAGCCACTATATGGTCTCCTCATGCTACCGCCAACGCCAAGCTTTGTCATTCAGCCACTATATGGTCCCCTCATGCTGCCGCCATATAGTGAATCAAATTCTTCAAAAATTCCCATATCTCTAGCCAGCACTTTAGCCTGGTTGTCCCCTATTGGGAACCTTTTGTCCCCTATTGGGTGTGTCCACGTCCGCTATTGGGAATGTCCCCTACTCAGAGGATGCAAATTTATTAAGTCTTAAAGTCTAATGGGACTCTGCTGGGGAATTAATAACTGTCCGCTATTGGGAGGTGTCCGCTAAGGGAGATTTTACTGTGTATATATATATATATATATATATATATATATATATATATATATATCAATTAATATAAATGTATAAATATATATATATATATATATATATATCAGAAGAAAAAAATGTCCGGCACTCAGGTGTTTGCAGGTAAAAACTTGGTATGGCTTTATTCACAACGGCCAACACAGGCCAGGATCCTGTGCTGTGTTGGCCGTTGTAAATAAAGCCATACCAAGTTTTTACCTGAGTGCCGGACATTTTTTTCTTCTGATCTTGGTTGAACTGGGGGCGGTACCGGTGTCCGTGGCACAAGGAGGCGCAGTAGACAGGGGAGTGGTGAGCGGCTCTACCTTACTCGCATTATAAATATATATATATATATATATATATATATATGATTTGTTTTCAAAGTAGCCGTATTTGTCTAGTGAAGGTATCCCATAAATTGCCATCTATGAATATATATATATATATATATATATAGAAAATCCAACAAGCGCAGCACTCAAATTAAATAAAGTGCATTTATTTGTTCATGTCTCAATACAGCAACGTTTCTGCCCCTATGGAGCCATTTTCAAGCCTGTGATACACACAATCTAAGGGGTTTAAATACCCAGTTCTAGTGCAATATTCCACATCACATGATTCACATCAATCAATTACAAAAAATTATAAACATATTAAGTGAAATACATAAATAAATTACATCTCATATTGTGTTTTACAAAATTATAAAGTGCATATTATAGTGCGATACTGTGCATAATTGTGCAGATTAAAAACAATGCTTGAAAATACACCATCTCAGGTATAATCATATAACAGCATCTAATTATTAATTAAACTCATATGTACATAATTATGTATCAATATTAGTATAAGGCCAGGGAGATATTACTCACTCGCTCTGTTGATGGCGGCGCTGGCGTGGGTAAAAAGTGCACTGCGCATGTGTGTATAGATTAGAAAGGCTCCTGGGATGTGATCACATGACCGGGGCACCCACGTGACCCCCTCCCACGTCATCGCCATCAGTAACTGATGACAAGAGTAGGGGAGGAAGCCGCGGCATCCCGATCACGTGACGCACCCCTATCACATGACCGCATCCACCTAAATGAGTGCGATCATGTGTAAAAGGAGCTAATGTTGCCATGCAACCACTGGCGTCATGTCAGCCGCTGCCTGGTATAAAGAAGAGTTCAATACCTAAACAGGTAGGGGATCCGGGTAATGGAAGGGGAACTTAATATTGAGGAATATAACTTGTTATATACAAATTAGTAGAAAATCAAAAAATCCAAAATCATATCAAAATAATAAACACAATAAATGAAATAAAGATAAGAAAAATAAAATAAACTAAAAAATGAAATAATTAAACACAAAATATTACAAGAAACATTCTATTGGAATACGCTTCCACATAGCTGGGCTGGCAGGCCCTGATTCATAGCCTACATCTCGGTTTTCCCCGTTATGCTGGGGGACCATAGGCCCCTCTCATCCCCTCACGGTCTGAGAAGGGACAATGTCATAGGGGATCTGGTAGGCAGAAGGTCCCTTAGGTCCCCTGCCCTCCCTAATCTACCCACTCCCAGTTCTATTCCAGGGGCGTCTGCTATTTCAGCGGCGCTGACCTTAGGCTAGAAAGACTTCTAGAACCAAAATCAAAAGATTTTTTTAAAAAGAAACAAAACCAAAAAAAAACAAAAGAAATTTTTTTTGTAAAAAATTGAGAAATAGAGAATAGAAAAAAACACAATATATAAAGAAATTGTTAAAAGGAAGAAAAAATTAAGAAAAAGATAAATAGAAAAATAAAAAAATAAATAAATAATAAAGAAATCCTAAATGTAAATAAACAATAAAGAAAAAAATAAAAAGAAAAATGAAAAAAGAAAAATAAATATAAAAATAAAAAATATTAAAAAAATATTTAAAAAAAATAAATAAAATGAAAAAATAAAAAGATCCTCTCAAGGGTCCACTATCCACAATCTTCCGGTCCCTCCCGGGATTGAACTCTCCTCCTAAGTGCAAGTGTATATACCAAACTAAAATTATGTATAAAAATAGATTATTTATTTATATTCATAGTGCATCAATTAAACATAAATATCATAACAGAGCGTGTGATTCATATCTCTTCCTTCAGCCTTATCTTCCTTATTTTCCAACATCTATAAAAAATAGAGAGGGAAAAAGTTATAGTATGTTATGGGTTACAAAAGTACAAAGCTATACAGTTGTGTGTATCAAAAAATTTTTTGGCTGAACAAGAAAGCAAACATTGTATCCAGGCCTCAAGAGAAGAAGCTGTCTCCCCATTTAAATCATATTGAACTCGACATTCATTCCACTTGGACGATGAGCGTTAAGTTCATGTATCCACCACAACTCACGTCTCCTGAGGAGTGCCAGTCTATCACCTCCTCTTGTTGGGATGGGTACATGATCTATGGCCATATATTTAATGTCTTTCTCTGTGTGATCAAGCTTCCCTTTCCTCACACTAAATCTGTGATTGTTAATCCTGGTTTTTAAACTCCACGTGATTTGACCCACGTAGAGTTTTTTGCATGGGCACATAAGAATATAAATCACCCATGTAGAATCACATGTTCTTGTAATATTTTGTGTTTAATTATTTCATTTTTTATTTTATTTTATTTTTCTTATCTTTATTTCATTTACTGTGTTTATTATTTTGATATGATTTTTGATTTTTTGATTTTCTACTAATTTGTATATAACAAGTTATATTCCTCAATATTAAGTTCCCCTTCCATTACCCGGATCCCCTACCTGTTTAGGTATTGAACTCTTCTTTATGCCAGGCAGCGGTTGACATGACGCCAGTGGTTGCATGGCAACATTAGCTCCTTTTACACATGATCGCACTCATTTAGGTGGATGCGGTCATGTGATAGGGGTGCGTCACGTGATCGGGATGCCGCGGCTTCCTCCCCTACTCTCGTCATCAGTTACTGATGGCGATGACGTGGGAGGGGGTCACGTGGGTGCCCCGGTCATGTGATCACATCCCAGGAGCCTTTCTAATCTATACACACATTCGCAGTGCACTTTTTACCCACGCCAGCGCCGCCATCAACAGAGCGAGTGAGTAATATCTCCCTGGCCTTATACTAATATAGATACATAATTATGTACATATGAGTATAATTAATAATTAGATGCTGTTATATGATTATACCTGAGATGGTGTATTTTCAAGCATTGTTTTTAATCTGCACAATTATGCACAGTATCGCACTATAATATGCACTTTATAATTTTGTAAAACACAATATGAGATGTAATTTATTTATGTACCGTATTTATCGGGGTATACCACGCACCGGCCTATAACACGCACCCTCATTTTACCAAGGATATTTGGGTAAAAAAAGTTTTTTACCCTAATATCCATGGTAAAATGAGGGTGCGTGTGTGCACGTGTATACCCCGATAAACCCCCAGGAAAGGCAGGGGGAGAGAGGCCGTCGCTGCCCGCTTCTCTCCCCCTGCCTTCCTGGGGTCTAGAGCGCTGCTGTCGGCCCTTCTCACCCCCTGGCTATCGGCGCCGCTGCCCGTTCTGTCCCCCTGACTATCGGTGCCGGCGCCGATAGCCAGGGGGAGAGAAGCGGCGCCGACAGCCAGGGGGAGAGAAGGGGCAGCGGCACCCATTGCCGGCGCTGCTGCCCCGTTGCCTCCCCCATCCCCGGTGGCATAATTACCTGAGTCGGGTCTGCGCTGCTGCAGGCCTCCGGCGTGCGTCCCCGGCGTTGTTGCTATGCGCTGAACGGCGCGGCGCATGACGTCAGTGCGCCGCGCCGTGCATAGCAACGACGCAGGGGACGCACGCCAGAGGCCTGCAGCAGCGCGGACCCGACTCAGGTAATTATGCCACCGGGGATGGGGGGAGGCAACGGGGCAGCGGCGCCGGCAATGGGTGCCGCTGCCCCTTCTCTCCCCCTGGCTGTCGGCGCCGGCACCGATAGTCAGAGGGACAGAACGGGCAGCGGCGCCGATAGCCAGGGGGTGAGAAGGGCCGGCAGCAGCACTCTAGACCCCAGGAAAGGCAGGGGGAGAGAAGCGGGCAGCGACGGCCTCTCTCCCCCTGCCTTTCCTGGGGGTGTATCGGCGTTTAACATGCACACAGACTTTAGGCTAAAAATTTTAGCCTAAAAAGTGCGTGTTATACACCGATAAATACGGTATTTCACTTAAAATGTTTATAATTTTTTGTAATTGATTGATGTGAATCATGTGATGTGGAATATTGCACTAGAACTGGGTATTTAAACCCCTTAGATTGTGTGTATCACAGGCTTGAAAATGGCTCCATAGGGGCAGAAACGTTGCTGTATTGAGACAGGAACAAATAAATGCACTTTATTTAATTTGAGTGCTGCGCTTGTTGGATTTTCTACATTACAAGGAACCCTGATCAGGTTGGAGCGCTGGCACCATTAAACGGACTGAGCTGAGTAGTGCTGCGGATTTTTTCTATGATATATATATATATATAATGGATATCAGAATATCGAAATACTATCGACACTACCTGTATGCCCAATATTGAATATCAACACTACCGGTATGCCCCGTCAAATTCGGTTGTCAAACTCCCTTTTTTTTTGCAGCTTGTAATTTTCATGGGTCATAACGGGCAGTAACGGGTCCCGATGGACCCATTATAGTCAATGGGGTCCATCGGGCGCCATTATTTTCAGAGTGAATAGTGGGAGAAAAAGGTGTAAACACAATTTTTTCTCCGGCTATTCTCAATCCTAAAATAACAGGCTTCACACTGCCAGAGACAACCGGCAGTGTGAATGTAGCCATACTTTATTTTATTAAGTATGTTTAGAATTTGGTCCACTCAGGGAACGCATGCGCCGAAGAATGGTGGTACGTTAAAAATGTGTGTAATTTATTTTCTGAATATACCTGATAGTTTCGGCAGCGTAACTATCAGGGATATTATTGGGTAGGAAGGGTCACATGCGTGGTCCCTGGTTAATGCTGAGTGCGTATGAGCGCACAGCTCAGCGTGATTGGATGGAGGCTCAGGAGGCATTTGCGCTGACGGAGGGTTTGCCGGCTGAGCAAATGAAGGGGGATACGCATATTCAGCAGTGGGAGTCACTGACTCGTGGCTGTGGAGGACGGCATAGAACGGGGAGGATACTAAAATGGATGAAGTTTAGTTCCAAAGAAGGCCACGGACGGCTGCAGAATAGGAAACGAAAGTCACAATTCAGAGAGAGCAGCTGTGCTTCCGGTGTGGACAAAACACAGGGATGGCGACCATTTATTAAAACCGAGGTAATTGACTTTATTATATAACTTGTGGAATGCTTTCAAATGTCGGGTAAAAGAATTTAACCAGAGTACTCCTTTAACATGACTCTCCAGCTGCAAAACTATCACTTCCAGCATGACTTCATTGTCTGGGCATGCTGGGTGTTGTAGTTTTGAACTATTTGCTAGTAGCTAGTCATTTTGCTAATTGTGGTCCCTGGTTGGCAATGACAAACGGGAGGTTTGTGACATTTTTGCAACTTTTCCACAGAAAGTCACAATGAAAAAATCATAACCACTGTATCTCCTTTTTATGGCAATTTGACTGAAAACAGTGATTTCTTACAAATGGGCTGTGTGGAAAAAAGTCTCAAAAAAGTCGCACGCAAGGCGCATGTGACTTTTTTGGGCCTAACCACCTCAGAAAAAGTCTAAGTGCTTTTATAAATTCCCTTCTTTCTCCCATAATCCCCTATAAATTATATTTACAGTGACCCCCCCTGACCTACGATGGTGCCATCGCATAAACGGTTATCCGGCAGCGCTGATTGCTTCAGCTGCCGCCGGATAGCCGTTTACGGTGCCCCGTGTGCTCTGGTGATGGTTTCCTACCTGTCCTCGGGGCTCCGAAGCGTCCTCTTCGGGATCCCCTCCGTCGCCATCACGTCGCTGCGCACACCGTCCCGTCATCCAATAGGAGCGGCGTGCGTAGTGACGTGATGACGGCGACGTGAGAGGGATGTTCCCAGGCAGCAGAGACGTTCCGGAGCAGGGGGACACCACGGGGACGCGGCGACAACGATGGAGGGCGACATCCAGGGCAGCGGTGACGAGCAGTGACGGGTGCGGAGCGGCGGGGACAGGTGAGTTCAACTTCCTATTCTTTACATTGCACGGATCCTTCAACATACAATGGTTTCAACAAACGATGGTTTATTTGGAACGGATTACCATCGTATGTTGAGGGACCACTGCATGTATATATATATATATATATATATATATATATATATATGTATGTGTGTATATATATATATATGTGTGTGCGTGTGTATGTTAATTTTTTGTTTTTATTCCACCGTTCATGCTTCACAATATTGTCCTACCAGCAGCGTGAGCACCACACGTGTTGTTTCTTTATTTTCTATAGCATATTCACACTTGCCGAGCTGTGCGCCGAACTGTGAGGTAATGGCATCCTCCAGCCATTATACACACGCTCTCTGCCAGCTGTAACAGCGCCACCATGTAGAGAGTGGTGTACCACATAGAGAGACACATTAGCAAGCTCCAACATATGACTCTCCAGCTGTTGCAAAACTACAACTCCAAGCATGTTCTCACTGTAAGGGCATGCTGGGAGTTGTAGTAGTTGTGAAACATATAGACACATGCTAGACCAGTGTGTCCTCTAGGTTAAACCATTTGCCTGTGCCTATTCATTTTTCTAAGTATGATCCCTGCCTGCTGGTGATTTATTTTGCTCCTTTTCACAGCAAAAAAAAAAAAGAAAACACTAAGGAGGAGATTTATCAAAACCTGTCCAAAGGAAAAGTTGCTGAGTTACCCATAGCAACCAGATTTCTTCTTTCCTTTCTGAAATGTCCTCTGTAAAATGAAAGAAGCGATATGATTGGTTGCTATGGGCAACTGGGCAACTTTTCCTCTGTACAGGTTTTGCTTAATCTCCCCCTATATCCCTTGATAAATTCCCTCATGGTGTTCTAGCCCCAGGAACCAGGAAGTAATATGGTATCAGGTAGACCAGCATTCCTTGCAACTATCACATGATAACCACAGGTTTACTATGATTTGCTGGTTAATGTGTCAATCAGCCTCCAGGCCAATAGGAGGCAACAAAGGGGGCTGGGACTTATACGCAGTTTTAAAGCAAGGCATGCTCAGCAGTGGCCATTCTGGAGATAGATACAGAGAGAGACAGTGTGTGTGAGCAATAGGAGTCAGAGATACTGTAGAATCCATATAGCAATAACCTCCACAGCTGGCTGAGCAGAGAGCACAAACCTTAGGCCTGTGTTTCCCAGCCAGGGTGCCTCCAGGTGTTTCAAAACTACAACTCCCAGCATGCCCAGACAGCCTTTGGGTGTCCTGGCATGCTGGGAGTTGTAGTTTTGCAACAGCTGGAGGCACCCTGGTTGGGAAATACTGGCCTAGACTATACAATTCCACAGCATCTGTGGCTGATCTCAGGGACCCATCCTACAAATCCCAGCCATTCTTCAGGCACATACAAATATCTGTACAACTACAAAGCAAAGCTGTGGGCTGATCTTAGACATCCTTTCTTGTCCCTTCCTGCAGAAGCCTCATCATGGACTACAAATCCCAGCAAGCCTTATTCCAGGCACATACACATATCTGTACAACTGAGCAAAGCTATGATAGCAATTAGAGATGAGCGAACTTTTCAAAAATTTGATTCGGATGATTCTCTGAATTTTCTGAAAAAGTTTGTTCCGATCCGAATTTGTTCGCAGTGAATCAATATTAAATAAGGCTATTTCTAGCCTACATACAGCCTCTATAGGGGTATAGAACACTTTGCTGTGTCCTAAAACGCATATGGAGTGTGCTGGGGTAGTGAAATAATACTGTTCAGAATAGCATGCAGATTACCGGCATCGCTCTTAGAATCACTGCCGCACAGCAGCACAATGACAGAGCCTGGTGGTGGTATCAGTGTCAGGAGACCATATAGTGGCAGAATGACACAGCGAGGAGGTGTTGGCAGCATGAGAACACCATATAGTGGCAGAATAACACAGCATGGAGGTGTTGGCAGCATGAGCAGACCATATAGTGGCTGAATGGCACAGCGTGGAGGTGTTGGCAGCATGAGGACACCATATAGTGGCTGAATGACACAGCGTGGACATGTTGGCAGCAAGAGGATACCATTTAGTGGCTGAATGGCACAGCGTGGAGTTGGCTGATGAACTAGTACACTACACACCAGGGCTTCACAATCCCCCCCCCCCCAAAAAAAAAAAAAAAAAAAAAAAACACAACATGAGAAGTTTTTGACAAAGATTTCTCATAGGTAGCACCCGCTATCCAAAAATTTGAAATTCCCATACCCAGGCCCCACCTCTGCGGGATCAGTAACCCATATATTGCCTGAAGGACACAGCCTGTAGTTGGCTGATGCACCAGTACACACCATGGCTTCACAATCCCCCCTCCAAAAAGAACACAATGAGACATTTTTGTCCAAGACTTCTCATTGGTAGCACCCGCTATCCAAAAATTTGAAATTTCCAGAACCAGGCCCCACCCCTGCGGCATCACTAACCCATATATTGCCTGAATGACACAGCCTGGAGTTGGCTAATGCAAGAGTACACACCAGGGATTCACAATCCCCACCAAAAAGACAACACAATTAGAAATTTATGACCAAGATTTCTCATAGGTAGCACCCACTATCCAAAAATTTTTAAATTCACAGACCCAGGCCCCACCACAGTGGCATCAGTAACCCATATATTGGCTCAAGCACACAGCCTGGAGTTGGCTGATGCACCAGTACACACCAGGGCTTCACAGTCCCCCCCCAAAAAATAAGACCTTGAGAAATGTTTCACAAATATTTCTCATAGGTTGCACCCGCTATCCCAAATTTTGAAATTCACAGACCCAGTCCCCACCTCTGCGGCATCAGTAACCCATATATTGTATGAAGGACACAGCCTGGAGTTGGCTGATTCAAGAGTACACACCAAGGCTTCACAACTCCCCCCCCCCCCCCCAAGAACAACATAATGATAATTTTTTGACAAAGATTTTTAATTTTTTTTTGATGAAAACAATCTCAAATGAACCAGTTGATGAGGCCCCAAAATTAAGGACGGTGGAGCACCAAAAATCATAATTTTCACCAAAAAGGATGAAGAAGCAGAATTTATCCCTCTTTGTATTTTCTTTGTAAAATTTTACGTAATAAATCACACGCAACAAGCGTTCCGTTGTGTAATGGTTATCCTTCTGGAAATTTCAAATTTATTACCGTTTCCCCAAATGTAGGACATACTCGGAAGATAAAACTTACTATACAAGGACAAGCTGGCTAGCATAGGCATCTTGCACGTTACCCTTTATTCTGAAACGTTCATCCCTGCAAAAAAGTTTCCGTCAGAAGTTTGGCATGACAGATGCCCGTCTGAAGCTAGGCATGAAGGATGCCCGCGAGAAAATGGTCGCCAAAGATGCACGTTTCAGAATAAAGGGTAAAGTGCAAGATGCCTGAGAGATGTTGAATTCTAAAAAGCAGCAGGTAGGTTTTGCAGTAAAACCGCCAAAATTGATGAACGCCCGGAAAAATATCAGCCTGAAGAGGAGCGCATCGGCCATCACTATGAACTCCGCCATGGCTCAATGGTCCCCATCCATAAACATTACCAAGACCATCCAGATTTCACAGCAGAAAACCATTACCCCAGGTCTTAGTAACAGCGTTAAGGGAATGCAAATAAATGTTGTCAACCATCAACTGAATGGCACAGCGTGGAAGTGTTGGCAGCATGAGAACACCATATAGTGGCTGAATGGCATAGCGTGGAGGTGTTGGCAGCATGAGGACACCATATAGTGGCTGAATGGCACAGCGTGGAGTTGGCTGATGCACTAGTACACTACACACCAGGGCTTCACAATCCCCCCCCCCCCCCAAAAAAAAAAAAAAACAACACAAATGAGAAATGTTTGGCAAAGATTTCTCATAGGTAGCACCCGCTATCCAAAATTTTTTAATTCCCAGACCCAGGCCCCACCTCTGCGGCATCAGGAACCCATATATTGCCTGAAGGACACAGCCTGGAGTTGGCTGATGCACCAGTACAAACAGGGCTTCACAATCCGCCCCAAAATCAACAAAATTGTATAAATAAAATTGTATAAAATAAATGTATACCTTTGTGTAAGAACAAGCGCATATCCAACATATCAGTAGACTCTATAATGCAGGACGGTGGACCACCCAAAGACTTTCTTCTCAAAAATAATAAACCACACAATGTTTGAAATTATTTTTAAAAAAATATTACATATGTGTGTAAGCGCATCTGTCTCCAAAAGATCAGATCACCAAAGGATTTTTTCGCCAAAAATGATTAAGCAGAGTTAATCCCTCTCCGGATTTTTTTTATTTTCATAAAAAAATCACACGCAACAAGCGTTCCGTTGTGTAACGGTTAGCATTCAAATGTCAATTTTATTACTGATAAAATTATCAGTAAATTTAACAATAACACTACCCAAGAGTTTTTAACTACCCCATACATTGCACCAGGAACAGTCAGGAGTAGGCCTCAGCAGTACCCAAGAGGCTTTAATAACCCCTTACCTTGCCCGATCAATTGCGAGATCGAGCAATAACAGGTGTGTTATGGCCTCAGATGTCCTGGGCCGCTCTAGCGCTCCACTGAACAGATTAGCGTGTCTCTATCTTTCAAGGACAGGTGCGTGTTACACGCTGAAACCAGTTCGTGATAGGGATCTGGCATTGCAATTATTTACCCTTAAAACGAGGAATTACCAGTAAGTGAGGGTCATAAGCTCGGGTTGATTAAGTCCCTGCCCTTTGTACACACCGCCCGTCGCTACAACTGATTGGATTGGTTAGTGAGGTCCTCGGATTGGCCCAGGCAGGGTAGGAGGAGGCCCTGGCAGAGCGCCGGGAATTTAACGATCATTGTTGAAATTTGCATTAAGCATGTATTTAGCTACTGCTAAACATCCAAAATTTAAGGCCCAAGGCCAGAGGCACCAGGGAGGCAGGTAGTTTGTGAAAGACACAGAATGAGTCTGGAGCAGTCATTCGCAGTACCCAAGAGGGTTTCATAACCCCTTACATTTAAAGATCAATATTTATATTTCCATTAAGCATGTATTTAGCTACTGCTAAACTTCAAAAAATTATAGGCCCAAGGCCTGAGGCACCAGTGAGGCAAGTAGTTTGTGAAAGACACAGAATGAGTCTGGAGCAGTCATTTGCAGTACCCAAGAACGTTTCATAACCCCTTACATTTAAAGATTTTTCAAATTTTTTCAAAATTTTTGGATAGCGGGTGCTACCAATGAGAAATCTTTGCCAAAAATGTCATATATTGTGTTGGGGTTTTTTTTGGAGGGGGGGGGGGGGGATCGTGAAGCCCTGGTGTGTACTCTTGCATCAGCCAACTCCAGGCTGTGTCATGCAGGCAATATATGGGTTACTGATGCCACAGGGGTGGGCTGGCTCTGGAAATTCAGCCACTAAATAGCTCTGAAATTCAGCCACTCTAGTAGCAATGAAACTAGGAATCTTTCTTTTTAACACTGTAATGGGGTGGTGCATTGTACCCGAAGATACTGCCATATCTGGTCAATGCATAGGGTGACGGAAGCAAGCTTCGAAATCGGCCCCCGTTCTCAAAAATCCATTTAATATATGGTCCCCAGATAGGGGACGTATCAGATATTAAACTGATGAGAACAGATTTTTTTATTTTTTTATTGAAAGCCGAGGTACGTGCTCTCAAATCACCCAAGTGCAAGTAAAAAGTGCAAGTGTTCACACAAAAAAACTGTGCACGAGGATGCGGTCTATCGCAAGCCCTTCTCCGAAAGGAGAGAGGCCCCCCAACAAACCAAACCCTTCGCCTCTGGGCCAAAAGGCACCTGCAAGGTTCCAGGTGCGATGTCCCCTTTCGCCGAAGCTACTCAGGGACCAAAAGTGTTCCCGGCAAACAACTAGGAGTTAACCAGGTTGTCACCAAGGAACCAGTAAAACCGGTTTGGCATCCTGCCGAAACAGGATGCCACGGGGTATAGCAGGGAGGTGAAGAACCTAATGGACACACACACCTCCCCTAGACCGGCAGGAGGGACACCCAGAAGGGCTACCGCACCCTACCAAATCCTAGTGAACAAACGAACACACAAAGTGGACACAGTGACAAAAAAGAAATAAATAAATAAGTGGATGTGCGCAGTGTGTAATTCTGCCCGGACATCCGACCGGATCTATAAAATTTCCCCAATCCTAGCCGGAAGGACAGGATACTAAGGGTGAGTGCCCAGAAGAGTGAGAGAAAAAGTGGGTGCTATGTGCTTTCATTCAAGTGGGGTTGGCAATCCCAAGTGAATTCCGGCACCCTGGGGTCACCACTCCCAGAGCACTTGTGCACCTGGGCCTTCACTCTACCCGGACCTTAAGGCCAGATCCAGCAGGGAACAGGTCTCATCGGGGATGACTGCTGTGCTATATAGCCATCCCTGGTACACCCGTCCTACTGTGTGGTTCCCCATCCTGCCTTGGTGGTCTTCCACACCGCCAACTAACAGGACAGATTTTTCATTTTTTTTTTAAGTTAACCTCAGAAATAAACCATTGTTCTAAAATCTTGTTTGAACATGATTTCTATTCATCATCAGTTAACCCATTATTATTTATTTATTTTTAACACAAAACAAACGAAAAAATTAAAAACATTAACCAGAAAAAAACAAATAACACCAACAACCAAACACCAATTATATAGTAATGCTTACAGTGTCATTCCTCTCCTCCATGCGAATACTAGCAAAAATTCCAGCATTCCAAGAGTTAAAGAAACCTTTGCCATTTCCACTTTTGCGAGTTGCACCAACCATGCTGGTATCTTGTAGGTTTCTATGAACCGATCCATGTCTGCTCGAAAGGAAAAATACACTTTATCTCTTGCCTCAGTACATCGAGGTCCCAGTTTTGCCCTATTTTTTACCAGATCCTTGTCAAAGGACTCCCTCTCTGACTCTGGCATGTTTTCCAACACACCATCCAAAGATCCACCATATTTTACAGGTACATAGACTTCTTCTTTCTTTTTCTTTCCGTCCATAACCTTTCTAGTTGGAGCTTCTTGTTATGATTCGGCTAGCTGGATGTGGATCCTCTGTATAAGAGAGGAATTGGTGTGGACCGTGCCGGCGGACCGGTTCTAAGTTGCTACTGATTTTCACCAGAGCCCGTAGTCACCAGTAGTGACCAGGTCGTATCCACTAGCAACGGCTCACCTCTCTGACTGCTGAAGATAGGCGAGGTACAAGGGAGTAGGCAGAAGCAAGGTCGGACGTAGCAGAAGGTCGGGGGCAGGCGGCAAGGATCGTAGTCAGGGGCAACGGCAGGAGGTCAGGAACACGGGCTAGGAACAAACAAGGGAACGCTTTCACTAGGCACAAGTGCAACAAGATCCGGCAAGGGAGTGCAGGGGAAGTGAGGTGATATAGGGAAGTGCACAGGTGGAAACTAATTAAGCTAATTGGAAGATTGGGCCAGGCACCATCATAGGTGCACTGGCCCTTTAAATCGCAGAGACCCGGCGCGCGCGCGCCCTAGGGAGCGGGGCCGCGCGCGCCGGGACAGGACCGACGGAGAGCGAGTCAGGTACGGGGACCGGGGTGCGCATCGCGAGCGGGCGCCACCCGCATCGCGAATCGCATCCCGGCTGGAGGCGGGACCGCAGCGCACCCGGTCAGTGGATCTGACCGGGGCGCTGCAGCAACGAGGATGAGGCGAGCGCTCCGGGGAGGAACGGGGACCCGGAGCGCTCGGCGTAACAGTACCCCCCCCCTTGGGTCTCCCCCTCTTCTTGGGGCCAAAGAACCTGAGGAAAAAAAAGTAAATTTTTCCGTGATGAGGTCCGATGCACATTAGGAGGGGTTCTGTGCGGAAACGCATGAGACAGTCCAATCTTTCATTGTTAATACAATAGATGTAGAGGGGTCTGGCGAGACTGGTCACAGGGACGTAGAACCTGTTGATAAGAGAGGCCAAAAAAAATTTTCCTGCAGATCCGGAATCCAAGAAGACCATAGTAGAGAAGGAGAAGGTAGAGGCAGATATCCGCACAGGCACAGTAAGACGTGGAGAAGCAGAGTTGACATCAAGAACTGTGTCACCTTTGTGCGGAGTCAGCGTACGTCTTTCCAGGCGGGGAGGACGGATAGGACAATCCTTCAGGAAGTGTTCGGTACCGGCATAGTACAGGCAAAGATTCTCCATGCGGCGTCGTGTCCTCTCTTGAGGTGTCAAGCGAGACCGGTCAACTTGCATAGCCTCCGCGGCGGGAAGCACAGGAACGGATTGCAGAGGACCAGAGGAGAGAGGAGCCGGGGAGAAAAAACGCCTCGTGCGAACAAAGTCCATATCCAGGCGGAGCTCCAGACGCCATCCGGAAGAACGCATGTCAATGCGAGTGGCAAGATGAATGAGTTCATGCAGGTTAGCAGGAGTTTCTCGTGCGGCCAGAACATCTTTAATGTTGCTGGATAGGCCTTTTTTAAAGGTCGCGCAGAGAATCTCACTATTCCAGGACAACTCGGAGGCAAGAGCACGGAACTGAATGGCGTACTCGCCAACGGAAGAAACACCCTGGGCCAGGTTCAGCAGGGCAGTCTTGGCAGAAGAGGCTCGGGCAGGCTCCTCGAAGACACCACGGACCTCAGCGAAGTAGGACTGGACTGTGGCTGTGGCAGGATCATTGCGGACCCCATCAAATTTGTCCGGCAGGGACAAGCAGGGGTTAGGAGCGGCCGGTTGCTGCGGAGGAGTTGCAGGAGCCGGCGGAGGAGATGGTTGTTGCAGCTGTAGCTGTGACTGAATTTGCTGTATCTGTGACTGAAGATGCAGTGTCACGGAGGTCAAGTATGCCAGCTGTTGATTTCGTTGGGCGATCTTTAGGGCTTGCTGGGCGACCAGTGTAGGGAGGTCGGTGACAACTGGCAGAGGAACTTCAGCGGGATCCATGGCCGGATCTACTGTCACGATGCCGGCTGGCAGGTAGTGGATCCTCTGTGCCAGAGAGGGATGGCGAGGACCGCGCTAGTGGACCGGTTCTAAGCCACTACAGGTTTTCACCAGAGCCCGCCGCAAAGCGGGATGGTCTTGCTGCGGCGGTAGTGACCAGGTCGTATCCACTAGCAACGGCTCACCTCTCTGACTGCTGAAGATAGGCGAGGTACAAGGGAGTAGGCAGAAGCAAGGTCGGACGTAGCAGAAGGTCGGGGGCAGGCGGCAAGGATCGTAGTCAGGGGCAACGGCAGGAGGTCAGGAACACGGGCTAGGAACAAACAAGGGAACGCTTTCACTAGGCACAAGTGCAACAAGATCCGGCAAGGGAGTGCAGGGGAAGTGAGGTGATATAGGGAAGTGCACAGGTGGAAACTAATTAAGCTAATTGGAAGATTGGGCCAGGCACCATGATAGGTGCACTGGCCCTTTAAATCGCAGAGACCCGGCGCGCGCGCCCTAGGGAGCGGGGCCGCGCGCGCCGGGACAGGACCGACGGAGAGCGAGTCAGGTACGGGGACCGGGGTGCGCATCGCGAGCGGGCGCCACCCGCATCGCGAATCGCATCCCGGCTGGAGGCGGGACCGCAGCGCACCCGGTCAGTGGATCTGACCGGGGCGCTGCAGCAACGAGGATGAGGCGAGCGCTCCGGGGAGGAACGGGGACCCGGAGCGCTCGGCGTAACAATTACATACACAACAAAGGTGAGTTGTTGTTTACACTTTGCAAGGCCAGTGGAAGTGAGTGACATCATAGCACAGTAGTTCTAAGGGTTCTAATTGGATGCAACAATCTCCTGTTGCTTCTATGAAGGTTCTAGATGACATCACCAGCTCAATAGTCACATACACAGCAAAGGTGAGATGTTGTTTACACCTTGTGATGCCAGTGGTATTGAGTGACATCATAGCACAGTGCTAAGGCTCCTGGACGCAGCAGCAATATCTCAACGGAAAATACATTTATATATGTGTATCTATACATATATATATTTCTCTGCCGAAATCATTTTTAAACCCGTTTTCACCTTTTTCTCCCTTCTTTTCCTCTTACTTTTTTTCCCATTTGTCCTCGTTTTTCTTCTTTCCTCCTCTTTTCTCTGCGTATTATTCTTACTTTTCTTCTTTTTCTTCGTCTTATTCAGACCCTATCAATGCAGCAATGCTTATTCAATACCGCCAGCAGATGGAGACACTGGGGGATAATTTTCAAAGGATTTATACAGATTTTTCCTGTATAAATTTGTCGCACAGAAAGTTGCAAGCCAAATATGTGCAACATTTCTGTGACTTTAGCCTCTAGAGGATTTTTACAACATTATGCATTGGTGCTGAATATATCAAAAGCGACTTTTCAGCGACAAGGCGCATCTGCTGAAAGTATGCCAAAATGTCAGTCCATGTTGGAGCAGGTTTAAATACAGTCTAAAGCATAGATCTCAAAGTCTGTGCACAGAATTTATCAAGGGCCTTGCGCCTTTTGATACATTAGGTGCACAATAGAATAGCCTAACCCTCTGTACTTTGGTCTATATTGATGCGGGACATAGACAGCCAGCTGATGAGCAATCCATTAGTGCAACGGAAGGCCGGAAACATTTGTCTTTATCTTTGCAATACCACAGAACCAATGCATGGTCAATCAACAGCAATGACACACCTGTGTGAACAGCCAGGATACCCCCCGTGTATGTCAATTAGGAAAATTCAGTCCCCACCAGCTAAAATACAGCTACCTATCATGTCATGTCTAACCTGCACAGGTGTGCTGGCTGCTCAGATTATCCAATTAAGGAGGCCATTTATTCAGCAGCAGCAGAAGTCTTGTTCCTGGACGCTCCAACAGCGGCCAAACACAAGCAGCAGCACCACCTTTTGTTTTTCGGCTGCAGCAGCAGCAAGGCCCACAGGACTAGCTATCCAGCAAGCAAGTAGCAATGAAACTAGGAATCTTTCTTTTTAACACTGTAATGGGGTGGTGCACTGTACCCGAAGATACTGCAATATCGGGTCAATGCATTGGGCGACGGAAGCAAGCTTCGAAATCGGCCCCCGTTCTCAAAAATCCATTTAATATATGGTCCCCAGATAGGGGATGTATCAGATATTAAACTGATAAGAACAGATTTTTTTTTAAGTTTCCCTCAGAACTAAATCATAGTTCTAAGATCTCATATGAACTAGATTATTTTTGTTCATCATCAGGTAACCCTTTATTTATTTCTTTTCTTTAAACACAAATGAACAAATTTAAAAACATAAAACCCCCAAAAAAACATAACACATTAACCATAACAAAAACCATACACCCAACTTCCGGTGATAATTATAAAGTCATTCCTTGTCTCCACGCGAATACCATCAAAAATTCTACCATACCATAAGTCATACTTCCCTTTGTCATCTCCCTTTTTTTTTTTTTTTTTATTTGAAAATGTTTTATTTTCCGATGTTAAAACAGAAACAACAGAAGAATTAAGTAACATGTACAAGTGCAGAAACTGCGAACAGGGAAAATGTCATAGTACAACGGTATAAGGCAGACAGTACCTAAGACCACAAGGGTGGAGCATGGGAGGCACAGAGACGGTATGCTCATTCGTGATAGACTGTGTCAAACCATTAACCATAAGAACATAAGGCTACATTCACCTCAATAAGTAGAAGGCGTAAACAGCATGAAAAGCCAAATTAGGCGAGTATTCGCGATCCCCAAGATAGGAGACCTGCATTCACTGAACATGGAAAGAAGGAACAGAGCCATGTAAACAAAAGAAATAATAAAATAAAAAAAATAAAAAAATAAAAAGGGGGGGGGGGGAGAAGAAAAAAGAAAAGCAGCCATAGTGAGAAGGAAGACAAAAGTGTAGAGAAGGGAAAGTAGGAAGAAACATGGACGGACAGGGGGAAACACACTGGAAACAATAAGGGGGGGGGGAGGACACAGGGACATCCAAGGAAGGGAAGGAAGAGGGGGAAGGGGAAGGTATGCTCTAAGGGGGAGGACAAGCATCTCAAGGGGGGGCCTGGGGAGCAGGGGTAAACAGTGCTCCGTATCCAGGTGAAGACTGGAACGTCAACCAGTCAAACCACGTCTTCGAGTAGCGATCACTCTCCGCAGGGGTAAGGGCCACCAATTCCTCCATTCTTTGAGTGAGCGCAATTTCAGCCAGCCATTCACTAATCGTGGGAGGTTCAATAGACCTCCACCTGCGGGGAATAACCGTACGTGCTGCTTGAAGCATGTAACTAAGGAGGGATTTTTGAAAGGAACTGGCAGACATTGGAAGATGGGACAGTAAAGCAGCTTCCGGAGAACTAGGGATAGTTAGTTTTGTCACCTCCCGAGTCACCCTAAGAACCGTGGACCAGAAGGATGACAATTTGGGGCACACCCACCATATGTGTGACATGGTGCCCACCGAGTCCCCACATCGCCAGCATGAGTCAGGAACCATAGGGAACCAACCATGAAGTTGGACCGGTGTGCGGTACCAGCGGGAAAGCACTTTATAATTCGTCTCTTGAGCCTTGCACGCTACCACCGATTTATGAGATAGCTGAAAACACTTAGCCCATTGGGCCGGGGTTAGTGTTAAGCCCAGTTCCTGTTCCCATGCTGCACAATATGTAGGCAAGGCGGAATGATAGCGAGAAAGCAGAATGCGATATAGAAAACCAATAGTGTGTAGGGGTACCGGGGGTGCTAGACATAGCTTCTCGAATGTGGTCAGGTCTCTATGCAATGTCGCATTTCGCTTAACCGAGGTATAAAAATGTTGGAGCTGCGTATAAATAAAAAGGCCACTGCCTTCGGAGGACCTGTGCCGCACAAGAGAAGCCATGGGCAGCAACGCAGCAGAGGAGAGTACATGATAAAAACGCAGAGGGAGCACATCAGGGACCTTCAGTAGACACCTGGGGGACATACCCGGGGGGAATGCAGGGTTTCCTGTCACAGGGAGCATGGGTCCGTTACGGTCGATCAAAGAATCCCTCAACCTCCGATCACAAAGGGCAGTCAGCGTCTGTCGCGAGGTAAAAGATAAAGAGGGCAGGGAGGAGGGAGGCGGGGGCCATGTCCACGGCAGTCCAGCCAACTCTCCCGGGTAGATATCATGTGCCACTCGTACCCAGAGTTTCGATTCAGAATTGTGTAGTAAATCCAACAGTCTGGCGTGCATGGCAGCCAGATAGTATAGACGACAATCCGGGAGGCCCAGGCCCCCCTCCCCCTTCGGACGGAATAGCACTCTACGGTTAAGCCTCGGTCGCCCCCCGTCCCAGATAAAAGAGCCAAACCTACCATGCATGGTACGCCAATATGAGGCAGATAGGGTGATTGGGATTGTCTGGAGTAAATACAACAATTTAGGCAAGAGGGTCATCTTTAAGGCGTTCACCCTCCCAAACCAAGAGATGGGTCTGGTCTGCCACCGATCCAGGTAGGTATTAAACTGGGGAAGAAGTGGGGCAAAATTACGATGATACAAAAGAGATAAGTCCGAAGGGACCACAATCCCTAAATATTTTATGCCTTGGGTCGGCCAAGCGAAAGGGAAATTCCTCCTAAGTAAATCTACCACAGAGAGCGGGAGGGAAACGTTCAAAGCCTCAGATTTAGACACATTAATTTTAAAATTAGACCATTTCCCAAATTCGGACACCACGGACATCAAGGAGGGGAGTGAAACATGAGGGTTGGTAACGTAGACCAATAGGTCGTCAGCAAAGACCGAGCACTTATACTCAGCATCTCCAATCCTAACCCCCGAGATGTCCAGATTGTTACGGATAGAGGCCAGGAGATGCTCCATAACTAATACATATAAGAGGGGAGATAAGGGGCAACCCTGGCGAGTACCATTATGTATGGAAAAAGAGGGGGAAAGATATCCGTTAATCCGCAACCTAGCTGAAAGAAGTTGATATAGGGACATAATTTTACTTGTGAGGACCGGACCCAGACCGATAGCACCCAGAACCTCCCTGATGGACGACCACGAAATTCGATCAAACGCTTTTTCAGCGTCAAGGGATAGAATCATTAAGGGGATCTTTCTGGATTGGGCAAAGTGCATAATATCTAAGGTTTTTAAAGTGTTGTCGCGTGCTTCCCTCCCCGGAACAAAGCCAACCTGATCAGGGTGAATCAACTGAGGCAAAGAAGACCCCAACCTATTCGCAATCAATTTAGAGAACAGCTTAAAGTCCAGATTCAATAAGGAAATGGGCCTATAGCTGGAGCAGAGCTGTGGATCCTTGTCAGGTTTGGGAAGCACTGCGACGTGGGCCATAGTAGATTGGGAGGGAAAGGGGCATTCAGGGCCCACCGCATTAAATCAGTAAAGGGGCCAGCCGCTCCCCAAATTTCCTATAAAATGCCGCAGTATACCCGTCTGGGCCCGGGCTCTTACCCCCCGGTAGAGAGGAAATAACCCCAAGGAGCTGTTCCACTGTAAATGGGGCATCAAGTTCAGCTGACACCTCAGCAGACAGTGCAGGGAGCCCAGGTCGAGGGAAAGAGACAGGGTCAGGGCGGGCAGCGGCAGGTAGACTATATAAATCAGTGTAAAATTGGCAAAACTCCTCTGCTATTTCCGGGGTAGTATGAACCTTCTCACCAGAGTGCCGTTTAACACACGGGATATGGGTCGTGGCTATGCGTTCCCTGAGGGCCCTGGCGAGCATACGCCCACTCTTATTCCCGAATTCGTAGAACTTACTTCGGCATAAGTGCAAGGCCCGTCTGGAAGAGGCGTCCAAGAGACGTCTAGCCTCCTGACGCGCCAACATCAGGTCACCCAATACAGAAGTAGAGAGAGCCCGTTTATGAGCCAGCTCTAGGTCTGCCACCTTCCCTAAAGCACGCTTCAGAGCATGGGCCTTCTCTCTTTTAAGCCTAGTGCCGTGTTTAATAAAAATCCCCCGGATCACACATTTGACTGCTTCCCATTTCGTCAGAGGGGACGTAGGATCCTGTGCATGGTCAAGAATGAAATTAGCAATTGACCTTTCCACATCGGCAACGCATACAGGATCAAGCAAGAGCGATTCATTGAGGCGCCAGGTCCATTCCCCCCTGACCATGGAAGACAAACGCAACGTGCACAGAACTGGGGCATGGTCTGACCAAAGAATATTCCCCATCTGAGAGGAGGTCACCCAGGGGAGTGCGTTATGTTGTACGAGAATATAATCAATTCTGCTATAGGAATTGTGGGAGGGCGAATAGAAGCTAAAGTCCTTATCCCTTGGGTGGAGCAGGCACCAAACATCGCAGAGTTGCAGCAGCGCGAAGGTCCGCTTAAGGCGTTTAATAGCAGTATAGGAAATAGAGGAACGCCCCGATGAGTTATCTAGGACCGGGTCTAAGGTAAGGTTGAGGTCCCCACAGAGAATGAGTGTGCCTCGGAGAAGTGGCATGACCTCATCCACTAACTGCAGCAAAAACGCAATTTGGTTAACATTTGGGGCATAGACATTCAGCAAAGTAACCTCGTGACCACCTATCAGGAGTGAAAGAAGCACATATCTAGCATCAGAGTCAATCCTACAGTTCAGGACCTGGTGAGGGAGGGATTTATGAACAGCAATCACTGACCCACAGGACCTGGAGGAAGGATTATCAGCACAATACCATGTAGTGTAGTGTGGATGTTTGAGGGAGGGAGCATGTCCTACCTTGAAGTGGGTTTCTTGAAAACAAACCAACTGCACTTTCTGTTTATGGAAATGGTGAAGTACCTGGGATCGCTTTTCTGGAGTATTCAGCCCCTTGGCATTATATGTAGCAATCTTAAGATCCGCCCCAGACATAATGGGAGATAAAAGTGATAATTAGCAAGTCAGAAGTATGCAATCCCCAGAAGACCAGGGCCGGGGAGGGAGGGGACACACAAGGGGCAGTGGGGACACAAGAAGGGAAAACCACAGGGAGTGAAGACACTAGACAGGCGAGGAAGGGGAAGACACCCAACAAACAGAAGAAAAAAAAAAAAAAACGAAGAGGAGCTTTGGGGGGGAAAGAAATATAAGCAAAGAGTAGAGAAGACCAGAGAAGACAAGAGTGGAAACAGCAGTAGAAGACAGAAAACAAACTACTGCCGCAGTATCTTAAGAAATAACACACTAACAGCAAGAACCCAAGGCACTTAGACCCTAGGGCTCGCAACCTATGAGGGGGAGGAGTAAGTCAGACTACAAAGACACAATAGAGGAGCTCCCTCTACCACTCTCAAAGAAAATTAGTAGAGAAAAAACATGAACCCCTACCGGAATAGGAAAGGGGGCGGGGACAGAAAGGAGTAAGGTCAGAAACAGGAAGAAGAGCAGGAGACACAGGAAAACTGTATCAGCACAATTATGAAAACTGTAATACAGTGCAAACAGCACAATAGATAGCACTCAAGTGTACCCACGTCCGACACCCACTCCCACCAGGACTCTCAATTAGATGGTAATACAGTGCAAACAACATAAGAGTTATCACACACTTGTTCCAACGTTCGACATCCACGCCAACCAGTTCACTTAGGCCTCGGAGAGGGGCCATCAGGATGATGTTGTAGAGATGCGCGAACGTCCCTTCGGGGAGGACCTCTCAGAGGGAGACCAGTTCTTGACGTCTTTGCAGGAGGCGAAACCAGTCCCCGGGGGGTGCGCTGCAAAGTGCGTTTGGTGGAGTAAGCCTGCAGCAAAGGCCAATCCGGCAGAGATAGATCGGTAATGCCCAAGTCCTGCAGGAAACTGGGCAGGTCGTCCGGTGATTTCAGGGAGAGAAAGCGTCCATTGTGTTTCACATTAAGAGAAAATGGAAAGCCCCACCGATATTGGATCCCCCGTTCACGGAGGGCAGATAGGAGAGGCTTTAGTGCGGCTCGTTGCGCCAATGTGTGGCGAGAGAGATCTTGATAGAGTTGAATGGGCACGTCCTTATACAAAATCCGCTGGCGGCGTCTAGCATTATAGAGAATGTCCTCCTTCAGTGCATAAAAATGAATCCGGCAAATTACATCCCGGGGATTAGTATCATCAGAGCTGGGGGGGTCTCAGGACCCTGTGAGCCCTGTCCATTTCAATATGTGCATCAGGAGGACGGTCTAAAAGGCCATTGAAGATAGAAGTGAGAGCGACCCACAGTTCATCAGAGGTGACCGCCTCCGGCAGACCCCGTATACGGATGTTGTTCTGACGACTGCGGTTCTCTAGATCATCAATGTGCTGTTGCAAGGAAAACAATTGGTCTTTGTGGCTATTGACCAAGGATTGTAGAGCTTGGACAGAGGTAGAGGTAGAGTCATGAGCAGTTTCCACCACAGAGACCCTGGTCGTAAGAGTAGATAGTTCAGAACGAAATTGCGCAAACTCCTGTTTGCATTCCTGCACAATTGTATTAGCAAGATTAGAAATGTCCGCCTTAGTGGGGAGACTCCGAACCAGAGACTGGAGATCCGCCAGAGTTATAGGAGTGGATGGAGGCTGGGTGCCCTGCAGGGCAGCCTGGGGGCCATGCAAGGTCTCAGGGAGGAAGCCAGGTGGATTCTGCATGGAGTAGCTCATATGAAACACTGAAGGAGTAGAGTCCAGGCTACAAGCAGGAGGAGCAGAAGGTGGTAAGTCCGCAGCAGCCCTGGGTGTGCTACAATCAGGTCCCTCAGGATGCGCCAGAGGATCAGGGGGGGGGAGAGTGATCAGCCCCCACATCTGGAGATAACACCGGTGCCTCAAACCAGGGGGACCCCGAGGACCACTGCGGGGATTGGGCCTGCACCGGATCAGGGGGATGCAAGGGAGGTCCCAGAGCCATGCTAATCCCAGGGGACCCGGCAGGCAGCAGTGTCACGGAGGTGGACTGTGCACTAGGAGAAGAGGCTCTCAGCATGGTGCCCACTAGATGAGGAGGAGAAGGCCCAATCGGAGGCTGCAGCTGTGGTAGTGGAGGGGTTAAACTACAGTCTCCCGTCAGGAGATCCAGGGGCTGAGGCCTCAGAGGAGTATGCTCCCACAGTGGAGCAGTGAGCGAGGGCCGAGCAGCCTCAGGGGTCAGATGCGGAGTATGCTGACTCACCGTCCGGAGCTCCGGGCTCGCGGCGTGTTCCGGCGGCGGCACAACCCCAGGAAGGCGAGGAGACAGTCGGGCGGTGCGCGGCGACTCCGCAGCAGCAGTCGGGACCTCCAGCAGCGGTGCAGGTACGGGTCCCTCACGATCTCCGGCAGCGGATGATGTAGGAGGAGATTTAGGTGCAGGATGAGAGAGGCAGAGCTCCGGTGCAGGGCCTTCCAAAATGGCGCCCGGCAAAGCCGACCGAGGCGCAGATCCTGAGCGGAGGTTCTGGGAGCGGGTGAAATAGCTCTCCAGGTCCATCTGAGGGGTCAGAGGTGTTGAGGCCGGCTTCTTCTTCCCTCTCCTGTGAGTTTTCCCCATTAAATCCAGCAGGGTGAGCAGGTTCTGTAAGCGGCAAGCAGGAGCTCTAACTAGCACGTCCTCACACGGCCATGAGCAGACCACGCCCCCGTCATCTCCCTTTTTAAGGGGAGCGTCAACCATACAGGAACTTTATAGTTGTTTATAAACCGGTCCATATCAGCTTTGAACAAAAGGTAAACTTTATCATTTGCTTCTTCCAAACGGGCTCTTAATTTTACCTTTAACTCTATCAAATCCTTATCAAAAGGACGTCTATCTTTCGCCTGCATTTTTTCCACAAGACCATCCAATACAACTCCATACTTTGTCGGTACATACACCTCTTCCTTCTTCTTTTCTTCAGCAACCTTTCTGGTTGGCACTTCTTCTAATGCAACTTCCTCTTCCCTATTTCTTTTAACTCCTTCCTTTTTTCTTGTATGTTTCTTAGGACAACCACTTACAACGTGATCCTCCCCACCACACAGATGACACTTCCTTTTTTTTTTTGTACAAACATCTGCCTCATGCCCTGCCTCCTGACACTTAAAGCACCATGAATAGGTACACAAGTCTTTCCTATGTCCATATTGTTTGCACTTTCCACAAAAATCTTCCATTCCAGAAAAGTATAAGTCACCATTTACTGGCCCGATCTTAAATCGCCCAGGTGGAACAGTAACCTTACCGTCTGTATCTTGCTTAAATTTAAACAAAAATTTCCATTTCGTGGTCCAGAGACCATAATGATTCAAAACTTTTCCTTTCGGCGAAACAGTCTCACAGAATCTGGACAGGAAAACTAAGATGTCCTCCTCCAAAACATAAGGGCTATACATCCTTACCGTGACTAACCTCACCCGGTTCAGAAAGTGCGGGATTACTTCCACTCCCTCCAACACCGGGTGACTTCTGCATTGCTGGTACTTGTTACACACTGAATTAAAAACTTCTTCAGAGATGAAGATGACGTCATAATACCCGCTTCTTGGAAATTCTAACATAGATAAAATTTTGTCCTTCTTTATATCCAGTAGACCAAAAAGGATCTCCTCCACTACAAAGCATAGTCCTCTTTCCATTTTGCAGGCGTCCACCAAAGAAATCCGAACTCCGTTTCGTATTTTCGCATACTCGGGGATTCCTTCCAACTGTGTTCTACTTACTCCAGCCATAATCTGCAGAAAGCACCTCCCCCACTGTAGGCAGGTAGGTGGTGATCGCTCCTCGTTGCCCGGGGACTAAGCCGAAACCCTGAAGTCAGCAAGGGGGTTTAGTTCCACCACAAGGATGGGACGATCCCCCAGGGAAAAGGTGCGGGTACCCCGGGCACCTTCCAGCCAGAACAAGCAAGATTTATCTAAGAGCCGAGGAACATGCTCTCGCATCACCCAAAGTGCAAGAAAAAGTGCAAACGTGTTACACTAAAAAAGTGCACAAAGGATGCGGTCTATTGCAAGCCCTTCTCCGATAGGAGAGAGGCCCCCCAACAAACCTTACCCTTCGCCTTCGGACCAAAAGATACCTGCGAGGTTCCAGGTTCGATGTCCCTTTTCGCCGAAGCTACTAGGGGACCACAGCAGGAGTACCCTGGGTGTTTGCAGGGAGGTGCGGAACCTAATGGCCACACACACCTCCCCTAGACCGCCAGGAGATTTTACGTATTCATCTGAAAACACATGAATAACACATATACAATATATACAGGAAGCATGTCTTTACATGTACATATAACAAAAAGCTTTCCCTTCATGACTTTCCCTCAGAAAAAGTAAATTGCAGCGGATTCTGTCCCTCCAACTGTCCCTTCATATCAGGATATAATCTGTAAGAAAAGAAAAAGAAAGACAAATAAGAATACAATCATAACCAGTGCTTCCATTTTTTGTGTTTCCAGATCCCCTCTGCATCATCAGAACCATAGTTTTTCCTATCACATAATACGTAAAGGTACATTTTACCACGGATCATGCCCAGACACTCCTTCACACTTACTTCAGTTTGATTGAAAATCCTAATATTCCTTACATCCCACAGAACCTCTTTTACACAATTTACTATGAACCATAACACTCTTGCCTTCTCTCTCTCCACTGCACACAAACCAAACATCATCATATTAAAGGATAAGATCTCAATTCCAGTAAGATTTTTTATTAGACCAGACATTCTTCTCCACACAGACTTGGCATAACCACACTCCCAAAACACATGTACATAATTCTCACATCCACCGCAACCATCCCTGGGACACACTTCACTGTCTACCAATCTCCTTCTCCTCTGAAATTCCCTTGTTGGCAGGCACCCATGAGCTAACATCCAAGACAAGTCCTTTTGTTTATTTGTCAGTTCCTTGTGACTGACATTTTTCCACACTACCTTACAATCCTTCTCAGACAGACCTCCCACACATTCCACTGTTTCTCTCTGCTCCAACACTTTCATCACCTTTTTACTATCATTCCATTCAGTCACACATTCCAGATTATTTTTCCTGACACACCGCCCTATTCTCTGATAGAACCAAGGAACCTCAAAACTTACAGGTACCCTTAAGTCCCTTTCCATTAGCTTATATTTCAACAACACATTACCAGCCAAATACCTTACCATGCACCCAAACACACATTCCTTCTTACTTACAGCGAGACAAAAAATAACATACTTCACAGCCAGGAACACTTCCACATTCATCATTCCTTTCCCACCATGCATTCTGCTTTTCACCACCTTCCCACGACTCAATTTCTCCATCCTTGAATTCCATAAGAAAACAAAGATCTGCCTGACAATTCTTGCCAGACACCTATCCGGTGGAGGAAACACATAATTAACACAAAGCAAAGTAGGAATTATAACAGCTTTAATAACCAGAATCCTTCCCTCAATCGATAAAGTCCTTAAAGACCAGAAGTTTATTTTATTCCCCACCCTCCCCAAAACCATCTCCCAACTTTCTTTCCCATACAAATCATTATCAAACACCACCCCAAGCACTTCCACACCCCCCTCTCTCACAGGCCACTCGCACAACCCACTCTCTCCCCACCCCTCAAAAAATTTACAACCACTCTTCCCAACATTAAGCTTAAACCCACTCATTAAACAGAAACACTCAATCAATAACTTAGCACGCCTTACCCCTGCCATAGACTTACATACAACAGTAACATCATCCATGTAACCAATCACTCGCATATCCTTCCCATGACTACCAGGTATTTCTATACCCCGCATCACCTTATCTCTCCTAATCATCCCCAACAAAGGCTCAATCATACAAATGAAAAGAATTGGCGACAGGGGACACCCCTGCCGCACTCCCGATTTTATACTCACCTCCCTACTCAGAAAACCATTGACCTGAATCTTACTATAAATGTCCCTATACAAACATTCAATCCACTTCACCATTCTGTCCGGCACATTCATCCTCCTCAAAACCCTAAACAATAAATCATGCACCACCCTATCATACGCTTTTTCAAAATCCACCGTAACAACAGCCACACCTTGCTTCCTAGTTTTACAGTCCCACAATACATCCCTCAGACCTAACAGACATTCAGAAATCTTACGATCAGGCACTGCACACATTTGCTCCTCACCTACCATACAATCAATCACATCCTTTAACCTATTCGCAATAACTTTAGCAATAATTTTGTAATCACAATTCAAGAGCGCTACAGGCCTCCAATTTTTAAGATCCCTCTTATCCCCTTTTTTAAACAATAACACAGTCACACTCTCACTCATACTTTTGGATAACTTCCCTCTCCTAAGTACTTCCTTACACACCTCCCATACATAATCCCCTAACATATCCCAAAACACAAGATAAAATTCCACAGGCAAACCATCACTCCCTGCCACCTTTCCTTTCTTCATCCCATTCACAGCATCCTCCACCTCACTCTTCCTCACATCCTCTTCCATAAAGAACCCATCAATTTCATCCAAACGCTTATCCACATATCCCAAACATTCCTCCTCTAGAGTCACGTCCCTCTCCTTCTCTGTGAATAAATCAGAATAAAACTTCCACACTTCCTCTAACACCTCATCCTTACCAAAGACCTCTACCCCATCATTCTTAAAAACACTCATCATCTCAGTTTTTTTACTGAATGCCTTTTTAAAGAAAAATTTGGTACATTTCTCATCCTTCTCTTTCACTTCAACCCTAGCCTGTGCAATAATCTTCCTTCCATTCCTCTCCAGACACTCATTCACACTTCCACGAGCTTCCTCAATCTCCTTCTCAACACTCATTCCCAAACGCCTCAATTCATACAAATACTCTAACCTTCTTTGCCATCTCTCATACTCTTCTCTATCTTTCCTCCCTTTCTCACACCCTTTTTTTAATAAAAAACCTTTTAGTCTCTAACTTCACCCACTCCCACCACTCAACCACACTATAAAATGCATCCTTCCTCAACACCCATCCATCAAAACGCTCCCTATATTCTTGTAATACACATTCATTATCCAATAAAGACACATTCAACTTCCAAACACCCTTCCCATACTCACTCAGACCACCACCTTTTACCACACATTCAATCCAGGCATGATCCATGAACGGTAACCTCCTCCGTCTGAAATTAGAAACAGACAGTTTTGAGACAAAAATAAAATCAATACGCGAACTTGTATTGTTAGAAAAATATGTATAACCGATAGTACCATCATTATGGGCAACAAAGGAATCCTTTAACCCAAATAAATTTACAATCTCTTTAAGCTGCTTACTAGTACTGTCTAAACCAGACCCACCACCCACCGTAGTACTACTCCTATCCCCCTCTGTTATTATACAATTGAAATCCCCTATAAGGAACACATCATCCCTCCCACTCAAAAAGAAATATAATTTCTCAAACACCTCCCCTCTTTCCTTCCTCCCAGTTGGAGCATAAACATTAATTACTTTATACATGAAACCCCTGAAAATAAAATGCACTAATAATACCCTACCCGGAACAATATGGACAACTTTTTTAACAACAAACTCATTACTTTTGAACAAAATCCCCACCCCCGAATTACGTTCCATTGAACCAGACCATACCGATTGCCCATAAGGCCAGGAGATATTTGGCTCCCTATCCAAGCAGCACTCCTGGAGACCTAAAACATCAAAAGAATATCCAGAAAGTAAATAAAAAATGGCGGATCTCCTTTCTAAAGATCTAATACTGCGGACATTTAGGGAACCAATTGTTAAACTCATTCAAACATTTGAAGGAAAAAAAGGAAATACAAAATCAAGCATTATCAAAAGGAGGCCTAGCCTTCCCCCGACCTCTACCCTTATTTTTTGCCTCCCCTTCCTTAAACTGAAGAGTCTTTGTCAATTTTTTAACTGAACAGTCCTCCAAATAACCTGTGCCCAGGGAGGATAAAGAGGAGTCAGAATCAATCTGACATGACGACCCTCCACCTGCCTCCTCCCTTCCCGGGCTAGGAAAGTCCTCAATCCTTTGACTCTGAGGAGTCGGACAGTCATCCTCCGATTCTTCCACCGGCATCTTTCTCTTCAGGGATTCTTTGTCCACAGTCATCTCCTCTGGGGGATCAGAGGCCCCCGAAACAGAGGCCCCCGAAACAGACTCCGCCTTCTCCCCCTCTGCCACCAAAGCATCCGGAACAGACCTAGAAATGGAAGGAAAAACAGGGGCAGACTCTGCTTCACTGGTCAGCACGCTAACCTCTGCATCGCCTGCCCTGGCAGCATTGGAGTCCTCAGGAACTGTCCCACCTCGAAGAGCCATTGCATATGATCGGGGTGCCCCGGACTGGTAAGTGGGGCAACTCCTAGCCAGGTGATCTGAAGAACCACAGAAATGACACTTGCGTTTCTCGGGACAGTCTGCAGTGCGGTGATCAGGCTTGTGGCAGCTCCTGCAAACTTGCCCGGTTGTACAGTTCTCTCTGGTATGACCAAAGCAAAAACAGTCCCGGCAAAAACTTGGCATCCCCGGGTAGTGCAGAAACCCCCTGTTGTTCTCTATCGCAAAGTTCTGTGGGGGGTGACAAAAACCTTCAGCACCACCCTCGGAGGCAGGCCTAAACTCCACCCAAAAACGTCTCATGCCTGTGAAAGTCCCCAGGATGTTATTTTTCCTCTCCGCACCAGAAACAGACACAATACCTTCTTAGAAAGGTCTGGATCACCTCATCCCGCACAAAAGGGTTGTACATATGTACTACCACTGGAACTTTCTTAGGCCGAGCCTCGCAGGAAATGAATCGGATCCCGTGTAGGTCAGGGTGAGAAGCATTCTCCTTACTCCGGTAGAGACAGGTACGGAGATCATCCAGGTTGTAGAAGGTCACGTCAAAGAATCCTTGGCTGGGAAAGACCTGGACACAGAAGATGGAAGCATGCGGCATCCTCAGCACTCCCTCCACGACCTTCTGCTGGTCATGCAAAATCCCGTAGGCACTCCTCTTTTCCTCCTCGATAAACATCCGTACTGGATTAGGAGCGTTCGGCGCATTAGCCATCCTCTCCGGCAGACCCGTCCTCCGATGATCACCTTCCCTTTATCTTGGGACTAAGCCCTCTCCCCAATAGCAGCAGGTGGGTGAAGCCCAGGCAATAAACCTGGGCGATCCCACAAGGCCGAGGAGAGGGGTACCCGAATACCTTAGGGCAAGACACTTGATCTTAGCCAAAAGGCCGAGAAGCGATAACCGTGAAAGGGGCGGGCCCAACAATGTCCCCTTCATGTGCACTATCACTGCTTGCAGGAAGGGAGGCTGGCTGGCAGCCTCCCATACACACTCTGGCTAGGTGGCAGTCAACCACCAGTACACACAGCAGACTCTAAACCCATATCATTATTGCTAAGCAGCAAGACAGGAGCCCATTGCACTCTGATGGAGCATTTTTAAATGCAATCCATAACCCGGATTTGCCAGGAACCCTTCTTACTCCTCCTACTTGCATGTGACACTGGGCTTAGGATCTGCATAGGAAACACACACACAAGCACACACCTACCTTTGTTGCCTGCAGATGCCTCCTTGGCTGTCCCCAAACGGTATCAAACCAACAGCCCCGGGAAGCTGTAAGGATAGAGGACATGCCTGCACCCTATGGACTCACTTGTTTGGGTTAAATCCGGGTTATTTGACAACCTATGGTGATGGTTCTGCTCAGGGCAGTGCTGATTCTCATAAAGCTGCCGGTTCTGTGAAGGTTCTAGGCGACATCACAATCTCCATGGTTACATACACAACAAAGGTGAGTTGTTGTTTACACTTTGCAAGGCCAGTGGAAGTGAGTGACATCATAGCACAGTAGTTCTAAGGGTTCTAGATGGATGCAACAATCTCCTGTTGCTTCTATGAAGGTTCTAGACGACATGACCAACCAGCTCCATAGTCACATACACAGCAAAGGTGAGATGTTGTTTACACCTCGTGATGTCAGTCTTATTGAGTGACATCATAGCACAGTGCTAAGGCTCCTGGACGCAGCAGCAATATCTCAATGGAGAATACATTTATATATGTGTATCTATCTATCTATCTATTTATATATATATATATATATATATATATATTTATATATATATATATATATATATATATTTCTCCGCCGAAATCAGTTTTGAACCCGTTTTCACCTTTTTCTCCCTCCTTTTCCTCTTACTTTTTTTTCAAGTTTTTTCACGTTTTTCTTCTTTCCTCCTCTTTTCTCTGCGTATTATTCTTATTTTTCTTCTTTTTTTTCGTCTTATTCAGACCCTATCAATGCAGCAATGCTTATTCAATACCGCCAGCAGATGGAGACTCTGGGGTATAATTTTCAAAGGATTTATACAGATTTTTCCTTTCTAAATTTGTCGCACAGAAAGTTGCAGGCCAAATATGTGCAACATTTCTGCGACTTTAGCCTCTAGAGGATTTTTACAACATTGTGCATTGGTGCTGAATATATCAAAAGCGACTTTTCAGCGACAAAATGTCAGTCCATGTTGGGTAGGTGCACAATAGAATAGCCTAACCCTCTGTACTTTGGTCTATATTGATGCAGGACATAAGCAGCCAGCTGATGACCAATCCATTAGTGCAACGGATGGCCGGAAACATTTGTCTTTATCTTTGCAATACCACAGAACCAATGCATGGTCAATCAAAAGCAATGACACAGCTGTGTGAACAGCCAGGAGACCCCCATGTATGTCAATTAGGAAAATTCAGCAGCCACCAGCTAAAATACAGCTGCCTATCATGTCATGTCCAACCTGCACAGGTGTGCTGGCTGCTCAGATTATCCCATTAAGGAGGCCATTTATTCAGCAGCAGCAGAAGTCCTGTGCCTGGACGCTCCAACAGCGGCCAGACACAAGCAGCACCCACTTTTTCGGCTGCAGCAACAGCAAGGCCCACAGGACTAGCTAGCAAGCAAGCAAGTAGCAATGAAACTAGGAATCTTTCTTTTTAACACTGTAATGGGGTGGTGCACTGTACCCGAAGATACTGCCATATCGGGTCAATGCATAGGGCGACGAAAGCAAGCTTCGAAATTTTCCCCGTTCTCAAAAATCCATTTAATATATGGTCCCCAGATAGGGGACGTATCAGAAATTAAACTGATAAGAACAGATTTTTTAACTTGGCTACCCCTGAGGGGTATCTTTTTATTTAGATTTCATAAAATTTTACAAAGTGCATTACGATTTTTAAATATTGTTTTTACAATACATTTTTTTTTGATAAAATCACATATCACATATAACAATAAAAGTTCACATAAATACAATCATAATACACTTAAAATAGGCACTTGGTGGCTTTACAAAAGGGCGTTCCATTCATTAAAATACCATTTTCTATCTAATAAAGGATGATATTTCTTGTCTAATAAAAAGTACTGGTACATATCACTAAAACAAAGGGCTAAAACATCATTCACAGATAAAATCTCATGCTTAAAAAGTAAAATGTTTCTGGCATTCCATAGAGCTGCTTTAACACAATTTATGATCTTCCATGCCATTATCTCTTGAGTCTGTGTTGGGCATTCCAGACATCTATAAAATACAGCTGCAGAGTTGAAGTCCTTTATTCCTGTTATCTTCTTCACCAGAGGGAGTATTTTAGTCCATATCCTTTTTGCATAAAAACAAGTCTAGAAAAGGTGGTACACAGTCTCGGGTTCCTGGCAGCCCTCCCTGCAGTGTTGGCCATCCTTCTTCGGAGCTGGAATGCCCGGCATGGAAGACACTTGTGTAGGCCAGATCTTTCTGGGAATTAAAAAGATAAATAATATTTGCTATCTTCCATATTTTCCTGCATTTCTCTTCATTAAAATTATTCACAGGGGCAATAAAACCACTTTCTTTAATATCTTTTAAAAGTTTTTTTACTATTATTTATTTCATTAATACTTTTTCCGTTAAAGTTGTACAGGTTGAAAATTTTCTCTAAAATATTGTATTGTTGGGGAAGATTAAAAGCATAAGGACAGCTTAAAACAGTTTGAAACCACCCATTCCTCCTCATAAAAAAAAACCTGTATTAAAACGGATAAAATGTGACCAGTAACTATCCTTAAAAAGTGTGCTAACACACATGCTAAAAAACTTGGTAAAAAGGAACTCCCTGATGTCGGGGAAGTCCTTTCCACCCGTACCATTTGGCTTCATGACGATCTCTCTTCTTAATTGTTCACTCTTGGAGCTCCATGATAAGGTAAAACATGCTTTAATAATTTTATTTAAAATCATTTCTGGGGGTGGAAAGACCATGCTAAGATACAATAAAATGGGTAAAATCACCATCTTTGTAACTAAAACCTTCCCCTCCATCGTTAGCTTTCTCATGTTCCACATACATATTTTTGTGTTTATTTTTTGAGCCACCAAGTCCCAGCTATTAAAACCATTGTTTGACTCACTGAAGGAGACCCCTAAAATCTGCACAGACTCAGACACAGGAATGGGTAAATCCCTTAAAAACAGTCCTCCTAGAAGGGCGCATGCGCGCAGCTCACTAGGAAGGACGCGTCCTCTGTGAGCTCCGTACCACTGGCCGGGATAAAGCTTCCTTAGCGCTGTTCATTCAGCTCCACCGACCTAAAACCTCTCCGAACGCTCCGGTGAACTCCTCAGCATGGATAGGACCAAGTCTGGCGGGTCGCAAAGATCACTCTCCCAGACTATCCCTGAGATCTTCAGAGCGGGCCCTAAATCCAACATGGCGCCGACCCCCTCGCGTGCCTCCAGCCCGCCGGCTGACGAGGAGGAGGACATAGCCGACTCTACACCACTACTGCCCTTACCTGCTGACCCACTAAATCCTGCTGATCTATACCGCTCCGTCCAGCTACTCTTCAAAACGGAACTGGGAAAGGCTGTGGCGGACTTCACGAAGCAGGTGGGTGAACTGGGTCAGAGGGTGTCAGATATTGAACTTTCTGACGCCATTGAAAGTGACTGCACACTCCTATCAGATCATTCTGAACGCATGGATATGCTTGAGCTAAAGATTGAGGACTTGGAGAACAGGTCGCATAGAGCAAACATACGCATTCGCGGCTTACCAAAATCGGTCACTGACCTCGCATAAGCGGTGCTAGATTTATTTACCAAACTAGTACCGCAAGTGGACACTGCACTGCTAAAATTGGATCGTATTCATAGGGGCTTAGGCCGCGACATTCCCAGAGAGGTTGTTCTCCGCTTACACTACGCGGAGATTCGGGACAAGATTTTACAAGCAGCACGTAATATCACTCCACTCCCGGGACTACCACCCTCAGTTCACCTATATGCTGATTTGGCTCCCTCCACCCTGGAGAGAAGACGCCACATGAGACCGGTTACACTTGCATTGCAGAAGGCCCAGATCCGCTACAAGTGGGGGTTCCCCTTTAACCTGCAATTTCAGATACGCTCCCAGACACATGTTGTGCGTACCCCCTCCGAAGCCATGGAGATACTATATCAGGAGAATGTTCCATTTGATGACCAAGCTGCTCCCCCTCCTAAGTCACCAGCCCTCAAACCTATGTGGCAGCGCTCTGAGATGCCGCATAAGAGACATCGCTCTCACCCGCAGAAGCCTGGATGATGCCCGTCCACAGTTGCTTCCAGGTTTTCATCTACTGTTTGGGACTTATCTATGTTTTTTTCTTCTCCTATAGTCCGGGACTTTAATATGAACGTTCACCAGAGTTGTAGTTAGCTATGTCTGTTTACAGGTCTACTACCATTACCATGGCGCCTTAGAGGACCTGAATTTGTCGCACACTTTACTGACCCCTAGTCGGGGTTTGGGCCTGCTATTCTCCATATTCCTGGGCCGTTGGACTCTCATGTTGTCCCTGATGTGTGGGAAGTGTTGGACCCCTAGGGTTTATTGTTGGATCACTATGATAAGGTCTATACTCCCATTGGTTCTCCTGACATGTATTCTTCCTGTTTTTTCTTTCCTAGTTTTTGTTCTTTTTGTTCCTTCACGTTTTTTCTGTTTTAGTTTGCCCGGCCCCCCGTCCCTGTCATGTCCTGGGTCTTTGTACTTCTCTAGCTGTTCCCATCAGTGGTCTGTATCTATCCTCCTCTTATATCTTCCTACTGTTCGTCCTCTCTGTTTGATCTTTCCGCTCAGCTTCTTCACAACTACCTCACGATTTCCTTATGTGTCGTCTTCTCTCTCATAATGTGAGGGGCTTTAACTCCCCCATGAAGCGGAAAAAGGCATTAATAGATTACCTGAAACACTCTCCTGATGTTATTAGTCTACAGGAAACCCATTTTACCACGTCTTCTTTCCCCAAATATTTCCTTACCAACTATTCTCGCAGTTACATGGCATCTTTTGTCTCTAAAACTAGGGGGGTCTTGACACTCTTGCATAATGATTTTCCACTCACGGTTAACTCCTCATATTCGGATCCTGAGGGGCGCTTCCTCATCCTGGAGGGCGTTCTTCTGGAGCGAAAGATCTGTCTTGTTAACTCATAGGCACCTAATGATGATCCTCTTTCCTTCTTTGTTCAATTAGTTAACAGGTTGAAGTCCATTACCTATGATGTTTTGTTGTGGATGGGAGATTTCAATATGGTTGTCAACGGCATGCGGGACAGGTCGCACACTGCTGGGTTCCGACGATCAGGTATGCAACAACGCCTTCTATTACAGCAATTTGTGGATCTTGATATGGCGGATGTATGGCGGGAACATAATTTGACCCAAAGGGGATACACTTACTATTCTCCCCCTCACTCTCTATACACCCGCATCGACTGGATGCTCACTAACACATTCTCACTTACCTCTTTATTATATGCAAGGCACATATCATGCGCATGGTCTGATCATGACATGGTTTATGCCCATTTTCAATTTGGGGAATCTTGCCCCACTCCCTTCACTTGGAGACTTAATGAGTCCTTGTTGTCTCGTCCCCATCTACGCACGCAAATAGAGACTCTCTGACTGACTACTTTTCTCTCAACTCTATACCCTCTGCTGATCCTGGATGGGGTTGGATGGCGCACAAAGCTTATGTAAGGGGGAAGATAATAGCTCTGGCCTCCAAGTTGAAGAAAGACAGAACGAAAGCGCAGGCCACCCTAGAACATAAATTAGCAAAACTAACTACAGCCCACCAACTTCGCCCCTCACCCTATCTCTATCAAGCACTTAAAACTACCAAACTACAGTTAAATGCAGTTCTTTCTGACCGCACTGAAAAGGCCTTGCGATGGACTAGAGCTTCCTACTATAAGTGGGCGAATAAACCGGATCGCCTGCTAGCCTCCATGCTTAGACAAAAGCAGAGAACTAATTGAGTACACAAAATACAACTACGCCCGAGAGTGTCCACTTCCGATCCATCCAGGGTCTATGAGGTCTTCCGCTCCTTCTATTCTTCCCTATATAAATCTCCTACTGTTCCCTCTACTATCTCGACATATCTACAATCTCTCGCTCTTCCCACCCTATCTGTCTCTAATAGGGATTTTCTCAACTCTCCCGTCACAGTAGAGGAGGTAGCAGACGCTATTACTCGTCTGAAACTAGGTAAGGCCCCAGGACCTGACGGTCTCTCGGCCCTTTACTTCAAAAAATTTGAAACGATCCTGACCCCCATATAGTTTCTTATTGTAATAAACTCATCTCAGGTTCCTCTATGCCACCGGAATTTCTACAAGCATCCATTGTGGTTATACCAAAGCCCCATAAAGACCCTTTGCTCCCGTCCAATTATCGACCCATCTCCCTTATCAACCTGGACTCCAAGATATTGTTTTTATTTATTTTATTTATTTCCCCCCCGCCCCCCAACCCACTGGCACCGAGAAGAGCAAAGAGTAGAGAAAAAAAAAAAAAAAAAAAGGAAGAACTTTTAAGTCTACCATAAATTCCAAATTTTTCGACATTCTCTTTGCCCACCCCTATTCCTCATCCATCTAAACTCCTTATTTTTCATGGTTTTCAGACCTTCCTTCCATTCCTCTATTTGCAGTTCTTTAGGGGATATCCAATTCCTTAATATAATCAATCTGGTGAAGAACAAAATCCGATGTAGTAGGCACTCAAATTTGCCCATCTTACCAATAGCTCCCAGCAGTATAAACTCTATCGTATGAGGTACCTTCACAGGGATTTTACTTTCTACCTCTTTTATTACAAATTCCCAGAAAACAGATATCTTCTCACACGACCAAAAACTATGTAGATAGTCCGCCTCTTCCAAACCACATTTGACACACTGTGAAGTGATTCTCACCCCTATCCTATGTAAATGAAGCGCAGAATAGTGGGTCCTGTGTAATATCTTAAATTGTGTAATTTTATGTTCCATATTACGAGAAACCTTACTTATATTTTGGGCCATAATGTCCCAATCTTCCTCAGACACAGTACCCACTATTCCGGACCATTTGTCTTTAATTCTGTCGATCCCCCTTACTCCAATAATCTTATTTAATTTCTTATACAAAATTGAAATTCCTTTTTTTTTAAAGTGCTCTATTTGAGTTAGTGCTTCTATGAAATTATGTTTCTGTGCTACATATATCTCCTTATCTATCGTGTTATGGACTGCATGACTAACTTGCCAATAGTACAGCCAATCGTTATCACTAATATCATACCCCCTTTTTATGTACTCAAATGAAAAGAGTTGTCCTTTATCAAATAATTGTTCCAGTCGTTTTATACCCTTACTATCCCAAAAAGTTGACTCACAATTCACCAATTCTTTAAATTTATTGATACCCCATAGGGGTGTGAACCCAAAACTATTTCCTACATGTAATTCTCCCTTTAATCTCTCCCATACTTTCCTATATTTATACCATAACATCGTGTTGTTTGACCCACTCTCCTCATAATCATCTAATTCCAACACCTCATATATGTTCACTTTCTCCTTATCTACTACAGTCTTCTCCAGATATCTAGAATTTCTCCAATTCACGATTCGTACCAACTGCGCGGCCATGTAATAAACAAAAAAATTGGGCATATCCAATCCCCCCCTATCTCCAGGGGCCATAAAATATCTGTACTTCAGACGAACCCTTTTTCTTCCCCATAACAATCTACCCAGTATCACTTCTATCTTCCGGAACCAGCATTTGCCGATCCACACTGGCGAGGCAGCAAGAAAAAAAAGGATCTGTGGGAGGACCACCATTTTTATTATCGCCATCCTTTCTGACATAGAGAAAGTCATTTTAATCCATACTTCTACTCTCTTCGCTAAACTATTCAAAAGGGGCCGTATATTGTTAATCACAAACCTATCATTCGTGGCTGCTATTTTTACTCCCAGATAAAGGAAACATTCATTTTTTTTAACACGGATAGTCTTCCCACCGTCTCCCCCATATCTTCATCCAGGGGGAGCATAGTAGATTTACTCCAATTTATCTCCAACCCAGATAGAGGGGCAAATGCCTCGAACATCTTAATGATACGATGTATTTTTTCTTGTGGGTTAGTTACAAAAAGGAGGATATCATCTGCAAATAACAAGATCTTACTCTTCTCTCCGTTTACTCCAAATCCCTCATAAACATCATTATCTCTTATCCAAGCCGCTAAGGGTTCAATATAAATTAAAAATAAAAAGGGTGAGAGGGGGCAGCCCTGCCTTGTTCCTCTACTTAGTTTGAATGGGTAGGAGGGAGTTCCATCCACCACTACACTCGCCTCGGGGTTAGTGTATAGTAGCTGAATATAACTCAAAAACCTCGGGCCCACCCCAACCCTCTTCAAAACTTCCCAGAGGTATCCTCACTCCACCCTGTCAAAAGCTTTAGTAGCATCCAATGACAGAATGGAGCGGGGGCCCCGGGATCCACTCTGGATTGCTTCATACACCTGATGGATATTGTCATGAACCGTTCTTCCTGACCTAAACCCTCCCTGGTCACCGCCCACCACTACCTCCACTACTTTATCCAATCTCCTTGCCAGTGCTTTCGCTATTATCTTTATATCTGTATTAAGCAAGGAGATAGGACGATATGAGCCCAAATCCAAGGGATCCTTATCTTTTTTCCTAATGAGTCTAATATTAGCCTCACACATAGATTTAGGGAGAACCCCCCCCCCCCTCCAGGATTCATTAATGATACCCAGCAGTTTTGGAAGTAGCAGAGTTGAGTATATCCTATATATCTGAAAGGGAATGCCGTCAGACCCGGGGGATGTATTCCCTTGGATTGATGCCAATGCCTCCTCCAATTCCTGGAGGGAAATTGGGTCATCCAGGGAGTCCCTGACATCCTCTGTCAAACTTGGAATATTAATTCCCCTCAGGAATTCCGCTACCTCCGCCCTATTAATATCGCTGCCCATATAGAGATTGGAGAAAAAAGAGCCAACCATTTGGGCTATTTCTTCTCTATCTGTGGTTATGCTGCCATCCTCCCTCCTCAGAGCCATAATACCACATTTGTCGCCTTGATTTTTAAGTAATCTTGACAGTGTCTTATTTGGTTTCCCTTTCTCAAAGAAGTTAAATTGCCCACTGAAGAATAGTTTATTTTGTGCCTTTTTAAGTAGATATTCTTTATATTCCTCTTGAGCTGCCTTCAGTTCTAACAGCTGTTCCCCCCCACTAGCCTCTTCTATCCCTGCTTCTAATGTTGCCACTTTACTATTCAGTACTGTTTCTTCCTGTGAGAATTCCTTTTTTTTTTTTTTTTATTGATTCGCCCTATATATAGGCCCCTCAAATATGCCTTCATAGTATCCCATACCACCTGAGGGTTTGCGGACTTATGATTAATCTCCCAGAATGCCTCTATTTCCTGTCTAAACCAGTCCTGGTCGCCCACTAATTCAATCCAGTGGGGGTTGAGCCGAAAGCCCAACCTTTTCCCACCCATTGCCTTACCTCCAATTTCCACCACCACTGGGCAATGGTCCGATAGGGTTTTGGCTTTATACTGCACCCTGCTGGTCCAGGTCATTGCATTCTTATTGTTACGCCGAGCGCTCCGGGTCCCCGTTCCTCCCCGGAGCGCTCGCCTCATCTTCGTTGTTGCAGCGCCCCGGTCAGATCCACTGACCGGGTGCGCTGCGGTCCCGCCTTCAGCCGGGATGCGATTCGCGATGCGGATAGCGCCCGCTCGCGATGCGCACCCCGGCCCCCGTACCTGACTCGCTCTCCCTCGGTCCTGTCCCGGCGCGCGCGGCCCCGCTCCCTAGGGCGCGCGCGCGCCGGGTCTCTGCGATTTAAAGGGCCAGTGCACCAATGATGGTGCCTGGCCCAATCTTCCCAATTAGCTTAATTGGCTCCCACCTGTGCACTTCCCTATATCACCTCACTTCCCCTGCACTCCCTTGCCGGATCTTGTTGCCTTAGTGCCTAGTGTAAGCGTTCCCTTGTCTGTTCCTAGTCCGTGTTCCTGACCTCCTGCCGTTGCCCCTGACTACGATCCTTGCCGCCTGCCCCCGACCTTCTGCTACGTCCGACCTTGCTTCTGCCTACTCCCTTGTACCGCGCCTATCTTCAGCATCTTCAGCAGCCAGAGAGGTAAGCCGTTGCTAGTGGATACGACCTGGTCACTACCGCCGCAGCAAGACCATCCCGCTTTGCGGCGGGCTCTGGTGAAAACCTGTAGTGGCTTAGAACCGGTCCACTAGCGCGGTCCTCTCCATCCCTCTCTGGCACAGAGGATCCACTACCTGCCAGCCGGCATCGTGACAGTAGATCTGGCCATGGATCCCGCTGAAGTTCCTCTGTCAGTTGTCGCTGACCTCACCACGGTGGCCGCCCAGCAAGCCCGACAGATCGCCCTTCTAACCCGTCAGCTGTCGGAAATGTCCACCATTTCGCACCAACTTCAGTCGCAACTTCTCCAGCAATCTTCTCCTCCGCCAGCTCCTGCACCTCCTCCGCAGCGAGTGGCCACTCCTAGCCTCTGCCTGTCCTTGCCGGACAAATTTAATGGGGACTCTAAGTATTGCCGTGGCTTTCTTTCGCAATGTTCCCAGCACTTGGAGATGATGTCGGACCAGTTTCCTACTGAAAGGTCTAAGGTGGCTTTCGTAGTCTGCCTTCTGTCTGGAAAAGCCCTGTCATGGGCCGCACCGCTCTGGGACCGCAATGACCCCGTCACTGCCTCTGTACACTCCTTCTTCTCGAAAATTCGAAGTGTCTTTGAGGAACCTGCCCGAGCTTCTTCAGCCGAGATTGCCCTGCTGAACCTGGCCCAGGGTGTTTCTTCCGTTGGCGAGTACGCCATTCAGTTCCGTGCTCTTGCTTACGAGTTGTCCTGGAATAGTGAGGTTCTCTGCGCGACCTTTAAAAAAGGCCTATCCAGCAACATTAAAGATGTTCTGGCCGCACGAGAGACTCCTGCTGACCTACATGAACTCATTCACCTTGCCACTCGCATTGACATGCGTTCTTCCGGATGGCGTCTGGAGCTCCGCCTGGATATGGACTTTGTTCGCACGAAGCGTTTTTTCTCCCCGGCTCCTCTCTCCTCTGGTCCTCTGCAATCTGTTCCTGTGCTTCCCGCCGCGGAGGCTATGCAAGTTGACCGGTCTCGCTTGACACCTCAAGAGAGGACACGACGCCGCATGGAGAATCTTTGCCTGTACTATGCCGGTACCGAACACTTCCTGAAGGATTGTCCTATCCGTCCTCCCCGCCTGGAAAGACGTACGCTGACTCCGCACAAAGGTGACACAGTTCTTGATGTCAACTCTGCTTCTCCACGCCTTACTGTGCCTGTGCGGATATCTGCCTCTACCTTCTCCTTCTCTACTATGCTCTTCTTGGATTCCGGATCTGCAGGAAAATTTTTTTGGCCTCTCTCATCAACAGGTTCTACGTTCCTGTGACCAGTCTCGCCAGACCCCTCTACATCTATTGTTTTTACAATAAAAGATTGGACTGTCTCGTACGTTTCCACACAGAACCCCTCCTAATTTGCATCGGACCTCATCACGGAAAAATTGAGTTTTTTTTCCTCAGGTTCTTTGGCCCCAAGAAGAGGGGGAGACCCAAGGGGGGGGGTACTGTTACGCCGAGCGCTCCGGGTCCCCGTTCCTCCCCGGAGCGCTCGCCTCATCTTCGTTGTTGCAGCGCCCCGGTCAGATCCACTGACCGGGTGCGCTGCGGTCCCGCCTTCAGCCGGTATGCGATTCGCGATGCGGATAGCGCCCGCTCGCGATGCGCACCCCGGCCCCCGTACCTGACTCGCTCTCCCTCGGTCCTGTCCCGGCGCGCGCGGCCCCGCTCCCTAGGGCGCGCGCGCGCCGGGTCTCTGCGATTTAAAGGGCCAGTGCACCAATGATGGTGCCTGGCCCAATCTTCCCAATTAGCTTAATTGGCTCCCACCTGTGCACTTCCCTATATCACCTCACTTCCCCTGCACTCCCTTGCCGGATCTTGTTGCCTTAGTGCCTAGTGTAAGCGTTCCCTTGTCTGTTCCTAGTCCGTGTTCCTGACCTCCTGCCGTTGCCCCTGACTACGATCCTTGCCGCCTGCCCCCGACCTTCTGCTACGTCCGACCTTGCTTCTGCCTACTCCCTTGTACCGCGCCTATCTTCAGCATCTTCAGCAGCCAGAGAGGTGAGCCGTTGCTAGTGGATACGACCTGGTCACTACCGCCGCAGCAAGACCATCCCGCTTTGCGGCGGGCTCTGGTGAAAACCTGTAGTGGCTTAGAACCGGTCCACTAGCGCGGTCCTCGCCATCCCTCTCTGGCACAGAGGATCCACTACCTGCCAGCCGGCATCGTGACACTTATCACACAGGCATAAGTCAATTCGGGAAGCGGTGTTATATGAGGTACTAAAACATGAGTACGGTCTTACTCCTGGGTTTAGTTTCCGCCACCCATCAACCCAATTCATCTCTCCACAGTATCTCGCCAATGCTGTTTCGTTCCCCCCTACATTCCTACCTAATTTGTATCTGTCCATACTAGGGTCCATTACATTGTTCAAATCTCCAACTATCCATAATGCCGAATGTGTCTTACTTTCGCTATAGCTCACAAGGTCCCTCAGAACATCCACTCTAAAAGGTGGAGGAATATAAACAAAAGCCAAGATGACTGCCCTATCTTCCCATATTCCATAAAGAAATACATATCCACCATACTTATCTACCTTTGCATTCTTAGTCTCAAATGGTGCCCTCCTGTGAACATATACTGATACTCCCACGGAGTAGGAAGAGAGTCTGGAGTGGTATTCTTCTTTGGCCCACTTCCTTGGAAGTATCTGCTCATCTCTTGACCTATGGGTCTCAACTAAACATATGATCGCAGGAAGGCACCTCCGAATATAATCGAAGATTGCACACTTTTTAATTCTATCCGACATACCTCGTACGTTCCAGGCTAATAGTTTAAGCATAGATATATTTGCCTAAGAGAAAAAAGAAAAGAGAGAAGAAGAAGAGAGAGAGAAAAAAAAAAAAGAGAAAAAAAAAAACCCCTCTTTTGATCATCCCGTGCCATCCCTCCCTCCTTTCCCTTACCCTTCCCCCCCCGCACCCCCCTCTCCCCATAATGCACCGAACTTCTACTATGCACTCCTATCCTAGTGACACCCCAGAGAACCCCCCAACCCCTCCCCCCCGAGACGTAACATTATTAGTCAACTAATACTTCCAACCCCTAATGCCACAGTAGTGCCTTATATTAGATGCCTTCTTTATCCATCCAATCTGAGACTTCTTGTGGGGTTCCAAATATTGTTACCTTTCCCTTATGCTCAACCCGTAGTCTCGTTGGGAACAGCAGAGAGAAGGGCACCCCTGCGTTCTTTAGCCGCCTTTTTATCTCCCGAAAGGATGCCCTTTTCCTCTGGGTCTCCCAAGAGAAATCCGGATATAGAAAAATATTCTGTCCATTATACTGTAGGTCCCTCATCTCTCTTGCCCTCCTAAGGATAGTATCCCTGTCCTGGGAGGTATATAACTTAACTAGGATTGTCCTAGGACCCCCCGGAGGGGGAATACGCCTTGGCACCCGATGAGCTCGTTCAATCCCAAACATTGGGGTAAGATGCCCTTCCCCTATCCCCTCCTTCAGCCACCTACTAAGAAACTGTATGGCAGAGTCCTCCCCCTCCACCCCCTCAGGAAACCCCACCATCCTTATATTACATCGTCTGGATCTATTCTCAAGGTCAGTGAGCTTATCTTTAACAGATATCCTCTCCTTTTTCAAGTCATTAACCTCCTCCTCCAAAACCTTAATCCTATTTTCTGTTTTAGGGGCTTCTTCCTCCAGTCTGGAAATCCTATCTCTCATTTTAGTCATATCGTGTCTTATCAGGGATACCTCGGTAGATACCACACCCAGTTGTTTATCTCCTCGATTGCACAATGAGATTTTTTCACCCCTCCCAAGATCTTCTCCAACATCTGTGTTCCCATAGGGGGCACAGACTGCCCTTCCTCAGTTTCTTCCACCTCCAAGACCAAGTACCTAGAGCCTGTTTTACTAGGGGAGAGATCCTTCTGGGTTCTAGTTTTTATACCCACAGCTGGAGACTTCCATATTTTATCCAATTTACCCATAGCCCCCTTATCTTTTTGTGGCGAGCTACCCCCTGATCTTCTGGGGTTCACCTTAGGGGCCATTTCACCCACTATTTCTCTTCACTTTATATTTGTGGGGTGTATGTATCACTACGGGGATATCACGGACCAACTTAGCAACTTTATACACCATAGGCCCCTCCCACTCGAGAATTTAAATCCCGTTATTTACAGCATACAAAAATAAGAATTTACAGTCCCATATGGCTCTGGGGAGCGCTTAAAACCTAGGGTATCACACCCTGATCTAGAAATATCCACCACCAAATATAGCATACTAATATGCAACTACGGAATCATTAGCGTATTCACGCTCCCCCTTGGTAGACAATGCAATCACCCCCCAAAGTCACTGATCTTATTGGGTCCAGGGAGGGGTCCAATTTCATGAGAGAGGAATTCTGCTAAGACCAAGTTGTTCAATTTAGTCCATGAGTCCCGGTTTCTCCTGTATAAGAGAGAGAGGGGGGGGGGGGTAAGTCCTCCAAAAACATCGATTTTTACAGCATGGCAAGCCATAGGTACCTCTACGTGACCATTATTATACCATCCATACTCCTCAAAGTCCCCACAGCTTTCATTATGGGCAGAGAGTCTCCATGACTAAAAGTAAAAGATGCCTAAAGGGAGGAGGGAGGGGGGGCGTCAGTCCAACATTGCTCAGTTAGCTCAGTTCCCCGAGGCGTCAATTGTCCATTAGGGCTCGGCCCAAGCAGGTAGGGCAGGAGCATCTCTATCACTGTAATTAGACACACTGTAGCTCCTTCCTCATGTGCAGCAGCCAAACAGCACCCCAAGCTAATAATATACATGTCTGCCTCATAAGGACATTTAATAAACTTCAATGGGCGCTCCACAGTTACCAACCATCACAGGGGGAAGAGGGGGGAGACCCGGACAGATGCATTGCCGCAGCTGCCACTCACCAAATCGCTAGGAGGAGTGACCAGGCAGAGAGTCAGGCATCCAATATTGTCCATTCCACATGGGGCCAGTGCAAGGGGCTGCTGCTGTTCGGAATATTGCCGGGGTATTAATCAATGGTTTCACCTAGTTGGAGGGAATCCGTGAGTAGGTTTCATGGCAGTTTGTCCTCATGTAAAACATATCCATGCAGAGAGACTGCTGAGTAAGAAAATCTGCCCCTCAAATGGGAGCAATAACTCACCGGCTCCTGCACTGTTAGATATTCATCACATGTAGCATCTGATCGTTTTACTCAGCTCCATTCTCCATCCAAAAGAAAGGGTCTGGGCCAGTCTATCCAAATCCCAGCAAGGAGTAGCAGAGTTCCACACATGCCCCTCAACACTGTCCCTGTGGCCTACGTGAGGCAGGTGCCACATATATAGGCCTCCGACACAAGCCCGAAGCTCCTCTCAGTAGCTGGCCGAAGTAAAACCACACCCCCCCTCTCTCACCTCCTCTCCGGCATCCCCTTCCACAGCGCCTCCCGTCCTATCCGACGACGGGTTGTGCCACCACCGTCTCGCTCCTCCCTCCTCCAACGGCAGAATCCAGCGCCCCCGACTCTTCACAGGGCGTCCGGGCAGGAGAGCCCCACTGTCGGCGTTAAGCTGTGAGTATCCCGGCATTGCGAGGTCGGCATCCACTCCACCTCCGTCCCGAGGGCTCAGGGGGCGGGGCCAGAGCCCCGAAGTGCGCGGCCCTAGCTCATGCCGCCGTCACTTCCTCCCGCCTCCCGGACTCCAAGATATTCACATCTCTACTTGCCAAACGCCTCAATGCCATATTGCCGGGCCTTGTGCATAATGATCAGGTGGTGTTTATACCTGGCAGGCAAGCGCCCGACAATATCCGCAGAGTACTCAATGTTGTCCACTGGGCGACAGCTTCCAACACCCCACTCACTTTATTAGGTTTAGACATTGCGAAGGCCTTTGACACTGTATTGTGGCCCTATCTCTTTGAAGTCCTACATGCTATGGGCTTCTCGGGTCCGTTTGTGCAAGCTCTGCACCTATTATATTCTAATCCAGTAGCTTACCTAAAATTACCGTCTCCACGATCCGTTCCAATCCCAATACGCAGGGGTACTCGCCAGGGGTGCCCCCTCTCTCCAGCACTATTTGCATTGGCCATGGAGCCTCTGGCGAGTGCCCTATGCGCTAACCCGGACATAACTGGAGCTCGCATAGGGTCAGACGAGTATTTGGTAAACCTCTTTGCTGATGACTTGCTTCTTACGATCACTAATCCTTTAGTATCTCTACCCAACCTCTTTTCTATTCTAGATCGTTTCTCTGAAGTATCTGGCCTGATAGTGAACAAATCTAAATCTGAAGTACTGTTCTGCAATACCCCTCTACAGGTGCGGGAACTTATGTCTCAAAACTTCTCTCTTCATTCCTCTTCTTCTTTTCTTCCCTATCTGGGTGTCTCTATTTCTTCCTCCATATCGGAACTATATAAATTAAATTATATTCTGCTTTACAAATCCATCAGAGAGGACCTTGCTAAATGGAACTTACCACACATTTCCTGGCTGGGTAGCGGGCACACGATTAAGATGGGGATACTCCCCCGTCTTCTATATCTCTTTAGAACACTACCGATCCCAATCAGGATGTCTGATCTTCATAGATTACAGGCAGATGTGTTTAGTTTCATTTGGAGGGGCCGTCCTGCTCGCATTCATAAATCTATAATGTATTACCATAAAAGACTGGGCGGATTATCAGTGCCTAATTTTGCTAAATATTATAAGGCGGCTAGATTGGCCCAATTAGTACTCTGTAACGCCCAGTCCTCCTACCCTAGATGGGTGAACCTTGAAAACTCACTCCTGTCGCCATACACTCTATCCTCTCTCATGTGGACCACTCAACCAACTTCTTCGTATATTCCCTATGCAGCTACGATTTCTCTGTACTCTCTTCGTCTGTGGCGATCTGTCCGCTTCAAACTACAACTACAATCTCCTGTTTCCCCTGTATTGCCTATTCTTACTAATCCCCTTTTTTCGCCGGGACTTAGACCTTCTGACTTTTCCTGGTGGGTTTCCCACAAACTCTTCCTTCTACACCACTTCCTCGTAGGGAAGAAATTAACCTCCACCCCCCCCCCCCCCCCATCTGAATCCTTCCGGCTAACCCAGATTTTCTCCTTCCTTACTTTCCTGATTACTCCTACTACCCTCATTTCTCCTACCCCCTATGAGGCTTTGGCTTTATACTCTCCCCTTCGCTCAGGCTCCCTCTCACAACTATACTCTACTTTCAACCGACCATCTAGTGAGATTAAGCTCCCCTTTATGTCACAGTGGGAGACGGACTTCAATATAGATCTCCCTCTCTCATCGTGGCATGACTGCTGTACCCAACTAAGTAGGGGTAGTTGGCAGGTGTCGCTGGCTGAGACGGCCTTGAGAATATTACACCGATCATATTATGTTCCCGCCAGGCTCCATGCTATATATCCATCGGTCTCCCCTCATTGTTTCAGGGGATGCACTGATGTAGGGATCATGCTTCACATTTGGTGGACTTGCCTACGAGTCTCTGACTTTTGGACCCAAGTGATGTCTCTGATATCCTCGGTGACCTCTAGAATCATTCCTCGTGACCCAGCAGTGTGCCTCCTAGATCATAAACCTGTTGTGATGCAAAACTCAATTTTTCGTCTTACCCAATGTATATTGTTGGCGGCCCGTATACATATTGCTTCCAAGTGGAAATCACCTGATTTCTTTCTTTCTATGGTGGTTGCACGAGTGAATGATATTATGCTCATGGAACGATTGAATGCCATACGCGAGGACTCACTGTTATCATTTGAAAAAGTGTGGACTCCATGGTTATCTTCTTCACATGCTTCTGATGTTGCCTATTACCTTTCTTTATAATTAACTGACTGATGTAGTTGTTTAAATATGCTGATGACCAATTGGACTTCTTGACCTGAAATTGTAGACCCTGATCTCTCCCCTCCCCCTGGGGCTTTGGTGCTCCTCCCCGTTTTCCTGGCCTCCCCCTCCCCCTGTACCTCCTCTCCTTCCCCTGTTCCTAGTGTATCTAAGGCCAGTTGTGTTGATCTCACCTTTTCCATTGTTAATTTATGTATGCTGATCATTACTGTTCTCACGTTGGATTGCTGATGCCTGTATTACATACTCTGTATCAGCATTTGGTTAATGATATGTCGATAACTTACTTTTTCTTTTTACACTATATCTATACTGATGTATTGTATATTCTGTATTTGACTCAATAAACTTTCTCATCTTGACACTAAAAACAGTCCTCCTATATTTAAAACACTGCTTTTATTAAAATTTACCTTAAAACCGGAGGCGCAACAAAAAAAATTCAACTTGCTTTAGGGCTTTTTGAAGCGATGGGGTGTCCCTTCCGAGCACTGCCATATCGTCCATGTACCCCACTACTGTACCCCACTACTTCAGCCTCCTGGCAGGGGGACCCCTCTTATTTGCTTATCTCTCCTCAAGGTGCATAGTAGAGGCTCTAGCGCACATATGAAAAGTAGTGGGGACAAAGGACACCCCTGCTTCACTACGGAATTTAAAATCACATCCTGTGTCTTAAAACCGTTAACTAAAATCTTGCTTGTGCAGTTTTTATAAAAAACATTAAGAGACAATAAAAAGCCTTCAGGTATACCCATTTTCTCTAAAACCTTAAAAAGATAAAAATGTGACACTCTGTCAAAAGCCTTCTCGAAGTCTAAGGATAAAATGGCTAGTTTTCTGTTTCTAGACTTTGTGTCACTAATCACATCTTTTAAAAGGTTAAGATTTTCCCATATGCTCCTCTCAGGCACCCCACAGACATGATTTGAATGGATTATTTTCTCTATTACACTTTTTAATCTATTTGCGCACAGTTTTGCCATCACTTTGTAGTCACACTTGAGGAGGGTGATTGGTCTCCAGTTCTTTAGATCTGACCAGTCTCCCTTTTTGAACAGCAGGGAGACATCACCCTTCCTCCATGAACCTGGGAGGGCTTTTGTTTTAAATACTTCCGTAAAAAGGGAAAAGGTCATCTTTTAAAACACCATAAAAAATGACAAACTCAATGGGTATACCGTCAGGACCAGGCACCTTACCGGATTTAAAAACTCTTGATCGTCTCTAAAACCTCCTGTTCTGAGATCTTCCTCTGTAAAAGAGACTGGGACACAGGGTCTAAAACATTGGTAATCTCCTTTTTGTATTAAAAAGATCCGCATAAAATGAATGTACCCTTTTTAACCTCTTCAGGACCCATGACGTATGCATACGCCATCACACCCTGGGTCTTAAGGACCCATGACGTATGCATACGTCATGGCGTTTTCCGGTCTCTGCCGCTCGCCGGGCAGAGATCGGAACCGGATGCCTGCTGAAATCCTTCAGCAGGCATCCAGGGCAAACGCCGAGGGGGGCCATGTAGGCCCCCCATGTCGGCGATCGCCGCAAATCGCAAGGGAAATCGCCCTTGCGATCTGCGGTGATACCGGGCTGATCGGGTCTCTGGGACCCGACCACCCGGTAATTTCGCATGATCCCGGCTGTCACAGACAGCCAGGACCATGCTGGAGTATAGGAGCGAGGTGGCAAGCCCGCCACCTTCTCCGATCCCCTGCGATCCGTCGGTTAACTAACCGACCAATCGCAGGAGGGGGGGCGGTTACTTCCTCCTGTCCTGCCCGGCCCATGAAAGTCCGGAGAGGACGGGAGGAAGACCGGAGGACGCGGCGGGGGACGGGGGAGTGCTGGGGACCGGCCCCGGTACTTACCTCGTCCCTGAAGACCCAGATCCAGACGATGAAGATGGCGGCGGCGGCGACAGGTGAGTAGATCTTCAGCCGCGGTCGGGCCCTTTACAGCAATGCACGTCGCCGTAAAGCGACGTGCATTGCTGTAATAGGACCCTGTAAACTACAACTCCCAGCATGCCCAGACAGCCCTTGGCATCTGGGCATGCTGGGAGTTGCAGTTTTGCAGCATCTGGAGGTCCACAGTTTGGAGACCACTGTGCCCTTCCAGATGTTGCAAAACTACACATTCTCAGCATGCCCTTACTGTCCAGGCATGCTGGGAGTTGTAGTTCTGTAACATCTGGCCCTTCAGATGTTGCAGAACTACAACTCCCAGCATGCCTGGACAGTTTTGGCATACTGGGAGTTGTAGTTTTGCAACATCTGGAAGGGCACAGATTGGGAACCACTGTATTAGTGGTCTGCAAACTGTAGTCCTCCAGATGTTGCAAAACTACAACTCCAAGCATGCTGGGAGTTGTAGTTCGGCAACATCTGGCTCTAAAGATGTTGCCGAACTACTACTCCCAGCATGCCTGAGAATGTTTGGGAGTTGTGGTTTTGCAACAGCTGGAGGCACACTGCTTGGGAAACATTGTTTCCTAACTCAGTGTTTCCCAACTCGTGTGCCTCCAGCTGTTGCAAAACCAGAACTACCAAACATTCTCAGGCATGCTGGGAGTAGTAGTTTTGCAACAGCTGGAGGTCCCCCCCTGTGAATGTACAGGGTACATTCACATGGGCAGGGGCTTACAGTGAGTATCGGGCTGCAAGTTTGCGATGCAGCAAATTTTGCGCGGCAGCTCAAACTCGCTGTAACCCCCCGCCCGTGTGACTGTACCCTAAAAACACTACACTACACTACACTACCACAAAATAAAATAAAAAGTAAAAAACACTACATATACACATACCCCTACACAGCCCCCCTCCCTCCCCAATAAAAATGAAAAACGCCTGGTACGCCACTCTTTCCAAAATGGAGCCTCCAGCTGTTGCAAAACAACAACTCCCAGTATTGCCAGACAGCCGTTGACTGTCCAGGCATGCTGGGAGTTTTGCAACAGCTGGAGGCACCCTGTTTGGGAATCACTGGCGTAGAATACCCCTATGTCCACCCCTATGCAAATCCCTAATTCAGGCCTCAAATGCGCATGGCGCTCTCACTTCGGAGCCCTGTCGTATTTCAAGGCAACAGTTTAGGGCCACATATGGGGTATCGCCGTACTCGGGAGAAATTGAATAACAAATCTTGGGGGTCTTTTTCTCCTTTCACCCCTTATGAAAAGGTGAAGTTGGGGTCTACACCAGCATGTTAGTGTAAAAAAATAAACTTTTTACACTAACATGCTGGTGTTGCCCTATACTTTTCATTTTGACAAGAGGTAAAGGGGAAAAAAGCCCCACAAAATTTGTAACGCAATTTCTCCCGAGTACGGAGATACCCCATATGTGGGCGCAAAGTGCTCTGGGGGCGCACAACAAGGCCCAGAAGGGAGAGTGCGCCATGTACATTTGAGGTGATTTGCACAGGGGTGGCTGATTGTTACAGCGGTTTTGACAAACGCAAAAAAAAAAAAAAAACACATGTGACCCCATTTCAGAAACTACACCCCTCACGGAATGTAATGAGGGGTGCAGTGAGAATTTACACCCCACAGGTGTCTGATAGATCTTTGGAAGAGTTGGCTGTGCAAATAAAAAATGTTGTACAGCCCACTGTTCCAAAGATATGACAGACACCAGTGGGGGGTAAATGCTCATTTTATGCCTTGTTACGTTCCTCAAGGGGTCTAGTTTCCAAAATGGTATGCCATGTGGGGGTTATTTTGCTGCCCTGGCACCATATGGGCTTCCTAAATGCGACATGCCCCCCGAGCAAAATTTGCTCTCAAAAAGCCAAATATGACTCCTTCTCTTCTGAGCATTGTAGTTCGCCCGTAGTGCACTTCAGGTGAACTTATGGGGTACCTCCATACTCAGAAGAGATGTGGTTACAAATTTTGGGGGGTATTTTCTGCTATTAACCCTTGCAAAAATGTGAAATTTGGGGGGAAACACACATTTTAGTGATTTTTTTTTTTACGTATGCAAAAGTCGTGAAACCCCTGTGGGGTATTAAGGCTCACTTTATTTCTTGTTACGTTCCACAAGGGGTCTAGTTTCCAAAATGGTATGCCATGTGTTTTTTTTTTGCTGTCCTGGCACCATAGGGGCTTCCTAAATGCGACATGCCCCCGAGCAAAATTTGCTCTCAAAAAGCCAAATATGACTCCTTCTCTTCTGAGCATTGTAGTTCACCCATAGTACACCTCAGGTCAACTTATGGGGTACCTTCATACTCAGAAGAGATGGGGTTACAATGTTTGTGGGGTATTTTCTGCTATTAACCCTTGCAAAAATGTGAAATTTGGGGGTAAACACACATTTTAGTGAAATTTTATTTTTATTTTTTTACATATGCAAAAGTCGTGAAACCCCTGTGGGGTATTAAGGCTCACTTTATTCCTTGTTACGTACCTCAAGGGGTCTAGTTTCCAAAATGGTATGCCATGTGGGGGATTTTTGCTGTTCTGGCACCATAGGGGCTTCCTAAATGCAACATGCCTCCCAAAAACCATTTAAAAAAAACGTACTCTCCAAAATCCCATTGTCGCTCCTTCGCTTCTGAGCCCTCTACTGCGCCCGCCGAACACTTTACATAGACATATGAGGTATGTGCTTACTCGAGAGAAATTGGGCTACAAATATAAGTATACATTTTCTCCTTTTTCCCCTTGTAAAAATTCAAAAATTGGGTCTACAAGAACATGCGAGTGTAAAAAATGGAGATTGTGAATTTTCTCCTTTACTTTGCTGTTATTCCTGTGAAACACCTAAAGGGTTACAACGCGGACTGAATGTCATTTTGAATACTTTGGGGGGTGCAGTTTTTATAATGGGGATCATTTGTGGGGTATTTCTAATATGAAGACCCTTCAAATCTACTTCAAACCTGAACTGGTCCATGAAAAATTGTGAGTTTGGAAATTTTGTGAAAAATTGGAAAATTGCTGCTGAAATTTGAAGCCCTCTGGTGACTTCCAAAAGTAAAAACACGTAAATTTTATGATGCAAACATAAAATAGACATATTGTATATGTGAATAAAAAAAAATTATTTGGAATATCCATTTTCCTTACAAGCAGAGAGCTTCAAAGTTAAAAAAATGCAAAATTTTCAAATTTTTCATAAAATTTTGGGATTTTTCACTAAGAAAGGATGCAAGATACCACAAAATTTTACCACTATGTTAAAGTAGAATATGTCACGAAAAAACACTCTCGGAATCAGAATGATAACTAAAAGCATTCCAGAGTTATTAATGTTTAAAGTGACAGTGGTCAGAATTGCAAAAAATGGCCGGGTCCTGAGGTGTAAAATGGCTGGGTCCTTAAGGGGTTAAAATACCCTGTACATCTTTTTCTCCTTGTATATTATCAATTAAAACCTTTTTATCCGTTTCAATCTTAAAAATGTACCTGGAGCAGGTCTCGTTCTCTTCAAGGTGCTTTATTTTGGATCTGAAAATTATCTCTTTTCCCTTCTGCTCCAGGCACTGTTTTATTTCTTTTTTTAAGTCAGTAATTTCTCTATAAACCTCTATACCATTGTCTCTGAATTTGTACAGGGTCTGCAGACGGGTATTTAGAAGGGAGTAAAACTCACGCTTCTCTTTAGCTCTAGAGATCCCTACTCTAATAAAAAACTCTTATTTTTGTTTTCATTTTCTCCCACCATATACTGATGGGAGTGTTAGGATCTCTTACTCGTCTGCAGTCCTTGTAGAAGTTGATAATATCGGATAAAACCTGCGGATCTTCTAAAAGGGATACATTCATCTTCCAGGCATTCCTCCCAGTCTTTTTTCTAAAATCACTCTTCACCTTAAAAGATAAAAGTTTGTGATCAGAAAAAACATTGGTTAAAACATCACACTTAAAAGGCAGTACTTGATAAGAACAGAAGATAAAATCGATCCTGGAGCTGCAGTTTGCGTTGCTCCAGGTCACACCGTCTCTTTCTGGTAAAATACTATTGCATTTATTAAAAACATCAGTAAGTCTAAAATCAATAATCATATTTTTTAACATAGAAGATGTTTTATCATAGTTTCTACTTACTGAATTGGTAAAATGGTGCTCCCCCTTAAAATACAATTAAAGTCACCTGCTAAAATAAGAGATTCAGAATCATTGATAAAAAGGGGTAAAATCTCTAACATCCGTGCTCTATCATTTTTATCGGGTGAACCATAAAAATTTAAAAACTGCCATTTAATACCATCAATAAAAGCTTTAACCAATAAAATTCTGCCTGGTAAAATCTCATGAATGAAATCAATAAAAACATTTCCTTTAAAAAGTATGGTGACCCCTGCTGATCTGGATTTGTTAGATCCAGACCAGACTGATGGACCGTGTACCCAATCTTTTTTATACTTTTCATAATTTAGACTATGCGGGATGCCGCACTCCTGCAGGAAAACCACAGAAGAAGCAAAAATAGACAAGTAGTTAAAAAGGGCAACCCATCTCGCTCGTGAACTTATACTTCTTACATTCATAGACAATCCGGACAACTCAGCCATTGGAGATGTAAAAAAAGGGAGGCTCAGATAACAACTTAAAAACCAGATTGCTCACTGGAGCTCTCGTAACCCCCCACCTCCGACTCTACCGTACACATAGAGGAAGCCGGAGAGGAACCACCATTGCTCGAGCAGCCCCCCTCCTCCAAGACCACAGGTGTATAGACGGAGCACATTGGTAAGACTAGCTTCTGGGCTCCATTCTCTTTTTCGGCGTCCACGTCTTGCCCCTCCATAGGGGTCGGGTGCGTACTTAGGTCCGTTTCCGGGACCTCGGAGATGGTCACCCCTGAAACCCCACCCTCCCTGGGAGGAGGAGGGGTATCCACCGCTGGGACCTGTGGAGGAGCTTCACTTGGAGCCCCCGTCACGACAGGAACTTCCATCGGCTCCTCCTGGACCACCTCCGAGTCTGGACGCCCTTTGGAGCCACTCCGTCCGGGTTTTTGCCCACAGGGGGATCCAAAGCAGGAGGACCTTCTGGGGTGGAATCGGGCACCTCTCGCTCTTCCACCTTCTCTGAGGTATCCGCCCAACTCCCTCTCGCATTTCTCTTCCCTTGCCTCCTCTCTTTTGGGGTCCCCCTTTCCACCTGTGCCTCTTTCTCCTGGAGTTCTTTTTGGGGGGACCGTGGTCTCCATCTCACAGCTTACCTCTTCTTGTAGGGGGTGCTCTCTGGCTTTTCCCCAGGCTGGTCTCCGGAAGTCTCTTTTGGGTTGCCCTTGCTGTTCTGTGTTTTTTTGTGGTCTGTGGGGACAGGAAGCATACACGTGACCAAAGTGACGGCAAAAATTACATCTCAAACCCTTATCACATTCTTCTGTTTCATGTTGTATGCTTCCACATTTTTTACAGGAACTTTCACAATTTTCCTTTACGTGCCCATAGCGTTGGCACCTTCTGCAGAAGTTAGGCATTCCCGCAAAAAAGAGGTCGCCACACACATTGTTTAATTTAAAACGAGCAGGCGGTAAAAGTATCCCCCCTGGGAGGGTGGGGTCTTTGTTGCACATGACTTGATATCGCCATTTTGAGGTCCAGACACCACAGTCGTTCATGATCTTTCCTCTGAACTCCACCATTTTAAAGAAGGCTGCAAGGAACCCATCGATCTCTCTCTGATTTACAAAAGGGGAGTACATCTTCACGACAATCAACTTGGTTTCATCTAGGACGTGCTTGACAATTTGGATACCCTTAAGCCTCGGATCATCTTGCTTTGGAATTCTCATTACCGCATCTAAGAATACGCCTACCCCCATGAAAGTGCAGTCGTAGATCCTCCGCTTAGGGTAATCCTGGATGGCCAAAATCTCTCGCTTACGAACATTAAGAATCTTGTCGAGCACGTCCTCTATCACGAACCTCATGCCACGTGCATCCACCGCATCACCTGTGAGAATAACCCGCACAGTATGTTTAATCCGGGCATAAGCTGGTACCAAACCAGGATCTAGATCTTCATCCATGGTTCATTCGTGTTTTGGTCTGGTTCTCTCCGCTCCAACCAACCAGCCAATTCGCTCAAACCTCTCTCCATCCAAAGGCTTTGAGAGGCGATCGCAACCCGTTACCCTGGGACTAAGCACTCTCCCCAATAGCAACAAGTGGGTGAAGCCCAGGCAATAAACCTGGGCGATCCCACAAGGCCGAGGAGAGGGGTACCCGAGTACCTTCTGACCAGATCTCCTGTATTTTTTTTTTCTTATTATCTAAGAGCCGAGGAACGTGCTCTCGAATCACCCAAAGTGCAAGAAAAAGTGCAAATGTGTTACACTAAAAAAACGTGCACAAAGGATGTGGTCTATCATAAGCCCTTCTCTGATAGGAGAGAGGCTCCCCAACAAACCTTACCCTTCGCCTCCGGACCAAAAGGTACCTGCGAGGTTCCAGGTTCGATGTCCCTTTTCACCGAAGCTACTAGGGGACCACAAATGCTCCCGGCATCCCCCTTGGCGTTAGCCAAGGTATCTGCCTGCAGAGCCGATAACGGTAGGTACCCTGCCAAACCAGGAGTACCCGGGGTGTTTGCAGAGAGGTGCGGAACCTAATGGCCACACACACCTCCCCTAGACCGCCAGGAGGGACACCCAGAAGGGCTACCGCATCCTGACAAATCCTGTGAACACACAACAAGCAAAAAGTGACACAGTGAGACAAAAATAAATAAATAAGTGAATGTGTGCTGATATACTGCCCGGACATCCGGCCGGATCTATAAAAATTTCTCTGATCCTAGCCAGAAGGCCGGGAATCAAGAGGTGAGTGCCACAAGGTGAAGAGATTATGGTGCCCGTGCTTCAACTCAGTGAGCCAGTATACCCAGTGAGTTTCGGCACCTCGGGGTCACCACTCCCCGAGGCACAAAAGTACCTCGGCTCTAGACCCTCTCAGCCTCATGGCGAGACCTGGAGGGAACAGGTCACATCGGGGCAGCTGTCGAGCTGATTCCTCAGAACCAGCCCCGGGAAGCCCTGGTACACCTGCACCCATCCCCACACCGGCGTAGCTGGTTAACTTCGGGTTATTTGACAACCTATGGCGGTGATGATTCTGCTCAGGGCAGTGCTGATTCTCATAAAGCTGCCGGTTCTATGAAGGTTCTAGGCGACATCACAATCTCCATGGTTACATACACAACAAAGGTGAGTTGTTGTTTACACTTTGCAAGGCCAGTGGAAGTGAGTGACATCATAGCACAGTAGTTCTAAGGGTTCTAGATGGATGCAACAATCTCCTGTTGCTTCTATGAAGGTTCTAGACGACATCACCAACCAGCTCCATAGTCACATACACAGCAAAGGTGAGATGTTGTTTACACCTCGTGATGTCAGTGGTATTGAGTGACATCACAGCACAGTGCTAAGGAGGCTCCTGGACACAGCAGCAGCAATATCTCAACGGAGAATACATTTATATATGTGTATATATATATATATATATATATATATATATTTCTCCGCCAAAATCGGTTTTAAACCCGTTTTCACCTTTTTCTCCCTTCTTTTCCTCTTACTTTTTTTCAAGTTTTTTCACGTTTTTCTTCTTTCCCCCTTTTTTCTCTGCATATTATTCTTATTTGTCTTCTTTTTTTTTGTCTTATTCAGACCCTATCAATGCAGCAATGCTTATTCAATACCGCCAGCAGATGAAGACACTGGGGGATAATTTTCTAAGGATTTATACTGATTTTTCCTGTCTAAATTTGTCGCACAGAAAGTTGCAGGCCAAATATGTGCGACATTTCTGAAACTTTAGCCTCTAGAGCATTTTTACAACATTATACATAGGTGCTGAATACATAAAAAGCGACTGTTCAGCGACAGACAAGTCGCATCGGCTGAAAGTAGGCCAGAATGTCAGTCCATGTTGGAGCAGGTTTAGATACAGTCTAAAGCATAGATCTCAAAGTCTGTGCACAGAATTTATCAAGGGCCTTGCGCCTTTTGATACATTAGGTAGGTGCACAATAGAATAGCCTAACCCTCTGTACTTTGGTCTTTATTGATGAGGGACATAGACAGCCAGCTGATGACCAATCCATTAGTGCAACGGATGGCCGGAAACATTTGTCTTTGTCTTTGCAATACCACAGAAGCAATGCATGGTCAATGTACAGCAATGACACACCTGTGTGAACAGCCAGGAGACCCCCATGTATGTCAATTAGGAAAATTCAGTACACATCAGCTAAAAGACAGCTACCTATCATGTCATGTTCAACCTGCACAGGTGTGCTGGCTGCTCAGATTATCCAATTAAGGAGGCCATTTATTCAGCAGCAGCAGAAGTCCTGTGCCTGGACGCTCCAACAGCTGCCAGACACAAGCAGCAGCAGCACCACCTTTTGTTTTTCGGCTGCAGCAGCAGCAAGGCCCACAGGGCTAGCTAGCCAGCAAGCAAGTAGCAACGAAACTAGGAATCTTTCTTTTTATCACTGTAATGGGGTGGTGCACTGTACCCGAAGATACTGCCATATCGGGTCAATGCATAGGGCGACGGAAGCAAGCTTCGAAATCGGCCCCCGTTCTCAAAAATCCATTTAATATATGGTCCCCAGATAGGGGACGTATCAGATATTAACCCCGTAAGGACGCAGGACGTACTCAAACGTCCCCTTTTCCGAGTCCTTAAGGACTCAGGACGTTTGAGTACGTCCTGTCAAATCCCAGCCCCCCGCCGCTAGCCGGAGGGGAGCCGGTGCCCGATGCCTGCTGAAATCGTTCAGCAGGCATCGGGGCATATCGCCCAGGGGGGTCATTATGCCCCCCCATGTCGGCGATGGCCGCAGATCGCTGGACAATTCAGTCCAGCGATCTGCAGCAGATTCCGGGTCAATCGGGTCTCCAGTGACCCGGTGACCCGGAATTACAGGCTGTTCGGGGCCGTCTCCGACGGCCCCGAACAGCCAGAGCCTGCACTGGTGCCACCTCACGATCGCCCTGATTCGTCGGCCGGATTACCAGCCGACCAATCAGGGCGCCTGCTGCGGGTGTCACTCCCGCAACCAGCTCCGCCCCTCTTCCGGAGGACGTGAGCGGGTGCGGGACGTGCACCCCGGGTGCTGGGGACCCCGATCCCCGGCGCCCCTGTTGGGATCGGGGCCCCAGGAGCGACGGCCGCGGCGGAGACGACGAGGGACTGACCTGTGCGTCGAGGATCGTTGGAGGTGAGTTACAGCCTCCTGCTGTTACTTAGCAACAGCTCCCAGCATGCAAAAAGGGCATGCTGGGAGCTGTAGTTATGCAACAGCAGGAGGCAGACCACCACAACTCCCAGCATGCCCTTATGGGCATGCTGGGACTTGTAGTTTTGCAACAGCTGGAGGCACATTTTTTCTGTGGAAAAGTGTACCTTCAGCTGTTGTAGTAGTGCATCTGCTGGTTGCATAACTACAACTTCCAGCATGCCCTTTGGCTGTCGGTGACTGCTGGGAGTTGTAGTTTTGCAACAGCTGAAGGCACACTGAGTTATGTAGCAAACCAGTGTGTCTCCAGCTGTTGCATAACTACAGTCCCCAGCATCCCCAGCCAAAGTAGTATGCCTCCAGCTGTTGCATAACTACAAGACCCAGCATGCCCTTCCGCTGTCCGTACATGCTGGGGGTTGTAGCTTTTGCAACAGCTGAAGGCACACTGGTTGCAAAACACTGAGTTTGTTACCAAACTCTGTGTTTCACAACCAGTGTGCCTCCAGCTGTTGCAAAACTACAACTCCCAGCATGCACTGATAGACCGTACATGCTGGGAGTTGTAGTTTTGCAACAGCTGGATGTTCCCCCCCCCCCAATGTGAACGTACAGGGTACACTCACATGGGCGGAGGATTACAGCAAGTATCCGGCTGCAAGTTTGAGCTGCGGCAAATTTTCTGTCGCAGCTCAAACTGCCAGCGAGAAACTAATGTGAACCCCCCGCCCGTGCGACTGTACCCTAAAAACACTACACTAACACACAATAAAAAGTAAAAAACACTACGTATACACATACCCCTATACAACCCCCCTCCCCTCCCCAATAAAAATGAAAAACGTCTGGTACGCCACTGTTTCCAAAACGGAGCCTCCAGCGGTTGCAAAACTACAACTCCCAGCATGCACTGATAGACCGTACATGCTGGGAGTTGTAGTTTTGCAACAGCTGGACGTTCCCCCCCCCCCCCCCAATGTGAACGTACAGGGTACACTCACATGGGCGGAGGATTACAGTAAGTATCCGGCTGCAAGTTTGAGCTGCGGCTCAAACTGCCAGCGTGAAACTACTGTGAACCCCCGCCCATGTGACTGTACCCTAAAAACACTACACTACACTAACACACAATAAAATAAAAAGTAAAAATCACTACAAATACACATACCCCTACACAGCCCCCCTCCCCAATAAAAATGAAAAACGTCTGGTACGCCACTGTTTCCAAAACGGAGCCTCCAGCTGTTGCAAAACAACTACTCCCAGTATTGCCAGATAGCCACTGACTGTCCAGGCATGCTGGGAGTTTTACAACAGCTGGAGGCACCCTGTTTGGGAATCACTGGCGTAGAATACCCCTATATCCTCCCCTATGCAAGTCCCTAATTTAGGCCTCAAATGCGCATGGCGCTCTCACTTTGGAGCCTTGTCGTATTTCAAGGCAACAGTTTAGGGTCACATATGGGGTATCGCCGTACTCGGGAGAAATTGTGTTACAAATTTTGGGGGGTATTTTCTGCTTTTACCCTTTTTTAAAAATGTAAAATTTTTGGGAAAAGAGGCATTTTAGGTAAAAAAAAAATTATTATTTTTACATATGCAAAAGTCGTGAAACACCTTTGGGGTATTAAGGTTCACTTAACCCCTTGTTACGTTCCCCGAGGGGTCTAGTTTCCAAAATGGTATGCCATGTTTTTTTTTTTTTTTGCTGTCCTGGCACCATAGGGGCTTCCTAAATGCGGCATGCCCCCAGAGCAAAATTTGCTTTCAAAAGCCAAATGTGACTCCTTCTCTTCTGAGACCTGTAGTGCGCCAGCAGAGCACTTTTCACCCCCATATGGGGCGTTTTCTGAATCGGGAGAAATTGGGCTTCAAATTTTGGGGGGGGGGGTATTTTCTGCTTTAACCCTTTGTAAAAATGTAAATTTTTTGGGAAACCAAGCATTTTAGGTAATTTTTTTTTTTTTTTTTTTTTTTACATATGCAAAAGTTGTGAAACCCCTGTGGGGTATTAAGGTTCACTTTACCCCTTGTTACGTTCCCCAAGGGGTCTAGTTTCCAAAATGGTATGCCATGTGGGGTTTTTTGCTGTCCTGGCACCATAGGGGCTTTCTAAATGCGGCATGCCCCCAGAGCAAAATTTCCTTCAAAAAAGCCAAATGGGACTCCTTCTCTTCTGAGACCTGTAGTGCGCCAGCAGAGCACTTTTCACCCCCATATGGGGTGTTTTCTGAATCGGGGGAAATTGGGCTTCAAATTTTGGGGGGCATTTTCTGCTATTACCCTTTTTAAAAATGTAAAACTTTTGGGAAACCAAGCATTTTAGGGAATTTTATTTTTATTTTTTTTACGTATGCAAAAGTTGTGAAACCCCTTTGGGGTATTAAGGTTCACTTTACCCCTTTTTACGTTCCCCAAGGGGTTTAGTTTGCAAAATGGTATGCCATCTGTTTTTTTTTGCTGTCCTGGCACCATAGGGGCTTTCTAAATGCGGCATGCCCCCAGAGCAAAATTTCCTTCAAAAAAGCCAAATGTGACTCCTTCTCTTCTGAGACCTGTAGTGCGCCAGCAGAGCACTTTTCACCCCCATATGGGGTGTTTTCTGAAACGGGAGAAATTGGGCTTCAAATTTTGGGGGGTATTTTCTGCTATTACCCTTTTTAAAAATGTAAAACTTTTGGGAAACCAAGCATTTTAGGGAATTTTATTTTTATTTTTTTTACGTATGCAAAAGTTGTGAATCACATGTGGGGTATTAAGGTTTACTTTACCCCTTGTTATGTTCCTCGAGGGGTCTAGTTTCCAAAATGGTATGCCATGTGTTTTTTTTTTTGCTGTTCTGGCACCATAGGGGCTTCCTAAATGTGACATGCCCCCCAAAAACCATTTGTCGCTCCTTCCCTTCTGTGCCCTCTACTGCGCCAGCCGAACAATTAACATAGACATATGAGGTATGTGCTTACTCGAGAGAAATTGGGTTTCAAATACAAGTAAAAATTTTCTCCTTTTTACCCCTTGCAAAAATTCAAAAATTGGGTCTACAAAAACATGCGAGTGTAAAAAATGAAGATTGTGAATTTTCTCCTTCACTTTGCTGCTATTCCTGTGAAACACCTAAAGGGTTAAAACGCTGACTGAATGTAATTTTGAATACTTTGGGGGGTGCAGTTTTTATAATGGGGTCATTTATGGGGTATTTCTAATATGAAGGCCCTTCAAATCCACTTCAAACCTGAACTGGTCCCTGAAAAAAAGCGAGTTTCAAAATTTTGTGAAAAATTGGAAAATTGCTGCGGAACTTTGAAGCCCTCTGGTGTCTTCCAAAAGTAAACACTTGTCAATTTTATGATGCAAACATAAAGTAGACATATTGTATATGTGAATAAAAAAAAAAAATATTTTGAATATCCATTTTCCTTACAAGCAGAGAGCTTCAAAGTTAGAAAAATGCAAAATTTTCAAATTTTCCATCAAATTTTGGGATTTTCCACCAAGAAAGGATGCAAGTTACCACAAAATTTTATCACTAAGTTAAAGTAGAATATGTCACGAACAAACAATCTCGGAATCAGATTGATAACTAAAAGCATTCCAGAGTTATAAATGTTTAAAGTGACAGTGGTCAGAATTGCAAAAAATGGCTGAGTCCTTAAGGTGAAAAAGGGCTCAGTCCTTAAGGGGTTAAACTGATAAAAACAGATTTTTTTTTTCATCTAAAGCCGAGGAATGTGCTCTCGATTCACCCAAAGTACAAGAAAAAGTGCAAACGTGTTACACTAAAAAAAACGTGCACAAAGGATGCGGTCTATCGCAAACCCTTCTCCGATAGGAGAGAGGCCCCCCAACAAACCTTACTCTTCGCCTCCGGACCAAAAGGTACCTGCGAGGTTCCAGGTTCGATGTCCCTTTTCGCCGAAGCTACTAGGGGACCACAAATGCTCCCGGCATCCCCCTTGGCGTTAGCAAAAGTATCTGCCCTCAGAGCCGATAACGGTAGGTACCCTGCCAAAGCAGGAGTACCCGGGGTGTTTGCAGGGAGGTGCGGAATCTAATGGCCACACACACCTCCCCTAGACCGCCAGGAGGGACACCCAGAAGGGCTACCGCATCCTGACAAATCCTGTGAACACACAACATGCAAAAAGTGACACAGTGAGACAAAAAGAAATAAATAAGTGAATGTGTGCAGATATACTGCCCGGACATCCGGCCGGATCTATAAAAATGTCTCTGATCCTAGCCAGAAGGCCGGGAATCAAGAGGTGAATGCCACAAGGTGAAGAGATTATGGTTCCCGTGCTTCAACTCAGTGAGCAAGTACTCCCAGTGAGTTTCGGCACCTTGGGGTCACCACTACCCGAGGCACAAAAGTACCTCGGCTCTAGACCCTCTCAGCCTCATGGCGAGACCCTGAGGGAACAGGTAACATCGGGGCAGCCCCGGATAGCCCTGGTACACCTGCATCCTCCATGCAGCACCCATCCCCACCAGCCCCATACCGGCGTAGTTTGCCACCGGCATGAAAACTGATAAGAACAGATTTTTTTTTTTTTTTAACCCTCAGATAAGGGATGAAAGTACTCAAAACAATACTTTCAAAACTGGCATTACAAACTTTCTGTAACACACAACCCTCTCATCATCGGGAACTTTATTTATAATCAAAAACAGACAAAATTACAAGTACATGAAAAACATCAAGATAAATCAACAGAATGAATCCATTTTTTAGTTTTCCAAATACCCTCCGCATCAATCCCACCCCTCCTAACATCCCACAAATAACACAAATAAAGCTTTCCTAACACCATCCTCACACTATTATTTACACTTATTTCCTTTCTCAAAAACAAATAAACATTCCAAACATCCCATAAGACTTCTTTAATACACGACAACAATAACCACAACACTCTTTCATTCTGACCACCACTCACACATAATCCAAACATCATCATTTCATAATACAAAAATTCCACACCTGTTAATTCCTTGCACAAAGGCCCAAGTTTTCTCACAACCTCACGAGCATACTTACAATTCCAAAAAAGATGAATAACACTTTCAAAACCATTCCAATTCTCCCTAGGACACACATCACATCTCACCAAACCCCTTGCTTTCTGAAACTCTCTCACTGACAATACCCCATGCAAACTTTGCCATACAATCTCCTTTTGCTTATTAGACATACCATCCATCCTCATTTTCTTCAAAACTTTTTCCACATCCGCTCCTCTCACAGAATTAATATTACGTGCAACCTCTTTACTCTCAATCATTCTCATCACCAAACGTTTATTCTTCAAAACACTCACCTCTTCTTCTATCAACTCAAATTTCTCCAAAAACCTCACAACCCACTCATACCACTTAGGAACCTCAAAAGCAATAGGCCTATTCAAATCCCTCTCACACCACTTCAACCTGACAAAAAATCTACCAGCCAGAAATCTTGTCATACAGGACACCTTTCTATCACTCCCAATAATAGCTAAAATAAAAACTAAAATATTCACTCCAAAGTACACCTCCAAATTTGGAAAACTCATACCACCCTTCTTCCAATTTTTCACCACTATTTCTCTCCTCAACCTCTCAACTTTAGAACCCCAAAAAAAGACAAGCTCCTCAAACCCATATAATGGGGAGGAAAAATCATAGCAACATACAGAAAAATTGGTGACACAACACTTTTAATAACTACAATCTTCCCAATGAAGGAAAGACTTCTCAAACTCCAATAATTTAGACGCAACTCCACCTTCTTTTTCGCCTCCTCCCAACTCTCTTTCCCATCCAAATCGTCACTAAACTTAATCCCCAACACTTTAATAGACCCCTCCACAACATTCACCCCCACATCTCTACTTAATCTACTCTCACCAAAACACTTACATTCACTCTTTAACCAATTAACCTTAATAGCAGATGCACCACAAAAAATAGACACAAAAAGTTTCACGCCCAGGCACAGCACAAAACGGATCATCACCCACCACACTTTCAACAACCTCTCTCATCCGATTGGCAATAATTTTCGCGTAGATCTTATAATCACAATTAAGTAATGTAATTGGACGCCAATTCTTTAAACTTTTTAAATCCCCTTTTTTCGGAATCAGCACAACCACACCCCCACGCATACTCTCCGCAATCTCAATATTCTCCCACATAAACTGACACACTTCAACTACATCCTTCCCCACCACATTCCATAACAACCGATAAAATTCCACAGGCAAACCATCTTCACCTGGAGTCTTATTTGCTGACATTTTCTGCACTACATCCCAAACTTCCTCACTTGATATACCACGCATAACAAAAGCGTGCTCAGCCTCTCCAAGTTTCCTTTCCAACACACTCAATACCTCACTCTCCAAATTATCATCCCTCCACTTCTCTCCATACAATTCTTCATAAAAACTCGCAACTTCCTCACTCACACCATCACCAGACACAACACTACCATCCTCTTTCACAATCACATCAATAACGGTTTTTAAAAAAAAAAACTTTTTTGAAAAAATAACGTGAACATTTTTCCTCATGTTCCATCTTATCTAATTTAGCTCTATACATAATACTCCTCCCTTTCTCCAACACAAACTCATTAATGTCCCTTTTAACACTCACAATTTCATTCTGAACATCCACACCACAGTATCTCAATCTATACAAAAAGGATAGATGGGCATTTAACTTAATTTAACATATTGTTCCCTCTTAATAGCAGCAAATTTATAACCAAAAGACCTAAAAAAGGTTTTGTGTTTTCTTTTTAACCCATTCCCACCACAAAATAATGTTATCAAACTCAATTTTCCTTTCACGCCACTTTTTATACATACATTCATACTGGTCTCTCACATCCGCATCTAAATGTTTAATATTCATCTTCCACAAACCTCTCCCATACACAGCATTCTGACCCAGCTCAATCTCACACAGCAAAGAATCATGGTCCGAATAACAAACAGACCTCTGTCTGTAACTTAAAGCATTAACATTCTCAGACAAAAAACAATAATCAACATTCCCCCTATCTGCATGATAAGTGCATAAATTAGGACTAACTTTGCATAAATCCTATTCATATTACATAAGTCCACATTCATATCTCCAACTAAAATAATAGGTATTTTACCTTGAACATAAAATTTTAATTTCTCAAACACATTTTTTCTTTCATTTTTGCATGCAGTAGCATACACATTTATAACACGAAACATAATACCTTTATAGCATAAATTAACAGAATTACACCTACCAGGCTCAATAACTAAATAACTTTAAACAGAAATTTCAGGTTTTTGATTGAAAGAGCTTTATTTTCCGTTCAGTCATTACAAGTCGTACAATAAATTACAGTCACACAAAGCATGATAGTACAATACACAGCAAAGGTTCCCTAAGCTATACATCGCACACCATGCTACTCTAACATTCAGCTCAATCCTGCAATAGAAAGGCACAAGAGATCAAACAAAAACCAAATAATACAATCTGTGATCGGGGTAGGGGTGTGGGCGACTATGTGGGGGTTGGGAGGGGGCGGATCACAGGGCCAAACTGTTGGGCTGTATCTTCAGGGAGACATGGGAGAAGGAGAGGGGTCTTCACTCCTCTTCTTCCTCATCAACGGCCGAGCTGTCCAAGATGGAATAGTCTCTAAGCAGGTTCTTGATGAACCTGCGGCAGTCTTGGACGGACATGTTTTCCCTGTTGATCACGAGGCGGTTCCTGCCAAGCCACACTGCGTCCTTAAAACAGTTCATAAGGCGCCAGGCCTCCTGGATGGCCTCCACGTCGTGGGTCCCAGGGAACAGGCCGTAAAGCACCGAATGGTACGATAGGCAGCTCCTGGGCACTGAGTCTCTGAGTTCATGTTCTAGGGCGTCCAACAGACCCTGTGCAAAGGGGCACTGCCAAAACACGTGGAAAGATGTTTCCTCCACGTAGGGGCAACGGGGGCAGTACCGGGTCTTGCACAGGTTGCGGGCATGCATGAATGACCTGAGAGAGAGACCTCCCATGACGGCCATCCACGACAAGTCCTTGTGTCCATTGGTAAGCCGCTTTGAGGCCACATTGTTCCAAACTGTCTCTGCAGTGGCTGCGGGGAGTCCCGGAACCAGCTCGGTCAAGTCCTTAGCTCGGATGAGCTTGTGGATTGTCTTCGGCTTCCATAGGTCGGGTTTCAGTCCTTCCAGCTGGTGCTCCCTCACAAACCGGACAACATCCCCATAGAACCAGGGAGTGTTCCAATTGTAAGGGATGGAGCTGTCCCACTTGTCCCAGCCCAGCTGTCTCCAGAGGGGCATGAGAAGCAAGCGAGACATGGACCTGCCCGCTGAGCCAGTCTTTTCAACAAGAGTCCGCTGCACCGTGACACATGCAAAGGAGGCCCTCAGCAGAGCGGGGATGTCGGGTATTCCCTTCCCACCCTTGCGGGGTTCCTTGTACATCACGGTCCTCTTGACTCTGTCCATTTTGTCCCAGACGAAGCCAAACACTGTCCGGGTGATGGCCTTGCAAACTGTGGTATGGGGAGGCCAGGCCTGTGCGGTATATTGGAGCACAGGCAAAACTTCACTCCGCAGGACAAGTGCCTTGCCTTCCATTGTGAGCTTTCTGGAGCTCCACAGTCCGATCTTCGAGTTTATCCTTCCTAGTCGGTCTTGCCAAGACTTAAGGGCCGCTCCTTCCTTCCCGAACCAGACTCCAAGAATTTGAATGAAGTCCGGCTTAACCGTAAAGGGGAAGGGGGCGGAAGAAGCCAGGTGCCACTCCCCGAAGAGCATGGCCTCCGACTTCCCGCTGTTGACTTTTGCCCCCGAAGCTCTGCCGAAGTCCTCGCAGGTCTGGACGAGTGCAGTCACCGAACGCTGGTCAGCGCAGAAGACGGTCACGTCGTCCATGTAGAGCGAGCACTTGACCTCGTGGCGATCTGGTCCTGGTGCGGTGATCCCTCTGATCTCTCCATTCTGCCGGATAGTCTCAGCGAAGAGCTCTATAACACAAACAAAAAGGAGAGGTGAAAGAGGGCAGCCTTGTCTAACCCCTGAAAGAATAGAAAAGGGGTCAGTCTTCCAGCCGTTCACCAACACCGTGCTGTAAATGTCAAAATACATAACGTTAACAAAAGAGCAAAACATCTTCCCCAGACCCAGCCTGCGCAAAACCCTGTCCATGAATGCGTGGGAGACACGGTCGAACGCCTTCTCCTGATCTAAGCTGACCAGGGCGGAAACAGAAATTTCAGGTGATTTAATTAAAACCCCCACACCATCATTCTTATTCACTGAACTTCCAGACCACACACACCGACCATACACCCATTCATCCTGACTTACTGCGAACTCAATACCACATTCCTGCAAACAGAAAATTGAAGCATTCTCTTGTGCTAAAAAACTTAAAATAGCAGCTCTCCTAGCCTTATTTTTAAATACTCTCACATTTTGAGAACAAATAATAATGCTCATGGCTATATACAAACACAAAGCAGGTATAACATAACCATTAGAAAATAGGTGATTCACTACCTGATATCATTTGCATATCAAGTCCCGGCAAACCTATTGAGAACACATAGTAAAACACAAAGCAGATATAACATAGTCATTAGAAAACAGGTGCTTCACCACCTGATAACATTTCATATCAAGTCCCGGCATATCTATTCACCACTTTCAGTAGTCTCCATAATGTCCGTTTCCAGCACTTCAAATGTGTTACTGGTTTCTGGCGCCAAATTCGCACTCTCCTCACCACGTCTTTTTTTGGCGGACTTCCCACCATGCACCAGCTTGAAGCCATTATTATTTTCATCTTGGACATTGTTTCCCACCACCCTCCCTGTTACACAAACTAGTCTCTCCAGAGGACTGAAACTCCTCTATGTTAGCAGGGTCAGAGGGATGAACAGATTCAGCTGTGTGAACAGGGCTCTGCACTCCCTCAATCACCTCCTCCAGCTGCCTAAAGGCATCAGCCACAGCAACTTGTACATCCACAGGTTTCTGAGGAATAACTTTCAGTTTTTGAGGGGCCAACTTCCTCACAATTTCCACCCCTCTTGCAGCACTTGCATAGCTTGGTCTTTTTGTACCAGGACAGTCTTTATAAACATGCCCTTCCTCACGGCACAGGTCACATTTTTTTGTGTTGGGGCAACTCCCCGCATGGTGACCAGTACCATTACAGTTCCGGCACACCTGTCCCTTAAGGCAGCTCTCTTTCACGTGGCCAAAAGAAAAACAATTGCGGCAATAATATGGCTGTCCAGCATAGGATAAATATCCCCTATGTCCAGCAACTGAAAAACTAGCTGGGGGATGTTTAAAGCCACCAACACAACTGGGATCCACTTTCAGTTTCACAACAAATTTATATTTGCAATTAAAGATTCCCAGTACATTGGTCTGTTTTTCACCTCCACGCACAGAGTCACAATATTGGCGCAGAAAACTTTCAATTATAGCCACATCCGTGAAAGGGTTATAAACATGCACAAGGACAGTTTTTTCTTGAAACCCAAACAAAGGAGTAACCTTCACTCCCTCCATCATGGGGTCCTTGCTGAAATTTCTCAAACGTTCATAAACATCAAGGCACCTACCTTCCTGCTCAAAGGTGACCTCATAAGAACCCTTGCGAGGAGCCTCATTAACGCTGAATATTTCTGACTTGTCCACTCCAAGCTTCAGCATGATGATGTCCCGAACCAGGTAAACAACATTGTTCTTCACAGCACTTCCGGGATCCACCTTCAAACGAATGGTATTCTTCAGACCAGCCATCTCTCCAGGCAGAACTGTCGGCACGAAACCACAGAAAGAGAATCCCTTCCAGCAAACTGGGTAAACCCAGAGATCGCACCCTCAGGCGAGACCAAGGCAACTGCACTTGATCTTAGCCAAAAGGCCGAGAAGCGATAACCGTGAAAGGGGCGGGCCCAACAAGGTCCCCTTCATGGGCACTATCACTGCTTGCTGTCAGGGAGACTGCCAGACAATTTCCCATGCACACTCTGGGCTGGGGGGCAGTCAACCACCAGTACACACAGCAGAACCTAAACCCATACCATTATTGCTAAGCAGCAAGACAGGGGCCCATTGCACTCCCACGGGGCCTTTTTAAATGCAATCCATAACCCGGATTTGCCAGGAACCCTTCTTACTCCTCCTACTTGCATGTGACACTGGGCTTAGGATCTGCATAGGAAACACACACACAAGCACACACCTACCTTTGTTGCCTGCAGATGCCTCCTTGGCTGTCCCCAAACGGTATCAAACCAACACCCACGGGAAGCTGTAAGCATAGAGGACATGCCTGCACCCTATTGGACTTACTTGTGTGGGTTAAATCCGGGTTATTTGACAACCTATGGCGGTGATGGTTCTGCTCAGGCAGAGCAGTGCTGATGCTCCTCATAAAGCTGTCGCTGCTGTGAAGGTTCTAGGCGACATCACAATCCCTATGGTTACATACACAACAAAGCTGGGTTGTTGTTGTTTACACTCTGCAAGGCCTGTGGAAGTGAGTGACATCATAGCACTGTAGTTCTAAGGGTTCTAGATGGATGCAACAATCTCCTGTTGCTTCTATGAAGGCCATAATAGACGACATCACCAACCAGCTCCATAGTCACATACACAGCAAAGGTGAGATGTTGTTTACACCTAGTGATGTCAGTGGTATTGAGTGACATCACAGCACAGTGCTAAAGCTCCTGGGCCTGGACACAGCAGCGGCTGCAATATCTCAACGGAGAATACGTTTATATAAATATGTGTGTGTGTGCGTGTATATATATATATATATATATATATATATATATTTCTCCGCCGAAATCACTTTTAAACCCATTTCCACCTTTTTTTCCCTTCTCTTCCTCTTACTTTTTTTTCACGTTTTTTTACGTTTTTCTCCTTTTCGCCTCTTTTCTGGGCGTATTATTCTTCTTTTTCTTCTTTTTTTTCGTCTAATGCATACCCTATCAGTGCAGCAATGCTTATTCAATACGCCAGCAGATGGAGACACTGGGGGATAATTTTCTGAGGATTTATACTGATTTTTCCTGTCTGAATTTGTCGCACAGAAAGTTGCAGGCCAAATATGTGTGACATTTCTGCGACTTTAGCTTCTAGAGCATTTTTACAACATTATACATAGGTGCTGAATACATAAAAAGCGACTGTTCAGCGACAGACAAGTCGCATCGGCTGAAAGTAGGCCAGAATGTCAGTCCATGTTGGAGCAGGTTTAGATACAGTCTAAAGCATAGATCTCAAAGTCTGTGCACAGAATTTAGCAAGGGCCTCGCACCTTCTGATGCATTAGGTAGGTGCACAATAGCATAGCCTAACCCTCTGTACTTTGGTCTATATTGATGCGGGACATAGACAGCCAGCTGATGACCAATCCATTAGTGCAATGGATGGCTGGAAGCATTTGTCTTTGCCTTTGCAATACCACAGAAGCAATGCATGGTCAATGTACAGCAATGACACACCTGTGTGAACAGCCAGGAGACCCCCCATGTTATGTTACATAGTTACATAGTTACATAGTTAGTACGGTCGAAAAAAGACATATGTCCATCAAGTTCAACCAGGGAATTAAGGGGTAGGGGTGTGGCGCGATATTGGGGAAGGGATGAGATTTTATATTTCTTCATAAGCATTAATCTTATTTTGTCAATTAGGAACATTCAGCACCCACCCGCTATAAGGCAGCTGCCTATCATGTCATGCCCTACCTACCTGCACAGGTGTGCTGGATGCTCAGATGATCCAATTAAGGAGGCCATTTAGTCAGCAGCAGCAGAAGTCCTGTGCCTGGACGCTCCAACAGCGGCCAGACACAAGCAGAAGCAGCAGCAGCACCACCTTTTGTTTTTTGGCTGCTGCAGCAGCAGCAAGGCCCACAGGGCTGGCTAGCTGGCTAGCCAGCAAGCAGGTAGCAATGAAAGTAGGAATCTTTCTTTTTAACCCTGTAAGGGGGTGGTGCACTGTACCCGAAGATACTGCCATATCGGGTCAATGCATAGGGCGACGGAAGCAAGCTTCGAAATCGGCCCCCGTTCTCAAAAATCCATTTAATATATGGTCCCCAGATAGGGGACGTATCAGATATTAAACTGATAAGAACAGATACTACACTTGATCTTAGCCAAAAGGCCGAGAAGCAATAACCGTGAAAGGGGCGGGCCCAACAAGGTCCCCTTCATGGGCACTATCACTGCTTGCTGTCAGGGAGGCTGCCAGACAATTTCCCATGCACACTCTGGGCTGGGGGGCAGTCAACCACCAGTACACACAGCAGAACCTAAACCCATACCATTATTGCTAAGCAGCAAGACAGGGGCCCATTGCACTCCCACGGGGCCTTTTTAAATGCAATCCATAACCCGGATTTGCCAGGAACCCTTCTTACTCCTCCTACTTGCATGTGACACTGGGCTTAGGATCTGCATAGGAAACACACACACAAGCACACACCTACCTTTGTTGCCTGCAGATGCCTCCTTGGCTGTCCCCAAACGGTATCAAACCAACACCCACGGGAAGCTGTAAGCATAGAGGACATGCCTGCACCCTATTGGACTTACCTGTGTGGGTTAAATCCGGGTTATTTGACAACCTATGGCGGTGATGGTTCTGCTCAGGCAGAGCAGTGCTGATGCTCCTCATAAAGCTGTCGCTGCTGTGAAGGTTCTAGGCGACATCACAATCCCTATGGTTACATACACAACAAAGCTGGGTTGTTGTTGTTTACACTCTGCAAGGCCTGTGGAAGTGAGTGACATCATAGCACTGTAGTTCTGAGGGTTCTAGATGGATGCAACAATCTCCTGTTGCTTCTATGAAGGCCATAATAGACGACATCACCAACCAGCTCCATAGTCACATACACAGCAAAGGGGAGATGTTGTTTACACCTAGTGATGTCAGTGGTATTGAGTGACTTCACAGCACAGTGCTAAAGCTCCTGGGCCTGGACACAGCAGCGGCTGCAATATCTCAACGGAGAATACGTTTATATATATGTGTGTGTGTGCACGTATATATATATATATATATATATATATATATATATATATATATATATTTCTCCGCCGAAATCACTTTTAAACCCATTTCCACCTTTTTTTCCCTTCTCTTCCTCTTACTTTTTTTTCACGTTTTTTTCACGTTTTTCTCCTTTTCGCCTCTTTTCTGGGCGTATTATTCTTCTTTTTCTTCTTTTTTTTCGTCTAATGCATACCCCATCAGTGCAGCAATGCTTATTCAATACCGCCAGCAGATGGAGACACTGGGGGATAATTTTCTAAGGATTTATACAGATTTTTCCTGTCTGAATTTGTCGCACAGAAAGTTGCAGGCCAAATATGTGTGACATTTCTGCGACTTTAGCTTCTAGAGCATTTTTACAACATTATACATAGGTGCTGAATACATAAAAAGCGACTGTTCAGCGACAGACAAGTCGCATCGGCTGAAAGTAGGCCAGAATGTCAGTCCATGTTGGAGCAGGTTTAGATACAGTCTAAAGCATAGATCTCAAAGTCTGTGCACAGAATTTAGCAAGGGCCTCGCACCTTCTGATGCATTAGGTAGGTGCACAATAGCATAGCCTAACCCTCTGTACTTTGGTCTATATTGATGCGGGACATAGACAGCCAGCTGATGACCAATCCATTAGTGCAATGGATGGCTGGAAGCATTTGTCTTTGCCTTTGCAATACCACAGAAGCAATGCATGGTCAATGTACAGCAATGACACACCTGTGTGAACAGCCAGGAGACACCCCCATGTTATGTTACATAGTTACATAGTTAGTACGGTCGAAAAAAGACATATGTCCATCAAGTTCAACCAGGGAATTAAGGGGTAGGGGTGTGGAGCGATATTGGGGAAGGGATGAGATTTTATATTTCTTCATAAGCATTAATCTTATTTTGTCAATTAGGAACATTCAGCACCCACCCGCTATAAGGCAGCTGCCTATCATGTCATGCCCTACCTGCACAGGTGTGCTGGCTGCTCAGATGATCCAATTAAGGAGGCCATTTAGTCAGCAGCAGCAGAAGTCCTGTGCCTGGACGCTCCAACAGCGGCCAGACACAAGCAGAAGCAGCAGCAGCAGCACCACCTTTTGTTTTTTGGCTGCAGCAGCAGCAAGGCCCACAGGGCTGGCTAGCTGGCTAGCCAGCAAGCAGGTAGCAATGAAAGTAGGAATCTTTCTTTTTAACCCTGTAAGGGGGTGGTGCACTGTACCCGAAGATACTGCCATATCGGGTCAATGCATAGGGCGACGGAAGCAAGCTTCGAAATCGGCCCCCGTTCTCAAAAATCCATTTAATATATGGTCCCCAGATAGGGGACGTATCAGATATCAAACTGATAAGAACAGATACTACACTTGATCTTAGCCAAAAGGCCGAGAAGCGATAACCGTGAAAGGGGCGGGCCCAACAAGGTCCCCTTCATGGGCACTATCACTGCTTGCTGTCAGGGAGGCTGCCAGACAATTTCCCATGCACACTCTGGGCTGGGGGGCAGTCAACCACCAGTACACACAGCAGAACCTAAACCCATACCATTATTGCTAAGCAGCAAGACAGGGGCCCATTGCACTCCCACGGGGCCTTTTTAAATGCAATCCATAACCCGGATTTGCCAGGAACCCTTCTTACTCCTCCTACTTGCATGTGACACTGGGCTTAGGATCTGCATAGGAAACACACACACAAGCACACACCTACCTTTGTTGCCTGCAGATGCCTCCTTGGCTGTCCCCAAACGGTATCAAACCAACACCCACGGGAAGCTGTAAGCATAGAGGACATGCCTGCACCCTATTGGACTTACCTGTGTGGGTTAAATCCGGGTTATTTGACAACCTATGGCGGTGATGGTTCTGCTCAGGCAGAGCAGTGCTGATGCTCCTCATAAAGCTGTCGCTGCTGTGAAGGTTCTAGGCGACATCACAATCCCTATGGTTACATACACAACAAAGCTGGGTTGTTGTTGTTTACACTCTGCAAGGCCTGTGGAAGTGAGTGACATCATAGCACTGTAGTTCTGAGGGTTCTAGATGGATGCAACAATCTCCTGTTGCTTCTATGAAGGCCATAATAGACGACATCACCAACCAGCTCCATAGTCACATACACAGCAAAGGTGAGATGTTGTTTACACCTAGTGATGTCAGTGGTATTGAGTGACATCACAGCACAGTGCTAAGGCTCCTGGGCCTGGACACAGCAGCGGCTGCAATATCTCAACGGAGAATACGTTTATATATATGTGTGTTTGCGCGTATATATATATAATATTTCTCCGCCGAAATCACTTTTAAACCCATTTCCACCTTTTTTTCCCTTCTCTTCCTCTTACTTTTTTTTCACGTTTTTCTCCTTTTCGCCTCTTTTCTGGGCGTATTATTCTTCTTTTTTTTCGTCTAATGCATACCCCATCAGTGCAGCAATGCTTATTCAATACCGCCAGTAGATGGAGACACTGGGGGATAATTTTCTAAGGATTTATACTGATTTTTCCTGTCTGAATTTGTCGCACAGAAAGTTGCAGGCCAAATATGTGTGACATTTCTGCGACTTTAGCTTCTAGAGCATTTTTACAACATTATACATAGGTGCTGAATACATAAAAAGCGACTGTTCAGCGACAGACAAGTCGCATCGGCTGAAAGTAGGCCAGAATGTCAGTCCATGTTGGAGCAGGTTTAGATACAGTCTAAAGCATAGATCTCAAAGTCTGTGCACAGAATTTAGCAAGGGCCTCGCACCTTCTGATGCATCAGGTAGGTGCACAATAGCATAGCCTAACCCTCTGTACTTTGGTCTATATTGATGCGGGACATAGACAGCCAGCTGATGACCAATCCATTAGTGCAATGGATGGCTGGAAGCATTTGTCTTTGCCTTTGCAATACCACAGAAGCAATGCATGGTCAATGTACAGCAATGACACACCTGTGTGAACAGCCAGGAGACCCCCCCATGTTATGTTACATAGTTACATAGTTAGTACGGTCGAAAAAAGACATATGTCCATCAAGTTCAACCAGGGAATTAAGGGGTAGGGGTGTGGCGCGATATTGGGGAAGGGATGAGATTTTATATTTCTTCATAAGCATTAATCTTATTTTGTCAATTAGGAACATTCAGCACCCACCCGCTATAAGGCAGCTGCCTATCATGTCATGCCCTACCTACCTGCACAGGTGTGCTGGATGCTCAGATGATCCAATTAAGGAGGCCATTTAGTCAGCAGCAGCAGAAGTCCTGTGCCTGGACGCTCCAACAGCGGCCAGACACAAGCAGAAGCAGCAGCAGCAGCACCACCTTTTGTTTTTTGGCTGCAGCAGCAGCAAGGCCCACAGGGCTGGCTAGCTGGCTAGCCAGCAAGAAGGTAGCAATGAAAGTAGGAATCTTTCTTTTTAACCCTGTAAGGGGGTGGTGCACTGTACCCGAAGATACTGCCATATCGGGTCAATGCATAGGGCGACGGAAGCAAGCTTCGAAATCGTCCCCCGTTCTCAAAAATCCATTTAATATATGGTCCCCAGATAGGGGACGTATCAGATATTAAACTGATAAGAACAGATTTTTTTTTTTTAACTTGACTACCCTTACGGGGGCAACTTTATTAAAAATTAAATAATGTTAACAAAGTTGTGCAAATATGTCAATAAATACAGTTACATATAAATAACATATTTACAACATATTAAAACATAAAATGGGCACTTGGTGGCTTTACAAGATAGAATTCCATTCTTTTAAAAACCATTTTCTAGATAAAAGCGGAAATTTCTTCTTGTCTAAAAGATAGTACTGGTACATTTCATAAAAACAGATAGATAAAATGTCCTTCACAGATAAAACCTCATGCTTGAACAATAAAATATTCCTGGCCTTCCACAGAGCTGCCTTCACACAGTTTATGATCTTCCATGCAATAGTCTCTTGAGTCCGTGTTGGGCATTCCAGGCAACCATAAAAAACCACTGCAATATTTAAGTATTTTAGTCCAGTTATCCTTTTTACCAGAGGGAGTATCTTTGTCCATATTTTCTGCGAGTAAAAACAAGTCCATATTAGATGGTGCACGGTCTCCTCTTGTCGGCATCCCTCCCTCGGGCAGGTTGCAGAGTTGGATAATCCTCTTCGGTGCTGGAATGCCCGGCATGGAAGACACTCGTGTGCGCAGCTCCAGGCCAGGTCCTTCTGTGAATTAAAAAGATAATTAATACTCAACATCTTCCAAATCTGTATACACTTCTGTTCGTTAAAATTTTTGATGGGAGTCACGGTACTGGTTTCTTTTATTTCCTTTAGTAGTTTTTTGCTATTGCACAGATCCTGAACACTTTTACCTTTAAAATTATATAAGTTTAAAATTTTTCCTAAAATCATGTATTGAGGGGGTAAATTCAAAGAATAAGGGCAACTTAAAACTGTAGAAAACCAGCCGTTCCTCCGCATAAAATAACCAGTATTAAAACGAACAAAATAAGACCAGTAGCTATCTTTAAAAACAGTAGTAAAACACATGCTAAAAAACTTTATTAAAAGGAAAGCTTTAAAATCTGGAAAATCCTTACCGCCCCTGGAGTTCGGTTTTATCACAATTTCTCTCTTTAATTTTTCGCTCTTAGAACTCCAAAAGAAAGTAAAACAAGCTTTTGTTATTTTCTTTAGAACCATTTCGGGGGGTGGGAAAACCAGACTTAAATACAATAAAATAGGTAAAAGCACCATTTTTGTAATTAAAACCTTCCCTTCCATTGTAAGTTCTCGCATGTTCCACATACATATTTTCTTATTTATTTTCTGAGCCACCAAGTCCCAGCTATTAAAACCATTATTAGACTCGTCAAAGGAGACACCTAAAATCTGCACCGACTCAGACACAGGGACGGGCACATCATACAAAGGCATTCCGCCTATGTTTAAAATGTTACTTTTGTTAAAATTGACTTTAAAACCGGAGGCACAATTAAAATATTGAATCTGTTTTAGCGTCTTCTGAAGCGATGGGGTGTCCCTGCAAAACACCGCAACATCGTCCATGTACCCCACTACCTTCGCCTCTAGTCCCCCTCCTCCTGGCAGGGGGACTCCATGGATCTGCTTATCCTTTCGTATTGTACATAAAAGAGGCTCTATTGCGCAAATGAAGAGTAGTGGGGACAAGGGACACCCCTGCTTCACTCCGGAATTTAAAATCACGCCCTGTGTCTTAAAACCATTTACTAAAATTTTACTAGTACAGTTATCATAAAAAGCTCTAAGAGACAATAAAAAGCCATCAGGTATACCCATTTTCTCTAAAACCTTAAAAAGATAAAAATGCGACACCCTGTCGAAAGCTTTTTCAAAATCTATGGATAAAACCGCCAGCTTTCCTTTTCTTAATTTGGTGTCGCTAATTACATCCTTTAAAAGGTTTAGGTTCTCCCATAAACTCCTCCCAGGCACCCCACAGACTTGGTTTGTATGAATTATTTTATGGATTACGTTCTTTAAGCGGTTAGCACACAGTTTCGCCATTATTTTATAGTCGCAGTTCAGAAGGGTGATTGGTCTCCAGTTTTTGAGTTCCGACCGGTCTCCCTTTTTGAATAGCAGGGAGACATCACCCTTCTTCCATGAGCCTGGGAGGATTTTAGACTTAAAGACTTCAGTAAAAAGGGAGAACAAATCTTCTTTTAAAATACCATAAAAAGTAACATAAAATTCAATGGGTATACCATCCGGCCCAGGCACTTTACCTGTTTTAAAACTCTTGACGGTCTCTAAAATCTCCTGCTCTGAAATATTCTGCAATAAAAAAGACTATGAGACAGGATCTAAAAAATTGGTGATCTCCTTTAACGAGTCATTCATAAAACATTCATCAATGTGTTTTACATTAAAAAGATCCGCATAAAACTCTTGCACCTTTTTTAAAATACCCTGTACATCATTCACTCCTTCAATGTTTTCTATTAACCTTCTATTTTCATGTATTTTCTTAAAAAAATACCTGGAGCAGGTCTCGTTTTCCTCAAGATGCTGTATTCGAGACCTAAAGATAATTTCTTTTCCTTTCTGCTCCAGGCACTTAGTTATTTCTTTTTTAAGATCATGTACCTCCTTCTCCACCTCCATCCCATGTGCTCTGAATTTGTACAGGGTTTGCAGACGAGTATTTAGGATATTATAAAATTCACGTTTTTCTTTAGCTTTCCTAACCCCAACACGGATAAAAAATTCTTTTATTTTTAGTTTCATTTTTTCCCACCAGATACTGGTGGGAGTGTTGGGGTCTTTTACTCGTCTGCATTCCTTGTAAAAGGTGATAAAATCTGATAAAACCTGCGGATCTTCTAAAAGGGACACATTTAACTTCCAGGCATTCCTACCGGTTCTCCTTTTAAAATCACTTTTAACTTTAAAATACAATAATTTATGGTCAGAAAAAACATTGGTAAAAAGATCACAGTTAAAAGGCAGTACTTGATAAGAACAAAAAATAAAATCTATCCTGGAGCAACAGCTTGCATTGCTCCAGGTAACACCGTCTTCCTCTGGTACGTTAAAATTACATTTTTTAAAAACATCAGTGAGATTAAAATCTAAAATCAAGTTTTTTAACATAAAAGAAGTCTTATCATAGTTCCTACTCACTGCGTTCGAAAAACGGCGTTCTCCCCTTAAAATACAATTAAAATCACTTGATAAAACAAGAGGACTAGAATTGTTAATAAAAAGGGGTAAAATCTCCAACATTTTTATTCTTTCATTCTTATCGGGAGAACCATAAAAATTTAAAAACTGCCATTTAATACCATTAATAAAAGCGCTGACCAATAAAATTCTGCCTGGTAAAATTTCGTTAAAACTCTCAATTAAAACGTTCCCTTTAAAAAGTATGGCGACCCCTGCTGATCTGGACTCATTTGATCCAGACCAGACTGATGGACCGTGCACCCAATCATCTTCATATTCTTTATAATTTAATCTGTGCGGGATGCCACATTCCTGCAGGAAAAGGACGGAAGCAGCAAAAACCGACAAGTAATTAAATAGGGCAACCCTTCTTACTCTGGCGCTCACACTTCTCACGTTCAAGGACAGACCGGACAACTCAGCCATGGGAATGTACAAGAAAACGTCTTACACCTCTGATTCCCCCTCCGAAGCCTCATACCCCCCAAAATCTGACTCAACTGTACGCATAGAGGAAGCAGGAGAGGAGGCACCATCACTCAGCCGACCCCCCTCCTCCATCATGATTGAGGCATAGTTGTTCTCGGGCATCCTGGCAATCAGGGCTCCAGACTCATTGGGTTCTTCCACCTCTTGCCCCTCCATAGGGGTCGGGTGTTCACTTAGCTCCGTCTCTGGTACCTCAGAGACGGTCACCCCTGAAACCTCCTCCTGGCAGGGAGGAGGGGGGGTATCCCCTATGGGGACCTGTGGAGGAACGTCACTTGGGTTCCCTACATCCGCAGGTACTTCCATCGGTTCCCCCTGGACCGCCTCCGCATAGAGTCTTCTGGAGCCCCTCCGCCTTTTAACCTTCACCTCTCCACCCGGATCCTCGCTCTCAGGGGGACCCTGAGCCAGAGGTTGCTGAGAAGCGGATTCGGCCGCCGTCCGCTCCTCTCTTAACCCAGCATGCTCCTGGGGGCCAGTTTTTTCACCACTTGCACGTTTTTTGGCCATCCTCTGCTCTTTAGGGTCCCCTCCTTTTGCCTGAGGGGGGTCTTTCTCCTTCTCCATCTCACCGCTTACCTCTTGTGGGGGGGTAATCACTGGCTCTGCTTGCCTCGGCTGGTGTCCCGGTTGCTGTCCTTGCTGCCTCCAGGGTTGCCACTGCTGCTCCGTCCTATGTCTGTGGGGACAAGAGGAGAAAAGGTGACCGAATTGTTGACAGAAATTGCACCTCCCTCCTCTTGTGCATTTCTCTGTCTCGTGCTGTGTGCTACCACATTTTTTGCATGTACTTTCACAGTTTTCTTTTGTGTGTCCATATCTGTGACACTTCCTGCAGTAGCTTGGCATCCCCGCATAAAAGAGGTCGCCACACATATTATTTATTTTAAAATGAGCTGGTGGTAGTTGTATTCCCCCTGGCAATCTGGCATCTTTTTTGCATGTAACCTGAAATCTCCACTTAGATGTCCAGATGCCACAGCTGTTCATGATTTTTCCTCTGCACTCAACCTTACTAAAATAGACTTGTAAAAACATCTCAACATCGTGTAGGTTGGCGAAAGGGGGATACATCTTTACTACCACCAGCTTAATATCGTCTAGAACGTGCTCAATAATCCGGACACCCTGAAGCTTTTTGTCTTTACTCGCAGCAGCTCTGGTAACAAAATCTCTGTGGATGCCATTTTGTGTGAACGTCACATCAAAAATTTTACGCTTCAGGTAGTCCTGGATTGCCAATATCTCGCCCTTCTGTATTCCGAAAACTCCTCCGAGCACGTCCTCTACTACGAATTTCAAATCGTCCGCCCTTTTGGTATCATCCGTGAGAATGACTCTCACAGTGTTTTTGATCCTTGCGTATGCCGGCACAGAACCTGGATCCGGATCATCATCCATGGTTCTAACCTCTCTCCACCCGAAGGTCTTGAGAGGCGATCGCTACTCGTTACCCTGGGACTAAGCCCTCTCCCCAATAGCAACAAGTGGGTGAAGCCCAGGCAATAAACCTGGGCGATCCCACAAGGCCGAGGAGAGGGGTACCCGAGTACCTTCTGACCAGATCTCCTGTATTACTACACTTGATCTTAGCCAAAAGGCCGAGAAGCGATAACCGTGAAAGGGGCGGGCCCAACAAGGTCCCCTTCATGGGCACTATCACTGCTTGCTGTCAGGGAGGCTGCCAGACAATTTCCCATGCACACTCTGGGCTGGGGGGCAGTCAACCACCAGTACACACAGCAGAACCTAAACCCATACCATTATTGCTAAGCAGCAAGACAGGGGCCCATTGCACTCCCACGGGGCCTTTTTAAATGCAATCCATAACCCGGATTTGCCAGGAACCCTTCTTACTCCTCCTACTTGCATGTGACACTGGGCTTAGGATCTGCATAGGAAACACACACACAAGCACACACCTACCTTTGTTGCCTGCAGATGCCTCCTTGGCTGTCCCCAAACGGTATCAAACCAACACCCACGGGAAGCTGTAAGCATAGAGGACATGCCTGCACCCTATTGGACTTACCTGTGTGGGTTAAATCCGGGTTATTTGACAACCTATGGCGGTGATGGTTCTGCTCAGGCAGAGCAGTGCTGATGCTCCTCATAAAGCTGTCGCTGCTGTGAAGGTTCTAGGTGACATCACAATCCCTATGGTTACATACACAACAAAGCTGGGTTGTTGTTGTTTACACTCTGCAAGGCCTGTGGAAGTGAGTGACATCATAGCACTGTAGTTCTGAGGGTTCTAGATGGATGCAACAATCTCCTGTTGCTTCTATGAAGGCCATAATAGACGACATCACCAAACAGCTCCATAGTCACATACACAGCAAAGGTGAGATGTTGTTTACACCTAGTGATGTCAGTGGTATTGAGTGACATCACAGCACAGTGCTAAGGCTCCTGGGCCTGGACACAGCAGCGGCTGCAATATCTCAACGGAGAATACGTTTATATATATGTGTGTGTGTGCGCGTATATATATATATATATATATATATATATTTCTCCGCCGAAATCACTTTTAAACCCATTTCCACCTTTTTTTCCCTTCTCTTCCTTTTACTTTTTTTTCACGTTTTTTTACGTTTTTCTCCTTTTCGCCTCTTTTCTGGGCGTATTATTCTTCTTTTTCTTCTTTTTTTTCGTCTAATGCATACCCCATCAGTGCAGCAATGCTTATTCAATACCGCCAGCAGATGGAGACACTGGGGGATAATTTTCTAAGGATTTATACTGATTTTTCCCGTCTGAATTTGTCGCACAGAAAGTTGCAGGCCAAATATGTGTGACATTTCTGCGACTTTAGCTTCTAGAGCATTTTTACAACATTATACATAGGTGCTGAATACATAAAAAGCGACTGTTCAGCGACAGACAAGTCGCATCGGCTGAAAGTAGGCCAGAATGTCAGTCCATGTTGGAGCAGGTTTAGATACAGTCTAAAGCATAGATCTCAAAGTCTGTGCACAGAATTTAGCAAGGGCCTCGCACCTTCTGATGCATCAGGTAGGTGCACAATAACATAGCCTAACCCTCTTTACTTTGGTCTATATTGATGCGGGACATAGACAGCCAGCTGATGACCAATCCATTAGTGCAATGGATGGCTGGAAGCATTTGTCTTTGCCTTTGCAATACCACAGAAGCAATGCATGGTCAATGTACAGCAATGACACACCTGTGTGAACAGCCAGGAGACCCCCCCATGTTATGTTACATAGTTACATAGTTAGTACGGTCGAAAAAAGACATATGTCCATCAAGTTCAAACAGGGAATTAAGGGGTAGGGGTGTGGCGCGATATTGGGGAAGGGATGAGATTTTATATTTCTTCATAAGCATTAATCTTATTTTGTCAATTAGGAACATTCAGCACCCACCCGCTATAAGGCAGCTGCCTATCATGTCATGCCCTACCTGCACAGGTGTGCTGGCTGCTCAGATTATCCAATTAAGGAGGCCATTTAGTCAGCAGCAGCAGAAGTCCTGTGCCTGGACGCTCCAACAGCGGCCAGACACAAGCAGAAGCAGAAGCAGCAGCAGCAGCAGCACCACCTTTTGTTTTTTGGCTGCAGCAGCAGCAAGGCCCACAGGGCTGGCTAGCTGGCTAGCCAGCAAGCAGGTAGCAATGAAAGTAGGAATCTTTCTTTTTAACCCTGTAAGGGGGTGGTGCACTGTACCCGAAGATACTGCCATATCGGGTCAATGCATAGGGCGACGGAAGCAAGCTTCGAAATCGGCCCCCGTTCTCAAAAATCCATTTAATATATGGTCCCCAGATAGGGGACGTATCAGATATTAAACTGATAAGAACAGATTTTTCTTTTTTTTAAAGCCGAGGAACGTGCTTTCGATTCACCCAAAGTGCAAGAAAAAGTGCAAACGTGTTACACTAAAAAAACGTGCACAAAGGATGCGGTCTATCGCTAGCCCTTCTCCGATAGGAGAGAGGCCCCCCAACAAACCTTACCCTTCGCCTCCGGACCAAAAGGTACCTGCGAGGTTCCAGGTTCGATGTCCCTTTTCGCCAAAGCTACTAGGGGACCACAAATGCTCCCGGCATCCCCCTTGGCGTTAGCCAAGGTATCTGCCCGCAGAGCCGATTACGGTAGGTACCCTGCCAAGCAGGAGTACCCGGGGTGTTTGCAGGGAGGTGCGGAACCTAATGGCCACACACACCTCCTCTAGACCGCCAGGAGGGACACCCAGAAGGGCTACCGCATCCTGACAAATCCTGTGAACACACAACACGCAAAAAGTGACACAGTGAGACAAAAAAGAAATAAATAAGTGAATGTGTGCAGATATACTGCCCGGACATCCGGCCGGATCTATAAAAATTTCTCTGATCCTAGCCAGAAGGCCGGAAATCAAGAGGTGAGTGCCACAAGGTGAAGAGATTATGGTGCCCGTGCTTCAACTCAGTGAGTCTATCCTCCCAGTGAGTTTCGGCACCTCGGGGTCACCACTCCCCGAGGCACAAAAGTACCTCGGCTCTAGACCCTCTCAGCCTCATGGCGAGACCCGGAGGGAACAGGTCACATCGGGGCAGCCGTCGAGCTGATTCCTCAGAACCAGCCCCGGAAAGCCCTGGTACACCTGCATCCTCCATGCAGCACCCATCCCCACCAGCCCCATTCCGGCGTTACGGTACACCGGCATGAAAAACTGATAAGAACAGATACTACACTTGATCTTAGCCAAAAGGCCGAGAAGCGATAACCGTGAAAGGGGCGGGCCCAACAAGGTCCCCTTCATGGGCACTATCACTGCTTGCTGTCAGGGAGGCTGCCAGACAATTTCCCATGCACACTCTGGGCTGGGGGGCAGTCAACCACCAGTACACACAGCAGAACCTAAACCCATACCATTATTGCTAAGCAGCAAGACAGGGGCCCATTGCACTCCCACGGGGCCTTTTTAAATGCAATCCATAACCCGGATTTGCCAGGAACCCTTCTTACTCCTCCTACTTGCATGTGACACTGGGCTTAGGATCTGCATAGGAAACACACACACAAGCACACACCTACCTTTGTTGCCTGCAGATGCCTCCTTGGCTGTCCCCAAACGGTATCAAACCAACACCCACGGGAAGCTGTAAGCATAGAGGACATGCCTGCACCCTATTGGACTTACCTGTGTGGGTTAAATCCGGGTTATTTGACAACCTATGGCGGTGATGGTTCTGCTCAGGCAGAGCAGTGCTGATGCTCCTCATAAAGCTGTCGCTGCTGTGAAGGTTCTAGGTGACATCACAATCCCTATGGTTACATACACAACAAAGCTGGGTTGTTGTTGTTTACACTCTGCAAGGCCTGTGGAAGTGAGTGACATCATAGCACTGTAGTTCTGAGGGTTCTAGATGGATGCAACAATCTCCTGTTGCTTCTATGAAGGCCATAATAGACGACATCACCAAACAGCTCCATAGTCACATACACAGCAAAGGTGAAATGTTGTTTACACCTAGTGATGTCAGTGGTATTGAGTGACATCACAGCACAGTGCTAAGGCTCCTGGGCCTGGACACAGCAGCGGCTGCAATATCTCAACGGAGAATACGTTTATATATATGTGTGTGTGTGCGCGTATATATATATATATATATATATATATATATATATATATTTCTCCGCCGAAATCACTTTTAAACCCATTTCCACCTTTTTTTCCCTTCTCTTCCTCTTACTTTTTTTTCACGTTTTTTTACGTTTTTCTCCTTTTCGCCTCTTTTCTGGGCGTATTATTCTTCTTTTTCTTCTTTTTTTTTCGTCTAATGCATACCCCATCAGTGCAGCAATGCTTATTCAATACCGCCAGCAGATGGAGACACTGGGGGATAATTTTCTAAGGATTTATACTGATTTTTCCTGTCTGAATTTGTCGCACAGAAAGTTGCAGGCCAAATATGTGTGACATTTCTGCGACTTTAGCTTCTAGAGCATTTTTACAACATTATACATAGGTGCTGAATACATAAAAAGCGACTGTTCAGCGACAGACAAGTCGCATCGGCTGAAAGTAGGCCAGAATGTCAGTCCATGTTGGAGCAGGTTTAGATACAGTCTAAAGCATAGATCTCAAAGTCTGTGCACAGAATTTAGCAAGGGCCTCGCACCTTCTGATGCATCAGGTAGGTGCACAATAGCATAGCCTAACCCTCTGTACTTTGGTCTATATTGATGCGGGACATAGACAGCCAGCTGATGACCAATCCATTAGTGCAATGGATGGCTGGAAGCATTTGTCTTTGCCTTTGCAATACCACAGAAGCAATGCATGGTCAATGTACAGCAATGACACACCTGTGTGAACAGCCAGGAGACCCCCCCATGTTATGTTACATAGTTACATAGTTAGTACGGTCGAAAAAAGACATATGTCCATCAAGTTCAACCAGGGAATTAAGGGGTAGGGGTGTGGCGCGATATTGGGGAAGGGATGAGATTTTATATTTCTTCATAAGCATTAATCTTATTTTGTCAATTAGGAACATTCAGCACCCACCCGCTATAAGGCAGCTGCCTATCATGTCATGCCCTACCTGCACAGGTGTGCTGGCTGCTCAGATGATCCAATTAAGGAGGCCATTTAGTCAGCAGCAGCAGAAGTCCTGTGCCTGGACGCTCCAACAGCGGCCAGACACAAGCAGAAGCAGAAGCAGCAGCAGCACCACCTTTTGTTTTTTGGCTGCAGCAGCAGCAAGGCCCACAGGGCTGGCTAGCTGGCTAGCCAGCAAGCAGGTAGCAATGAAAGTAGGAATCTTTCTTTTTAACCCTGTAAGGGGGTGGTGCACTGTACCCGAAGATACTGCCATATCGGGTCAATGCATAGGGCGACGGAAGCAAGCTTCGAAATCGGCCCCCGTTCTCAAAAATCCATTTAATATATGGTCCCCAGATAGGGGACGTATCAGATATTAAACTGATAAGAACAGATTTTTTTTTTTAAGTTAACCCTCAGAACTCCATCAGAGCTCTAAGTTCTTATTTGAGCTTGATTTTTTTGTTCATCATCAGGAAAACCCGTTTTTCTTTATTTCTTTATCTTTTTTAACAATAAAAGAAACCATATTTAAAACATAAAAAAATATTTAACCAAAACTAAATATGCAATATTTCACCAAAGAGGATTACCAAAAGGTCATTCCTCTTCTCCATGCAAAAACCATCAAGAACTCTAGGAAACCACAAGTTATTGCACCTCTCTGCATCTCACTTTTAGCTGGAACCGCCAGCCACGCCGGAACTTTGTATGTTTCCACAAATCTATCCACATCTGCGTGAAACGAACGATAAACTTTATCCCTTGCTTCATTGATTTTGTATCCCAATCTTTCTTTTAGACTACCCAAATCCTTGTCAAAGGCCTTTTTCTCTTTATTTGTCACACTCTCGAAAACAACATCAAGAGAGCCTCCATACCTTACCGGTATAAATTCATCTTCTTCATTTTCTTTCCTTTTCTTCTCCTCCACCATTTTTCTAGTTGGAGCTTCTTCCCCTTCCGGTTCTTCACTCACCTCAATTTCCTCCTCTCTATTTCTTTTCATACCCTCCTTCTTCTTCTTCTTCCTCTTAGGACACGTGCCTACCAGATGCCCCTCATCACCACATAGGTGACATTTTTTCTTTTCTTTACATGCTTCTGGTTCATGGCCTTCTCCTTGACATTTATAGCACCACAAGATGTCGCAGAAATCTTTCCTATGCCCGTACTTCTTACACTTTCGACAAAAGTCGTCCATGCCAGAAAAGAACAGGTCCCCATTAACTGTACCAATCTTAAAACGACCAGGCGGATACATTAGCCTTCCATCAGGTGCTTTCTGAAACTTTACTTGAAATTTCCACTTCGTCGTCCAAAGACCGAATTGATTATATATCTTGCCTTTTGGCTTCACCTCCTCACAGAATCTGGAAAGGAACAAAACAATCTCCTCTTCTGGGATATACGGACTGTACATCCTTACAGTTAGAAGTCTTTCCTGCGTCGGAAAATGGGAGTAATCTCTACCCCTCCCAACACAGGGTGCGACTTCCACAGCAATGCTTTATTGCAGAACATACCACAGTCCTCCTCCGAAACCAGAACCACGTCATAGATACCACTTCTTGGAAATTCCAGCATGGATAATATCTGTTCCTTCTTCAGCTCAAAGAGCTTGAACAAAATCTCTTCAACTACGAAAAATAAGCCTCTCTCCTTCTTCTCAGGGTCCAAAAGAGTAACACGAACTCCATTTCGTAGTCTGGCGTAGCTAGGTACACCTACAGCAGGATCTTCTGTCTTGCCAGCCTCCTCCATCGCAGAACAAAACACCTCCCCTACTGCAAGCAGGTAGGTGGTGATCGCTCCTCGTTGCCCAGGGACTAAGCCGCTACCCTGATGTCAGCAAGGGGGTTTAGTCCCACCAAAAGATGGAACGATCCCCCAGGGAAAAGGAGCGGGTACCCCGGGCACCTTCCAGCCAGATCAAGCAAGCAAATTTTTTTATCTAAAGCCGAGGAACGTGCTTTCGATTCACCCAAAGTGCAAGAAAAAGTGCAAACGTGTTACACTAAAAAAAACGTGCACAAAGGATGCGGTCTATCGCAAGCCCTTCTCCGATAGGAGAGAGGCCCCCCAACAAACCTTACCCTTCGCCTCCGGACCAAAAGGTACCTGCGAGGTTCCAGGTTCGATGTCCCTTTTCGCCGAAGCTACTAGGGGACCACAAATGCTCCCGGCATCCCCCTTGGCGTTAGCCAAGGTATCTGCCCGCAGAGCCGATTACGGTAGGTACCCTGCCAAAGCAGGAGTACCCAGGGTGTTTGCAGGGAGGTGCGGAACCTAATGGCCACACACACCTCCCCTAGACCGCCAGGAGGGACACCCAGAAGGGCTACCGCATCCTGACAAATCCTGTGAACACACAACACGCAAAAAGTGACACAGTGAGACAAAGAATAAATAAATAAGTGAATGTGTGCAGATATACTGCCCGGACATCCGGCCGGATCTATAAAAATTTCTCTGATCCTAGCCAGAAGGCCGGGAATCAAGAGGTGAGTGCCACAAGGTGAAGAGATTATGGTGCCCGTGCTTCAACTCAGTGAGTCTATTCTCCCAGTGAGTTTCGGCACCTCGGGGTCACCACTCCCCGAGGCACAAAAGTACCTCGGCTCTAGACCCTCTCAGCCTCATGGCGAGACCCGAAGGGAACAGGTCACATCGGGGCAGCCGTCGAGCTGATTCCTCAGAACCAGCCCCGGAAAGCCCTGGTACACCTGCATCCTCCATGCAGCACCCATCCCCACCAGCATGAAAACTGATAAGAACAGATACTACACTTGATCTTAGCCAAAAGGCCGAGAAGCGATAACCGTGAAAGGGGCGGGCCCAACAAGGTCCCCTTCATGGGCACTATCACTGCTTGCTGTCAGGGAGGCTGCCAGACAATTTCCCATGCACACTCTGGGCTGGGGGGCAGTCAACCACCAGTACACACAGCAGAACCTAAACCCATACCATTATTGCTAAGCAGCAAGACAGGGGCCCATTGCACTCCCACGGGGCCTTTTTAAATGCAATCCATAACCCGGATTTGCCAGGAACCCTTCTTACTCCTCCTACTTGCATGTGACACTGGGCTTAGGATCTGCATAGGAAACACACACACAAGCACACACCTACCTTTGTTGCCTGCAGATGCCTCCTTGGCTGTCCCCAAACGGTATCAAACCAACACCCACGGGAAGCTGTAAGCATAGAGGACATGCCTGCACCCTATTGGACTTACCTGTGTGGGTTAAATCCGGGTTATTTGACAACCTATGGCGGTGATGGTTCTGCTCAGGCAGAGCAGTGCTGATGCTCCTCATAAAGCTGTCGCTGCTGTGAAGGTTTTAGGTGACATCACAATCCCTATGGTTACATACACAACAAAGCTGGGTTGTTGTTGTTTACACTCTGCAAGGCTTGTGGAAGTGAGTGACATCATAGCACTGTAGTTCTGAGGGTTCTAGATGGATGCAACAATCTCCTGTTGCTTCTATGAAGGCCATAATAGACGACATCACCAAACAGCTCCATAGTCACATACACAGCAAAGGTGAGATGTTGTTTACACCTAGTGATGTCAGTGGTATTGAGTGACATCACAGCACAGTGCTAAGGCTCCTGGGCCTGGACACAGCAGCGGCTGCAATATCTCAACGGAGAATACGTTTATATATATGTGTGTGTGTGCGCGTATATATATATATATATATATATATATATTTCTCCGCCGAAATCACTTTTAAACCCATTTCCACCTTTTTTTCCCTTCTCTTCCTCTTACTTTTTTTTCATGTTTTTTACGTTTTTCTCCTTTTCGCCTCTTTTCTGGGCGTATTATTCTTCTTTTTCTTCTTTTTTTTCGTCTAATGCATACCCCATCAGTGCAGCAATGCTTATTCAATACCGCCAGCAGATGGAGACACTGGGGGATAATTTTCTAAGGATTTATACTGATTTTTCCTGTCTGAATTTGTCGCACAGAAAGTTGCAGGCCAAATATGTGTGACATTTCTGCGACTTTAGCTTCTAGAGCATTTTTACAACATTATACATAGGTGCTGAATACATAAAAAGCGACTGTTCAGCGACAGACAAGTCGCATCGGCTGAAAGTAGGCCAGAATGTCAGTCCATGTTGGAGCAGGTTTAGATACAGTCTAAAGCATAGATCTCAAAGTCTGTGCACAGAATTTAGCAAGGGCCTCGCACCTTCTGATGCATCAGGTAGGTGCACAATAGCATAGCCTAACCCTCTGTACTTTGGTCTATATTGATGCGGGACATAGACAGCCAGCTGATGACCAATCCATTAGTGCAATGGATGGCTGGAAGCATTTGTCTTTGCCTTTGCAATACCACAGAAGCAATGCATGGTCAATGTACAGCAATGACACACCTGTGTGAACAGCCAGGAGACCCCCCCATGTTATGTTACATAGTTACATAGTTAGTACGGTCGAAAAAAGACATATGTCCATCAAGTTCAACCAGGGAATTAAGGGGTAGGGGTGTGGCGCGATATTGGGGAAGGGATGAGATTTTATATTTCTTCATAAGCATTAATCTTATTTTGTCAATTAGGAACATTCAGCACCCACCCGCTATAAGGCAGCTGCCTATCATGTCATGCCCTACCTGCACAGGTGTGCTGGCTGCTCAGATGATCCAATTAAGGAGGCCATTTAGTCAGCAGCAGCAGAAGTCCTGTGCCTGGACGCTCCAACAGCGGCCAGACACAAGCAGAAGCAGAAGCAGCAGCAGCACCACCTTTTGTTTTTTGGCTGCAGCAGCAGCAAGGCCCACAGGGCTGGCTAGCTGGCTAGCCAGCAAGCAGGTAGCAATGAAAGTAGGAATCTTTCTTTTTAACCCTGTAAGGGGGTGGTGCACTGTACCCGAAGATACTGCCATATCGGGTCAATGCATAGGGCGACGGAAGCAAGCTTCGAAATCGGCCCCCGTTCTCAAAAATCCATTTAATATATGGTCCCCAGATAGGGGACGTATCAGATATTAAACTGATAAGAACAGATTTTTTGTTTTTATCTAAAGCCGAGGAACGTGCTTTCGATTCACCCAAAGTGCAAGAAAAAGTGCAAACGTGTTACACTAAAAAAAAACGTGCACAAAGGATGCGGTCTATCGCTAGCCCTTCTCCGATAGGAGAGAGGCCCCCCAACAAACCTTACCCTTCGCCTCCGGACCAAAAGGTACCTGCGAGGTTCCAGGTTCAATGTCCCTTTTCGCCGAAGCTACTAGGGGACCACAAATGCTCCCGGCATCCCCCTTGGCGTTAGCCAAGGTATCTGCCCGCAGAGCCGATTACGGTAGGTACCCTGCCAAGCAGGAGTACCCGGGGTGTTTGCAGGGAGGTGCGGAACCTAATGGCCACACACACCTCCCCTAGACCGCCAGGAGGGACACCCAGAAGGGCTACCGCATCCTGACAAATCCTGTGAACACACAACACGCAAAAAGTGACACAGTGAGACAAAAAAAAAAAAAAAATAAGTGAATGTGTGCAGATATACTGCCCGGACATCCGGCCGGATCTATAAAAATTTCTCTGATCCTAGCCAGAAGGCCGGGAATCAAGAGGTGAGTGTCACAAGGTGAAGAGATTATGGTGCCCGTGCTTCAACTCAGTGAGTCTATCCTCCCAGTGAGTTTCGGCACCTCGGGGTCACCACTCCCCGAGGCACAAAAGTACCTCGGCTCTAGACCCTCTCAGCCTCATGGCGAGACCCGGAGGGAACAGGTCACATCGGGGCAGCCGTCGAGCTGATTCCTCAGAACCAGCCCCGGAAAGCCCTGGTACACCTGCATCCTCCATGCAGCACCCATCCCCACCAGCCCCATACCGGCATTACGGTACACCGGCATGAAAAACTGATAAGAACAGATACTACACTTGATCTTAGCCAAAAGGCCGAGAAGCGATAACCGTGAAAGGGGCGGGCCCAACAAGGTCCCCTTCATGGGCACTATCACTGCTTGCTGTCAGGGAGGCTGCCAGACAATTTCCCATGCACACTCTGGGCTGGGGGGCAGTCAACCACCAGTACACACAGCAGAACCTAAACCCATACCATTATTGCTAAGCAGCAAGACAGGGGCCCATTGCACTCCCACGGGGCCTTTTTAAATGCAATCCATAACCCGGATTTGCCAGGAACCCTTCTTACTCCTCCTACTTGCATGTGACACTGGGCTTAGGATCTGCATAGGAAACACACACACAAGCACACACCTACCTTTGTTGCCTGCAGATGCCTCCTTGGCTGTCCCCAAACGGTATCAAACCAACACCCACGGGAAGCTGTAAGCATAGAGGACATGCCTGCACCCTATTGGACTTACCTGTGTGGGTTAAATCCGGGTTATTTGACAACCTATGGCGGTGATGGTTCTGCTCAGGCAGAGCAGTGCTGATGCTCCTCATAAAGCTGTCGCTGCTGTGAAGGTTCTAGGTGACATCACAATCCCTATGGTTACATACACAACAAAGCTGGGTTGTTGTTGTTTACACTCTGCAAGGCTTGTGGAAGTGAGTGACATCATAGCACTGTAGTTCTGAGGGTTCTAGATGGATGCAACAATCTCCTGTTGCTTCTATGAAGGCCATAATAGACGACATCACCAAACAGCTCCATAGTCACATACACAGCAAAGGTGAGATGTTGTTTACACCTAGTGATGTCAGTGGTATTGAGTGACATCACAGCACAGTGCTAAGGCTCCTGGGCCTGGACACAGCAGCGGCTGCAATATCTCAACGGAGAATACGTTTATATATATGTGTGTGTGTGCGCGTATATATATATACATATATATATATATATATATATATATATTTCTCCGCCGAAATCACTTTTAAACCCATTTCCACCTTTTTTTCCCTTCTCTTCCTCTTACTTTTTTTTCACGTTTTTTTACGTTTTTCTCCTTTTCGCCTCTTTTCTGGGCGTATTATTCTTCTTTTTCTTCTTTTTTTTCCTCTAATGCATACCCCATCAGTGCAGCAATGCTTATTCAATACCGCCAGCAGATGGAGACACTGGGGGATAATTTTCTAAGGATTTATACTGATTTTTCCTGTCTGAATTTGTCGCACAGAAAGTTGCAGGCCAAATATGTGTGACATTTCTGCGACTTTAGCTTCTAGAGCATTTTTACAACATTATACATAGGTGCTGAATACATAAAAAGCGACTGTTCAGCGACAGACAAGTCGCATCGGCTGAAAGTAGGCCAGAATGTCAGTCCATGTTGGAGCAGGTTTAGATACAGTCTAAAGCATAGATCTCAAAGTCTGTGCACAGAATTTAGCAAGGGCCTCGCACCTTCTGATGCATCAGGTAGGTGCACAATAGCATAGCCTAACCCTCTGTACTTTGGTCTATATTGATGCGGGACATAGACAGCCAGCTGATGACCAATCCATTAGTGCAATGGATGGCTGGAAGCATTTGTCTTTGCCTTTGCAATACCACAGAAGCAATGCATGGTCAATGTACAGCAATGACACACCTGTGTGAACAGCCAGGAGACCCCCCCATGTTATGTTACATAGTTACATAGTTAGTACGGTCGAAAAAAGACATATGTCCATCAAGTTCAACCAGGGAATTAAGGGGTAGGGGTGTGGCGCGATATTGGGGAAGGGATGAGATTTTATATTTCTTCATAAGCATTAATCTTATTTTGTCAATTAGGAACATTCAGCACCCACCCGCTATCAAGGCAGCTGCCTATCATGTCATGCCCTACCTGCACAGGTGTGCTGGCTACTCAAATGATCCAATTAAGGAGGCCATTTAGTCAGCAGCAGCAGAAGTCCTGTGCCTGGACGCTCCAAAAGCGGCCAGACACAAGCAGAAGCAGAAGCAGCAGAAGCAGCAGCAGCACCACCTTTTGTTTTTTGGCTGCAGCAGCAGCAAGGCCCACAGGGCTGGCTAGCTGGCTAGCCAGCAAGCAGGTAGCAATGAAAGTAGGAATCTTTCTTTTTAACCCTGTAAGGGGGTGGTGCACTGTACCCGAAGATACTGCCATATCGGGTCAATGCATAGGGCGACGGAAGCAAGCTTCGAAATCGGCCCCCGTTCTCAAAAATCCATTTAATATATGGTCCCCAGATAGGGGACGTATCAGATATTAAACTGATAAGAACAGATTTTTTATTTTATTTATTTATTTTTTTTTTTATAAACCTTCAGGTTTAGACTAAACACCACTTAGATAACGCGTCATTTTTGACTCATGGTAAAGTCTAACTCATCATTAGGTCATTCTTTATTTGTTCAAAGCAAATTCAAAACAAATTCAAATACCATCACCATTACACCCTTACAACATGTCTCCACTTCAAAAATTTCCATATCCCCTCTGCATCTATTTCACCTAATTTCTTTTTATCACGTAAATAAACGGTGTACAACCTATCCAGAATCATTCTTAAACTTCCTTCCACAGTCACATCTTTTCTCTTAAACACATATAAATTTCTAACATCCCACAAGACTTCCTTCACAATCGCCAACAACACAAACAACACCCTTTCATTCTTTCTTCCAATCATACTAAGACCAAACATCACAACCTCATATGACAACCTATTAATCCCAGTCAACTCCTTACACAACGGACCTATCCCTCTCCATACATTCTGAGCCATGTCACAATTCCAAATCACATGCATCACACTTTCAACCCCACTACAATCTTCCCTCGGACATATTTCACTCCTTCCTATACCTCTATTCCTTTGGAACTCTCTTACTGGTAAGGCTCCATGCAAACACTGCCATCCTATCTCTCTCTGTCTATTTGATATTCCATCTGTCATTAAACTCTTCCACACCTTAGACACATCCTGGCCTCTTACCATATTAATCGGACACTCCACCTCACTTGCGGCGACATACCCAAACACATTCTTCTTACTTTCAAACAACTCCTTTCTCACACCAATCAACCTGTAACTCTCCAAAAACTTTTCCACATACAAATACCAACTCGGGCACACAAACGCATAAGGCACTCTCAGATCTCTCTCCAGCCAACCTAATTTGCATAACACACGCCCACCTAAATATCTCAACATACATGCAAAATTCTTTTCTCCTCTCATCATCCTTCTAACCGCAAACACCACATTCACCCCCAAATACACATCTAGATTTGGAAATCCCATTCCACCCTTACTACCATCCTTCATCACAACTTCTCTCCTCACTCTTTCCACTTTTGTACCCCAAAAAAACACAAACAAAATTCTTTTTAACTTCCTTAAAACCATATAACTTGGCGGAAACACTATTGCCACATACAATAAAATAGGCAATATTACACTTTTCACAACCAGCACTTTCCCAACCATAGACAAATCTCTCAACCTCCAAAGACTCAATCTTTTGGACACTCTCTTCTCTACATCATCCCAACTTTCTCTCCCATCCAATCTTTCATCCATTTTAACACCTAAAACCTGAATACCACCTTCAATATTCTTCATACCCACATCCTCACTTCCTTGCATACTACCAAAACATTTATACTCACTTTTGTCCCAATTCACCTTAAACCCAGACGCTCCACAAAACAATCCAACTAGTAACTTTGCCCTTCTCATAACAGCCACAGACTCTCCCAAAATACACACATCATCCATGTAGGCCAAAACTTTGACTTCTCTCCCACCACTCCCTGGAATTTTTAACCCTCTAACACACTTATCCCGCCGCAACATCTCTAATAATGGCTCCATAGCACATATAAAAGCCATAGGGGACAACGGACAACCCTGCCTTACACCAGAACATACTTTCACCTTCTCAGACATCCAACCATTTATCAAAACCTTACTATATACTCCATCATACAGCATCCTTACAACATTTACAAAATCACCCGGGAATCCCATTCTCACTAATACTCTAAACAAAAACCTATGTGACAGACGATCAAACGCCTTTTCAAAATCTATCGACATCACTCTAACCTCCTGTTTCCTACTCATACTATCCCATAACAAATCTCTCAACAAACACAAATTTTCATTTATTCTTCTCCCAGGCACTCCACACACTTGTTCTTCTCCAATCACCTGCTCAACCACATCTCTCATCCTATTTGTAATTATTTTAGCAAACACCTTATAATCTACATTCAACAAAGTTATCGGCCTCCAATTCCTCACATCATTCACATCACCTTTCTTATAAATCAACACAACCACTCCACTCTTCATACTTTCCACCATTCTCTCCTTCCTCCACATATACCTATACACTTCCACCAAATCATCCTTCACAACATCCCAAATCCAAGCATAAAATTCAACAGGCAACCCATCCTCTCCAGGCGTTTTATTTCTTGACATACTATCCACAGTCCTCTTCACTTCCTCCTCTCCAATCTCTCTCATCAGAGTCCCATATTCACTACCATCCACCCTCTTATCAAGCACTCTCAACACTTCATCCTGCAAGTCCTCTTCACAATCTTTTACTGCATACAACTCTTCATAAAAATTTTTAACCACTCCCAACACAGCTTTACCTTTAACCAGACAGCCATCATCATCATACACTCTTACCATATCCTCTCTCTTCCCAATAACTTTTTTAAAGAAATATCTCGAACATTTCTCATCTTTCTCTAACTTATCAAGTTTTGCTTGATACATCAACTCTTTACCTTTCTCATTCAACCAATTTTTTAGATCACTCTTCACAACCTCAATCTGCTCACCCACACTCCAGCCATACTTCTTTAACTTATTGAGAAACACCAATCTTTTATTCAACCATTCATACTTCTTCTTCCTCCCAGCATTCCGCTTATATCCCTCTCTTTTAAAGAAAACTTTTGTTTGACCCTTAACCCATTCCCACCAACACAATATATCAGGAAAATCATTCTTTTTCTTACACCAACCCCTATACTTATTAACATATCTATCATACACTCCTTCCACTTCCAACAATTTAACATTTAATTTCCATACACCCCTCCCACTCACACAATCTGCATCCAATACTAACTCACAACACACATACTCATGATCTGAATATCCTACTTTTTCTTGCATATAATTCTTACATAACACACCCTTAGACACAAAACACATATCAAGTCTGGAACTATGACTTCCACTATCAGAATAATATGTATCTAACAAAGGACACACTCCACACGCTTCAGCCACATCCTTTAACTTAAAGTCACACACCATACTTTTAAGAATATTCCCAGATACATCCACATTCCCCTCAATTTCACAGTTGAAATCCCCCACCCACACCAAAGGTATTTTACCCGGCAGAAACCTCTTAATTACCTCCAACAACCCCACCCGCTCCTCCCTCCTTACCGGCGCATACACATTTATCAACCTAAATTTAACCCCCTGCACCTTAACCTCCACCATGATACACCTCCCCTCCTCTATTACCACATAACTACAAACTTCAAACTTAAAGCTCTTAAAAAGCACCCCTACCCCATCATTCCTATTATGCCCAGACACCGACCAAACAGCAGGACCATAAGCCCATTCTCCCTTCCCCGGAATATCATTTAGCCCACATTCCTGCAAACAAATAATATCCGCTTTTTTCCCTGCCAAGTCCTCCAAAATTACTGTCCTTCTGACTTTACTTCTAAAGACTCTAACGTTTATAGAACCGACTAAAAAAGACATACCACCATCTTAACAACCCTAAGGAAGAATTTGACAGAAAAGAAGAAAGTTATTTAGGTAGCTTTCCTCAGCGGTGTGGGAGAAGCTTCTCCCGCAGAGCACGCATCCATGTCGCTCTCAGATAGCGGTTGATACCGATTGTCCGTAGCCACCAGCGTCGACTCCATCTGTCCACCAGAAAGCTTCCTGGCCGTCTTCTTGGGGGGACGAAAAAGATCAAAGTCATCCTCTCTCTCTCTATGTCTCTCCTCACGGTCTTCACCCTCAGAAGAAGACCACTCTTCAATTTGCGGCGACTCCTCAGCCGGGGGACTGGGAGCATCCTCAATCTCCCCTTCTTCCACTTGCACCGCCATTTGCTCCTCCTCCACCACCACTTGCTCCTCCACCACCTTCACTTGCTCCTCTACCACCACAGGACTCTGTACCTCTCCAATAATAACGCTCTCTCTTGCAGGAACCACTGCAGCCGCAGCTGCAGCTGCCCTCCTCCTCTCCACCATTTCCTCTTCCATTCTCCTCTCCTCCTCCCTCCTCTTCAACACTGGACAGTTCTTGTACACATGGCCAGCTTCCCCACATAGGTCACAGGTCCTCGGGTGTGGACATGCACCCGCCTCATGCCCCGGTTGCTTACAGTTCCTGCATTTCTTACTGCCAGGGCAGGCCTCCTTCACATGTCCAAACAATAGACAATTTCTACAGAAAGATGGCTGTCCGTAGTAATAGAGATAACCTCTGAAACCAGCAATGGTAAAGTTCGCCGGAGGGTGCTTAACGCCTCCAATGCAATCTCCATCAAGCCGCAACTTCACAAAGAACTTATACGTGCCATTAAATACACCAATGCTGCTTGTCTGCTTAGTACCACCAGCAATAGACTCACAATAGATGCTCAAGAAGTTCTTAATCATAGAGACATCAACAAACGGATTGTACATGTGGATAAACAAAGTCTTTGTCCCCATTTCAAAAAGGGGATAAAAGGACACATCCCGCAAAACCTCACTTCCACTGTTCCGTTTTAAGCACTCATAAAAGTTCTGGCAGTCAGCATCATATAAGAAGGACACGTCATAAATACCTTGGCGCTTGTTCTCCTGGACACAAAAGAGGTCGCTCAAGGAAAATCCTGCCAGTCGCTCCACAATGGTATGGCCGATGTATTCAATGCTGTTTCTTAGACGATCCGTGGTTAGCACCTTGATGCGTACGGTCTTCTCCACTGCAGACATGTTGGATCCAGCCATCTTTCCAAATCTGTCGGTAACGAGTACCACAGTCTTGATCACCTACGCAGCTAGTCGCGGCGCAGTTCACTCGCACCCTCAGCGCCGACCGAGGCAATAAACCCCGATCTTAGCCAAAAGGCCGAGAAGCGATAACCGTGAAAGGGGCGGGCCCAACAAGGTCCCCTTCATGGGCACTATCACTGCTTGCTGTCAGGGAGGCTGCCAGACAATTTTCCATGCACACTCTGGGCTGGGGGGCAGTCAACCACCAGTACACACAGCAGAACCTAAACCCATACCATTATTGCTAAGCAGCAAGACAGGGGCCCATTGCACTCCCACGGGGCCTTTTTAAATGCAATCCATAACCCGGATTTGCCAGGAACCCTTCTTACTCCTCCTACTTGCATGTGACACTGGGCTTAGGATCTGCATAGGAAACACACACACAAGCACACACCTACCTTTGTTGCCTGCAGATGCCTCCTTGGCTGTCCCCAAACGGTATCAAACCATCACCCACGGGAAGCTGTAAGCATAGAGGACATGCCTGCACCCCATTGGACTTACCTGTGTGGGTTAAATCCGGGTTATTTGACAACCTATGGCGGTGATGGTTCTGCTCAGGCAGAGCAGTGCTGATGCTCCTCATAAAGCTGTCGCTGCTGTGAAGGTTCTAGGTGTCATCACAATCCCTATGGTTACATACACAACAAAGCTGGGTTGTTGTTGTTTACACTCTGCAAGGCCTGTGGAAGTGAGTGACATCATAGCACTGTAGTTCTGAGGGTTCTAGATGGATGCAACAATCTCCTGTTGCTTCTATGAAGGCCGTAATAGACGACATCACCAAACAGCTCCATAGTCACATACACAGCAAAGGAGAGATGTTGTTTACACCTAGTGATGTCAGTGGTATTGAGTGACATCACAGCACAGTGCTAAGGCTCCTGGGCCTGGACACAGCAGCGGCTGCAATATCTCAACGGAGAATACGTTTATATATATGTGTGTGTGTGCGCATATATATATATATATATATATATATATATATATTTCTCCGCCGAAATCACTTTTAAACCCATTTCCACCTTTTTTTCCCTTCTCTTCCTCTTACTTTTTTTTCAAGTTTTTTTACGTTTTTCTCCTTTTCGCCTCTTTTCTGGGCGTATTATTCTTCTTTTTCTTCTTCTTTTTTCGTCTAATGCATACCCCATCAGTGCAGCAATGCTTATTCAATACCGCCAGCAGATGGAGACACTGGGGGATAATTTTCTAAGGATTTATACTGATTTTTCCTGTCTGAATTTGTCGCACAGAAAGTTGCAGGCCAAATATGTGTGACATTTCTGCGACTTTAGCTTCTAGAGCATTTTTACAACATTATACATAGGTGCTGAATACATAAAAAGCGACTGTTCAGCGACAGACAAGTCGCATCGGCTGAAAGTAGGCCAGAATGTCAGTCCATGTTGGAGCAGGTTTAGATACAGTCTAAAGCATAGATCTCAAAGTCTGTGCACAGAATTTAGCAAGGGCCTCGCACCTTCTGATGCATCAGGTAGGTGCACAATAGCATAGCCTAACCCTCTGTACTTTGGTCTATATTGATGCGGGACATAGACAGCCAGCTGATGACCAATCCATTAGTGCAATGGATGGCTGGAAGCATTTGTCTTTGCCTTTGCAATACCACAGAAGCAATGCATGGTCAATGTACAGCAATGACACACCTGTGTGAACAGCCAGGAGACCCCCCCCCATGTTATGTTACATAGTTACATAGTTAGTACGGTCGAAAAAAGACATATGTCCATCAAGTTCAACCAGGGAATTAAGGGGTAGGGGTGTGGCGCGATATTGGGGAAGGGATGAGATTTTATATTTCTTCATAAGCATTAATCTTATTTTGTCAATTAGGAACATTCAGCACCCACCCGCTATCAAGGCAGCTGCCTATCATGTCATGCCCTACCTGCACAGGTGTGCTGGCTACTCAAATGATCCAATTAAGGAGGCCATTTAGTCAGCAGCAGCAGAAGTCCTGTGCCTGGACGCTCCAACAGCGGCCAGACACAAGCAGAAGCAGAAGCAGCAGAAGCAGCAGCAGCACCACCTTTTGTTTTTTGGCTGCAGCAGCAGCAAGGCCCACAGGGCTGGCTAGCTGGCTAGCCAGCAAGCAGGTAGCAATGAAAGTAGGAATCTTTCTTTTTAACCCTGTAAGGGGGTGGTGCACTGTACCCGAAGATACTGCCATATCGGGTCAATGCATAGGGCGACGGAAGCAAGCTTCGAAATCGGCCCCCGTTCTCAAAAATCCATTTAATATATGGTCCCCAGATAGGGGACGTATCAGATATTAAACTGATAAGAACAGATACTACACTTGATCTTAGCCAAAAGGCCGAGAAGCGATAACCGTGAAAGGGGCGGGCCCAACAAGGTCCCCTTCATGGGCACTATCACTGCTTGCTGTCAGGGAGGCTGCCAGACAATTTTCCATGCACACTCTGGGCTGGGGGGCAGTCAACCACCAGTACACACAGCAGAACCTAAACCCATACCATTATTGCTAAGCAGCAAGACAGGGGCCCATTGCACTCCCACGGGGCCTTTTTAAATGCAATCCATAACCCGGATTTGCCAGGAACCCTTCTTACTCCTCCTACTTGCATGTGACACTGGGCTTAGGATCTGCATAGGAAACACACACACAAGCACACACCTACCTTTGTTGCCTGCAGATGCCTCCTTGGCTGTCCCCAAACGGTATCAAACCAACACCCACGGGAAGCTGTAAGCATAGAGGACATGCCTGCACCCCATTGGACTTACCTGTGTGGGTTAAATCCGGGTTATTTGACAACCTATGGCGGTGATGGTTCTGCTCAGGCAGAGCAGTGCTGATGCTCCTCATAAAGCTGTCGCTGCTGTGAAGGTTCTAGGTGACATCACAAATCCCTATGGTTACATACACAACAAAGCTGGGTTGTTGTTGTTTACACTCTGCAAGGCCTGTGGAAGTGAGTGACATCATAGCACTGTAGTTCTGAGGGTTCTAGATGGATGCAACAATCTCCTGTTGCTTCTATGAAGGCCATAATAGACGACATCACCAAACAGCTCCATAGTCACATACACAGCAAAGGAGAGATGTTGTTTACACCTAGTGATGTCAGTGGTATTGAGTGACATCACAGCACAGTGCTAAGGCTCCTGGGCCTGGACACAGCAGCGGCTGCAATATCTCAACGGAGAATACGTTTATATATATGTGTGTGTGTGCGCGTATATATATATATATATATATATATATATATATATATATATATATATATTTCTCCGCCGAAATCACTTTTAAACCCATTTCCACCTTTTTTTCCCTTCTCTTCCTCTTACTTTTTTTTCACGTTTTTTTACGTTTTTCTCCTTTTCGCCTCTTTTCTGGGCGTATTATTCTTCTTTTTCTTCTTTTTTTTCGTCTAATGCATACCCCATCAGTGCAGCAATGCTTATTCAATACCGCCAGCAGATGGAGACACTGGGGGATAATTTTCTAAGGATTTATACAGATTTTTCCTGTCTGAATTTGTCGCACAGAAAGTTGCAGGCCAAATATGTGTGACATTTCTGCGACTTTAGCTTCTAGAGCATTTTTACAACATTATACATAGGTGCTGAATACATAAAAAGCGACTGTTCAGCGACAGACAAGTCGCATCGGCTGAAAGTAGGCCAGAATGTCAGTCCATGTTGGAGCAGGTTTAGATACAGTCTAAAGCATAGATCTCAAAGTCTGTGCACAGAATTTAGCAAGGGCCTCGCACCTTCTGATGCATCAGGTAGGTGCACAATAGCATAGCCTAACCCTCTGTACTTTGGTCTATATTGATGCGGGACATAGACAACCAGCTGATGACCAATCCATTAGTGCAATGGATGGCTGGAAGCATTTGTCTTTGCCTTTGCAATACCACAGAAGCAATGCATGGTCAATGTACAGCAATGACACACCTGTGTGAACAGCCAGGAGACCCCCCCCCATGTTATGTTACATAGTTACATAGTTAGTACGGTCGAAAAAAGACATATGTCCATCAAGTTCAACCAGGGAATTAAGGGGTAGGGGTGTGGCGCGATATTGGGGAAGGGATGAGATTTTATATTTCTTCATAAGCATTAATCTTATTTTGTCAATTAGGAACATTCAGCACCCACCCGCTATCAAGGCAGCTGCCTATCATGTCATGCCCTACCTGCACAGGTGTGCTGGCTACTCAAATGATCCAATTAAGGAGGCCATTTAGTCAGCAGCAGCAGAAGTCCTGTGCCTGGACGCTCCAACAGCGGCCAGACACAAGCAGAAGCAGAAGCAGCAGAAGCAGCAGCAGCACCACCTTTTGTTTTTTGGCTGCAGCAGCAGCAAGGCCCACAGGGCTGGCTAGCTGGCTAGCCAGCAAGCAGGTAGCAATGAAAGTAGGAATCTTTCTTTTTAACCCTGTAAGGGGGTGGTGCACTGTACCCGAAGATACTGCCATATCGGGTCAATGCATAGGGCGACGGAAGCAAGCTTCGAAATCGGCCCCCGTTCTCAAAAATCCATTTAATGTATGGTCCCCAGATAGGGGACGTATCAGATATTAAACTGATAAGAACAGATTTTTTTTTTTTAACTTGGCTGCACCTTCACAGGTACACACCTATTTTATTTAAGTTTCAAGTTTTAACATAGTTACATAGTTACATAGCATTAAAACCAGGGGAACATAAAAAACTTACAATTTTACAATTTCACATATGCCAGTCGGTAAAATGCCATTTTAAGAATGCAAACTCATAACTTTGTTTATCGATTAAAAGATAGATGTACATTTCACTTAAAATCATTCCAATAACATCATCGAAAGATAAAATGTCCTTTTTAAATAATAAAATATTCCTATTTTTCCACAGAGCTGCCTTCACACAGTTTATTATTTGCCATGCCTTCTGTTTCTCTTGTTCGCCGGGACAATCCAAACACCCATATAAAACCATATTATAGTCCAAGTCTTTTATAGCAGCAATTTTGTTTAAAAGTGGCAGCATTTTAGTCCATATCCTTCTAGAAAAATCACATGTCCATAAAAGATGTAAAACAGTCTCCTCTTCGTGGCATCCCTCTCTTGGACACTTTGCTGTGCTTGCAAATCCTCTACGGTGTTGGAAAGCCCGGCACGGAAGGCAACTGTGGATGCAGCTCCAGGATAAGTCCTTCTGTGAGTTAAAAAGATAAAATGAGTTCACAATTCTCCAGATTTCTTTACATTTATCATCATTAAAATTTCCAACTTGGCACATGTTAATATTGTTTAAAATGACTCTCGTAAGTTTTTTCCCATCGATTAGAATATCTTTACTAAAATCAAACAGTTTAAAAAGAGAAACAATCTTTTCTAAAATACAATAAGTAATAGGGAGGTTAAAAGCATAAGGGTGTTTAAGATCTGTTTCAAACCAACCATGGTGTCTCATGAGATTACCAACATTATAGCGCAAAAAGAACGACCAATAGTTGTCTTTAAAAACATTCTTAAGACACAATGAAAAGAATTTTGTATAAAGGAACGCAGTAAAATCAGTAAAACTTTTCCCCCCTTTCTCTTTAGGTTTAGATACAATTTCTCTTTTTAATTTCTCATATTTGGAATTCCAAAAAAAGGTGTAACAGACTTTTGAGACTTTACGTATTATATGTGTGTTAGGTGGGAACACTAAACTTAAATATAAAAGCAAAGGTAAAATCACCATCTTTAAAATCAGCACTTTTCCCTCCATTGTAAGGTCTCTTAGTCTCCATACACATAATTTTTGGTTCACCTTTTGCATTGTTAGCTCCCAGCTTTCGTTTCCATTATTTAATTCATTAAAATACACACCTAAAATTTTTACTTTTTCTACTACCGGTACCTTTATGTCTCTTGTATCCAGCTTGCCGACTTTTAAAATCTTGCACTTGTTAAAATTCACTTTAAAACCAGAAGCACAACAGAAATAGTTAATTTGTGTTAAAGTTTTTTTAAGTGCCAGGCTATCTTGACATGTCACTGCTACATCATCCATATAACTGACTACTTTAGCTTCAAGACCATTTCCTCCGGGGAGCCTTATCCCACGGATCTGTTTATCACCTCTTATGACACATAAAAGTGGCTCTAGTGCACAAATAAATAAAAGGGGTGATAGGGGGCAACCCTGCTTCACACCAGATTTTAAAGGAACCATTTCAGTCTTAAAACCATTAATTAAAATTTTGCTAAAACAGTCATTATAAAAGGCTTTGAGTGACGTTAAAAAACCTTCTGGTATGCCCATTTTATTTAAAACATTAAATAAAAAACAGTGCGAGACTCTGTCAAATGCTTTTTCAAAGTCTATTGTTAAAATTGCTAAATTACTTTTCCTTATTTTAGCATCTTCTATTATATCTTTTATGAGGTTTAAATTTTCCCACATGTTTCTACCCGGTATACCACACACTTGATTATTATGTATTAATTTATCTATAACATTTTTTAGTCTGTTTGCACATATTTTAGCCATTATTTTATAATCAGCGTTTAAAAGGGTTATTGGTCTCCAATTCCTAATATCCTCTTTATCACCTTTTTTAAAGAGCAGAGAAACCTCACCCATTTTCCATGACTGTGGTAAAATCTTGGTATTAAAAACATCTGTAAAAAGAGATAAAAGATCATCTTTTAAAACCTCATAAAAAACCTTATAAAATTCGATTGGCAGGCCATCAGACCCCGGTACTTTACCCAAATTAAAACTGTTTATGGTATCCAATATTTCCTTCTCTGGGATAGACTGTAAAAGAAAGGATTGAGAATTATTCTCTAAAACACGTTCTATTTTGTTTAAGGCATCGTTCATGAAATTAGCATCTATTTTTTTCTCATTAAAAAGTTCCCTATAATAACATTGTACTTTAAATAAAATTTTATTCATCTCCACTTCTCCTTCTAGTTTTTCAATATGGACTCTTTTTTGATTAGATTTTTTAAAAAAATATCTTGTACATTTTTCATTATTTTCAATATGTTTGATTTTAGCTTTAAAAATGATCTCTTTACCTTTTTCATTTAAAAATGTTTTTATTTCTTTTTTAATGTTAACAATATCATCTTTTACATCTATCCCTATATTGTGCAATTTAAAAAGAGTTTGAAGACGTGTATTTAAAATATCTTAACAATGTCTTTTATCTTTAGCTTTTTGGATACCTTGTTTTATAAAAAAATCTTTAGTTTTTTTCTTCATATTTTCCCACCATACTTTTATATCTATATTTGGGTCTCTATTATTTTTACATTTATTATAAAAATTGGCGTATTCTGTTAAGATTATTTTATCTTCTAAAAGAGATATGTTCAATTTCCATGAACCAATACCCCTCTTAAAACCAGGAACAGGATTTAAAACAAATAGAAGACATTTATGATCAGAAAATATATTAGTTAAAAGCTCACATTTGGCAGGTAAAACATTTTGAGAAGAGAAGATAAAATCAATCCTCGAGCTACAATTCACATTACTCCATGTAATGCCTTCAGTATCAGGTAAATTTGGATTACATTTTTTAAAAACATCTATAAGCCTAAAATCTAAAGTAATATTTTTTAAAATGTTAGATGTCTTATCATAATTTCTACTAGTAGCTCGAGAATATCTTTTCTCACCTCTTAAAACACAATTAAAATCCCCAGCTAAAATCAAAGGATAAGAATCATTAATAAAAAGAGGTAAAATCTCTAACATCTCTTCTCTTTCTTTTTTATCAGGTGAACCATAAAAGTTTAAAAACTGCCATGTAAAACCATTTATAAAAGCTTTAACTAATAAAATCCTTCCTGGTAAAATCTCTTGCTTAAAAATGATATTAATATTACCCTTAAAAAGTATAGCAACTCCTCCAGATTTAGATACGTTGGACCCTGACCACACTGAGGGGCCATGCTTCCAGTCTTCTTCATATTTCTTGTATGATGCTTGGTGAGGGATGCCACATTCCTGTAAGAAGAAAACTGATGCAGACAAAAAGGATAAAAAATTAAAAATAGCAGTTCTTCTTGCGTGTGTCTTAAGGCCCCTCACATTGAGGGAGAGTCCATGGAGCGCCATCATTAAAGGTTACAGAGAGACCACTTTCAATATCTTTGTGCACATTCTATCTCATCCTCATCAGCCAGACCCCCAAAACTATCATTTTCCCCTTCTGATCTCACTGTCACCAGAGATTCCGGTGAGCTGCTACCGTCTGACTCCTCCATTACCTCCTCCTGAAGATCCTCCGGTAGGGGACTAAGGAGAGGATTCCTCTTCGCCGGAACAGGGGTTGTCCCGTCTCCGTCACCTTGCCCAGTGTCCATCTCCTCCCCGGGATGACCTGTCGGAGCCACCCCGGGCAGCCGGTCGGGCACAACGACTTCCACCGTGTCGGGAACCATGGACGAGTTGCCTGTTTCACTTGGGGAGGGGGCTGGAACACCTGATGGCATCCCTACCCCCCCCCTCTTCTTCCACAAACGCCTCTTCTCTTCCTGTTCCGGTCTTTCTTCTCTTAGCCCCAACATTTTCTGGCTTCCTCAGGGGGGCACTCTGAGGCTTGCTGACAGCTTCATCCAGGTTACTACCCCTCTGCTGCGAGAGAGGAGCTCCTGTCTGCCATGCTTTCTTCTCCTTTCTTCTTACCTTCATGCTGGAGGGTTTCTCATATCCATCTTCATCAGAGGTAGCAGACTCACCATGTGGATCAGTTGGGTTTTCTTCTGGTTTGCTGTCTTCTCTGTTCATATGACGGGGGTCTGGCTGGCTTCTCTGTTGTTTCTCTTTGTTTCTGTGAGGACAAGAAGCATACAAATGGTCAACTCTGTAACATAAACTGCATTTCTTTTCTTTTGTGCATTCTCTGGAGGAGTGCTCAGTGCTGCCACAATTTGTACATGTACTCTCACATACGTTTTTATCATGTCCATATCTTCTACAAGCTCTGCAGAAATTGGGCATTCCTGGGAAAAACACGTCACCATTTACATTTCCTAACTTGAACCGAGCTGGAGGCATAACCTTTCGTCCTGGGAGTAATAGATCTTCTTTGAACTCAACCAGAAACTTCCACTTAGAGGACCATATTCCACACTCATTCATCACTTTCCCTCTATTTATAATTTTTTTACAAAAATTCCTTAAAAACACAACAATTTCATCTTCTTTAACGTATGGAGAGTACATTTTTATAACTAAAAGCATAAGTTCATCGGGAAAGTGCTCAACAATTCTTATTCCACTCAAGCGGAAATCTCCGCTTACCTTCTTCATCTGTATAACAAAGTCCTTGTAAATACCTCCTTCCGTAAAAGTAACATCGTATACTCCTCTTTTCGGATAATCTTGGATGGATAATATCTCATGCTTCCTTAATCCAAAGACGCCCAGCAGAACTTGCTCCACGATGTACTTCAGGTCCCGGTTCTTTCTCTGGTCCTCCAAGTACGATATACGTACTGAGTTCTTGAGCTTGGCATAAGATGGTACCATGCCTGGATCTCCGTCACTGGCTGACGCCATGCTCACAATCAAGCGCACCAAAGAGACACTAGGTCCCTAAGGCAAAGGGGGATCGCAACTCTACACTGAGGTGGGCCCCCTCCCCAATAGCAGCAAGGGACTTAAGCCCAACGAAGGGCGATGTCCCAGGGCCGAGGAGGGGGGTCTCAGAGCACCCACAAAAGCAGGAACCGGATCAGCCAAGGTATATCCCTATACCTTAGCCAAAAGGCCGAGAAGCGATAACCGTGAAAGGGGCGGGCCCAACAAGGTCCCCTTCATGGGCACTATCACTGCTTGCTGTCAGGGAGGCTGCCAGACAATTTTCCATGCACACTCTGGGCTGGGGGGCAGTCAACCACCAGTACACACAGCAGAACCTAAACCCATACCATTATTGCTAAGCAGCAAGACAGGGGCCCATTGCACTCCCACGGGGCCTTTTTAAATGCAATCCATAACCCGGATTTGCCAGGAACCCTTCTTACTCCTCCTACTTGCATGTGACACTGGGCTTAGGATCTGCATAGGAAACACACACACAAGCACACACCTACCTTTGTTGCCTGCAGATGCCTCCTTGGCTGTCCCCAAACGGTATCAAACCAACACCCACGGGAAGCTGTAAGCATAGAGGACATGCCTGCACCCCATTGGACTTACCTGTGTGGGTTAAACCCGGGTTATTTGACAACCTATGGCGGTGATGGTTCTGCTCAGGCAGAGCAGTGCTGATGCTCCTCATAAAGCTGTCGCTGCTGTGAAGGTTCTAGGTGACATCACAAATCCCTATGGTTACATACACAACAAAGCTGGGTTGTTGTTGTTTACACTCTGCAAGGCCTGTGGAAGTGAGTGACATCATAGCACTGTAGTTCTGAGGGTTCTAGATGGATGCAACAATCTCCTGTTGCTTCTATGAAGGCCATAATAGACGACATCACCAAACAGCTCCATAGTCACATACACAGCAAAGGAGAGATGTTGTTTACACCTAGTGATGTCAGTGGTATTGAGTGACATCACAGCACAGTGCTAAGGCTCCTGGGCCTGGACACAGCAGCGGCTGCAATATCTCAACGGAGAATACGTTTATATATATGTGTGTGTGTGCGCGTATATATATATATATATATATATATATATATATATATATATATATTTCTCCGCCGAAATCACTTTTAAACCCATTTCCACCTTTTTTTCCCTTCTCTTCCTCTTACTTTTTTTTCACGTTTTTTTACGTTTTTCTCCTTTTCGCCTCTTTTCTGGGCGTATTATTCTTCTTTTTCTTCTTTTTTTTCGTCTAATGCATACCCCATCAGTGCAGCAATGCTTATTCAATACCGCCAGCAGATGGAGACACTGGGGGATAATTTTCTAAGGATTTATACTGATTTTTCCTGTCTGAATTTGTCACACAGAAAGTTGCAGGCCAAATATGTGTGACATTTCTGCGACTTTAGCTTCTAGAGCATTTTTACAACATTATACATAGGTGCTGAATACATAAAAAGCGACTGTTCAGCGACAGACAAGTCGCATCGGCTGAAAGTAGGCCAGAATGTCAGTCCATGTTGGAGCAGGTTTAGATACAGTCTAAAGCATAGATCTCAAAGTCTGTGCACAGAATTTAGCAAGGGCCTCGCACCTTCTGATGCATCAGGTAGGTGCACAATAGCATAGCCTAACCCTCTGTACTTTGGTCTATATTGATGCGGGACATAGACAGCCAGCTGATGACCAATCCATTAGTGCAATGGATGGCTGGAAGCATTTGTCTTTGCCTTTGCAATACCACAGAAGCAATGCATGGTCAATGTACAGCAATGACACACCTGTGTGAACAGCCAGGAGACCCCCCCCCCCATGTTATGTTACATAGTTACATAGTTAGTACGGTCGAAAAAAGACATATGTCCATCAAGTTCAACCAGGGAATTAAGGGGTAGGGGTGTGGCGCGATATTGGGGAAGGGATGAGATTTTATATTTCTTCATAAGCATTAATCTTATTTTGTCAATTAGGAACATTCAGCACCCACCCGCTATCAAGGCAGCTGCCTATCATGTCATGCCCTACCTGCACAGGTGTGCTGGCTACTCAAATGATCCAATTAAGGAGGCCATTTAGTCAGCAGCAGCAGAAGTCCTGTGCCTGGACGCTCCAACAGCGGCCAGACACAAGCAGAAGCAGAAGCAGCAGAAGCAGCGGCAGCACCACCTTTTGTTTTTTGGCTGCAGCAGCAGCAAGGCCCACAGGGCTGGCTAGTTGGCTAGCCAGCAAGCAGGTAGCAATGAAAGTAGGAATCTTTCTTTTTAACCCTGTAAGGGGGTGGTGCACTGTACCCGAAGATACTGCCATATCGGGTCAATGCATAGGGCGACGGAAGCAAGCTTCGAAATCGGCCCCCGTTCTCAAAAATCCATTTAATATATGGTCCCCAGATAGGGGACGTATCAGATATTAAACTGATAAGAACAGATACTACACTTGATCTTAGCCAAAAGGCCGAGAAGCGATAACCGTGAAAGGGGCGGGCCCAACAAGGTCCCCTTCATGGGCACTATCACTGCTTGCTGTCAGGGAGGCTGCCAGACAATTTTCCATGCACACTCTGGGCTGGGGGGCAGTCAACCACCAGTACACACAGCAGAACCTAAACCCATACCATTATTGCTAAGCAGCAAGACAGGGGCCCATTGCACTCCCACGGGGCCTTTTTAAATGCAATCCATAACCCGGATTTGCCAGGAACCCTTCTTACTCCTCCTACTTGCATGTGACACTGGGCTTAGGATCTGCATAGGAAACACACACACAAGCACACACCTACCTTTGTTGCCTGCAGATGCCTCCTTGGCTGTCCCCAAACGGTATCAAACCAACACCCACGGGAAGCTGTAAGCATAGAGGACATGCCTGCACCCCATTGGACTTACCTGTGTGGGTTAAACCCGGGTTATTTGACAACCTATGGCGGTGATGGTTCTGCTCAGGCAGAGCAGTGCTGATGCTCCTCATAAAGCTGTCGCTGCTGTGAAGGTTCTAGGTGACATCACAAATCCCTATGGTTACATACACAACAAAGCTGGGTTGTTGTTGTTTACACTCTGCAAGGCCTGTGGAAGTGAGTGACATCATAGCACTGTAGTTCTGAGGGTTCTAGATGGATGCAACAATCTCCTGTTGCTTCTATGAAGGCCATAATAGACGACATCACCAAACAGCTCCATAGTCACATACACAGCAAAGGAGAGATGTTGTTTACACCTAGTGATGTCAGTGGTATTGAGTGACATCACAGCACAGTGCTAAGGCTCCTGGGCCTGGACACAGCAGCGGCTGCAATATCTCAACGGAGAATACGTTTATATATATGTGTGTGTGTGCGCGTATATATATATATATATATATATATATATATATATATATATATTTCTCCGCCGAAATCACTTTTAAACCCATTTCCACCTTTTTTTCCCTTCTCTTCCTCTTACTTTTTTTTCAAGTTTTTTTACGTTTTTCTCCTTTTCGCCTCTTTTCTGGGCGTATTCTTCTTCTTTTTCTTCTTTTTTTTCGTCTAATGCATACCCCATCAGTGCAGCAATGCTTATTCAATACCGCCAGCAGATGGAGACACTGGGGGATAATTTTCTAAGGATTTATACTGATTTTTCCTGTCTGAATTTGTCGCACAGAAAGTTGCAGGCCAAATATGTGTGACATTTCTGCGACTTTAGCTTCTAGAGCATTTTTACAACATTATACATAGGTGCTGAATACATAAAAAGCGACTGTTCAGCGACAGACAAGTCGCATCGGCTGAAAGTAGGCCAGAATGTCAGTCCATGTTGGAGCAGGTTTAGATACAGTCTAAAGCATAGATCTCAAAGTCTGTGCACAGAATTTAGCAAGGGCCTCGCACCTTCTGATGCATCAGGTAGGTGCACAATAGCATAGCCTAACCCTCTGTACTTTGGTCTATATTGATGCGGGACATAGACAGCCAGCTGATGACCAATCCATTAGTGCAATGGATGGCTGGAAGCATTTGTCTTTGCCTTTGCAATACCACAGAAGCAATGCATGGTCAATGTACAGCAATGACACACCTGTGTGAACAGCCAGGAGACCCCCCCCCCATGTTATGTTACATAGTTACATAGTTAGTACGGTCGAAAAAAGACATATGTCCATCAAGTTCAACCAGGGAATTAAGGGGTAGGGGTGTGGCGCGATATTGGGGAAGGGATGAGATTTTATATTTCTTCATAAGCATTAATCTTATTTTGTCAATTAGGAACATTCAGCACCCACCCGCTATCAAGGCAGCTGCCTATCATGTCATGCCCTACCTGCACAGGTGTGCTGGCTACTCAAATGATCCAATTAAGGAGGCCATTTAGTCAGCAGCAGCAGAAGTCCTGTGCCTGGACGCTCCAACAGCGGCCAGACACAAGCAGAAGCAGAAGCAGCAGCAGCACCACCTTTTGTTTTTTGGCTGCAGCAGCAGCAAGGCCCACAGGGCTGGCTAGCTGGCTAGCCAGCAAGCAGGTAGCAATGAAAGTAGGAATCTTTCTTTTTAACCCTGTAAGGGGGTGGTGCACTGTACCCGAAGATACTGCCATATCGGGTCAATGCATAGGGCGACGGAAGCAAGCTTCGAAATCGGCCCCCGTTCTCAAAAATCCATTTAATATATGGTCCCCAGATAGGGGACGTATCAGATATTAAACTGATAAGAACAGATTTTTTTTTAACTCTATTTTATTTAAGTTTCAAGTTTTAACATAGTTACATAGTTACATAGCATTAAAACCAGGGGAACATAAAAAACTTACAATTTTACAATTTCACATATGCCAGTCGGTAAAATGCCATTTTATGAATGCAAACTCATCACTTTGTTTATCGATTAAAAGATAGATGTACATTTCACTTAAAATCATTCCAATAACATCATCGAAAGATAAAATGTCCTTTTTAAATAATAAAATATTCCTATTTTTCCACAGAGCTGCCTTCACACAGTTTATTATTTGCCATGCCTTCCGTTTCTCTTGTTCGCCGGGACAATCCAAACACCCATATAAAACCATATTATAGTCCAAGTCTTTTATAGCAGCAATTTTGTTTAAAAGTGGCAGCATTTTAGTCCATATCCTTCTAGAAAAATCACATGTCCATAAAAGATGTAAAACAGTCTCCTCTTCGTGGCATCCCTCTCTTGGACACTTTGCTGTGCTTGCAAATCCTCTACGGTGTTGGAAAGCCCGGCACGGAAGGCAACTGTGGATGCAGCTCCAGGATAAGTCCTTCTGTGAGTTAAAAAGATAAAATTCTCCAGATTTCTTTACATTTATCATCATTAAAATTTCCAACTTGGCACATGTTAATATTGTTTAAAATGACTCTCGTAAGTTTTTTCCCATCGATTAGAATATCTCTACTAAAATCAAACAATTTAAAAAGAGAAACAATCTTTTCTAAAATACAATAAGTAATAGGGAGGTTAAAAGCATAAGGGTGTTTAAGATCTGTTTCAAACCAACCATGGTGTCTCATGAGATTACCAACATTATAGCGCAAAAAGAACGACCAATAGTTGTCTTTAAAAACATTCTTAAGACACAATGAAAAGAATTTTGTATAAAGGAACGCAGTAAAATCAGTAAAACTTTTCCCCCCTTTCTCTTTAGGTTTAGATACAATTTCTCTTTTTAACTTCTCATATTTGGAATTCCAAAAAAAGGTGTAACAGACTTTTGAGACTTTACGTATTATATGTGTGTTAGGTGGGAACACTAAACTTAAATATAAAAGCAAAGGTAAAATCACCATCTTTAAAATCAGCACTTTTCCTTCCATTGTAAGGTCTCTTAGTCTCCATACACATAATTTTTGGTTCACCTTTTGCATTGTTAGCTCCCAGCTTTCGTTTCCATTATTTAATTCATTAAAATACACACCTAAAATTTTTACTTTTTCTACTACCGGTACCTTTATGTCTCTTGTATCCAGCTTGCCGACTTTTAAAATCTCGCACTTGTTAAAATTCACTTTAAAACCAGAAGCACAACAGAAATAGTTAATTTGTGTTAAAGTTTTTTTAAGTGCCAGGCTATCTTGACATGTCACTGCTACATCATCCATATAACTGACTACTTTAGCTTCAAGACCATTTCCTCCGGGGAGCTTTATCCCACGGATCTGTTTATCACCTCTTATGACACATAAAAGTGGCTCTAGTGCACAAATAAATAAAAGGGGTGATAGGGGGCAACCCTGCTTCACACCAGATTTTAAGGGAACCATTTCAGTCTTAAAACCATTAATTAAAATTTTGCTAAAACAGTCATTATAAAAGGCTTTGAGTGACGTTAAAAAACCTTCTGGTATGCCCATTTTATTTAAAAGATTAAATAAAAAACAGTGCGAGACTCTGTCAAATGCTTTTTCAAAGTCTATTGTTAAAATTGCTAAATTACTTTTCCTTATTTTAGCATCTTCTATTATATCTTTTATGAGGTTTAAATTTTCCCACATGTTTCTACCCGGTATACCACACACTTGATTATTATGTATTAATTTATCTATAACATTTTTTAGTCTGTTTGCACATATTTTAGCCATTATTTTATAATCAGCGTTTAAAAGGGTTATTGGTCTCCAATTCCTAATATCCTCTTTATCACCTTTTTTAAAGAGCAGAGAAACCTCACCCATTTTCCATGACTGTGGTAAAATCTTGGTATTAAAAACATCTGTAAAAAGAGATAAAAGATCATCTTTTAAAACCTCATAAAAAACCTTATAAAATTCGATTGGCAGGCCATCAGACCCCGGTACTTTACCCAAATTAAAACTGTTTATGGTATCCAATATTTCCTTCTCTGGGATAGACTGTAAAAGAAAGGATTGAGAATTATTCTCTAAAACACGTTCTATTTTGTTTAAGGCATCGTTCATGAAATTAGCATCTATTTTTTTCTCATTAAAAAGTTCCCTATAATAACATTGTACTTTAAATAAAATTTTATTCATCTCCACTTCTCCTTCTAGTTTTTCAATATGGACTCTTTTTTGATTAGATTTTTTAAAAAAATATCTTGTACATTTTTCATTATTTTCAATATGTTTGATTTTAGCTTTAAAAATGATCTCTTTACCTTTTTCATTTAAAAATGTTTTTATTTCTTTTTTAATGTTAACAATATCATCTTTTACATCTATCCCTATATTGTGCAATTTAAAAAGAGTTTGAAGACGTGTATTTAAAATATCTTAACAATGTCTTTTATCTTTAGCTTTTTGGATACCTTGTTTTATAAAAAAATCTTTAGTTTTTTTCTTCATATTTTCCCACCATACTTTTATATCTATATTTGGGTCTCTATTATTTTTACATTTATTATAAAAATTGGCGTATTCTGTTAAGATTATTTTATCTTCTAAAAGAGATATGTTCAATTTCCATGAACCAATACCCCTCTTAAAACCAGGAACAGGATTTAAAACAAATAGAAGACATTTATGATCAGAAAATATATTAGTTAAAAGCTCACATTTGGCAGGTAAAACATTTTGAGAAGAGAAGATAAAATCAATCCTCGAGCTACAATTCACATTACTCCATGTAATGCCTTCAGTATCAGGTAAATTTGGATTACATTTTTTAAAAACATCTATAAGCCTAAAATCTAAAGTAATATTTTTTAAAATGTTAGATGTCTTATCATAATTTCTACTAGTAGCTCGAGAATATCTTTTCTCACCTCTTAAAACACAATTAAAATCCCCAGCTAAAATCAAAGGATAAGAATCATTAATAAAAAGAGGTAAAATCTCTAACATCTCTTCTCTTTCTTTTTTATCAGGTGAACCATAAAAGTTTAAAAACTGCCATGTAAAACCATTTATAAAAGCTTTAACTAATAAAATCCTTCCTGGTAAAATCTCTTGCTTAAAAATGATATTAATATTACCCTTAAAAAGTATAGCAACTCCTCCAGATTTAGATACGTTGGACCCTGACCACACTGAGGGGCCATGCTTCCAGTCTTCTTCATATTTCTTGTATGATGCTTGGTGAGGGATGCCACATTCCTGTAAGAAGAAAACTGATGCAGACAAAAAGGATAAAAAATTAAAAATAGCAGTTCTTCTTGCGTGTGTCTTAAGGCCCCTCACATTGAGGGAGAGTCCATGGAGCGCCATCATTAAAGGTTACAGAGAGACCACTTTCAATATCTTTGTGCACATTCTATCTCATCCTCATCAGCCAGACCCCCAAAACTATCATTTTCCCCTTCTGATCTCACTGTCACCAGAGATTCCGGTGAGCTGCTACCGTCTGACTCCTCCATTACCTCCTCCTGAAGATCCTCCGGTAGGGGACTAAGGAGAGGATTCCTCTTCGCCGGAACAGGGGTTGTCCCGTCTCCGTCACCTTGCCCAGTGTCCATCTCCTCCCCGGGATGACCTGTCGGAGCCACCCCGGGCAGCCGGTCGGGCACAACGACTTCCACCGTGTCGGGAACCATGGACGAGTTGCCTGTTTCACTTGGGGAGGGGGCTGGAACACCTGATGGCATCCCTACCCCCCCCCCTCTTCTTCCACAAACGCCTCTTCTCTTCCTGTTCCGGTCTTTCTTCTCTTAGCCCCAACATTTTCTGGCTTCCTCAGGGGGGCACTCTGAGGCTTGCTGACAGCTTCATCCAGGTTACTACCCCTCTGCTGCGAGAGAGGAGCTCCTGTCTGCCTTGCTTTCTTCTCCTTTCTTCTTACCTTCATGCTGGAGGGTTTCTCATATCCATCTTCATCAGAGGTAGCAGACTCACCATGTGGATCAGTTGGGTTTTCTTCTGGTTTGCTGTCTTCTCTGTTCATATGACGGGGGTCTGGCTGGCTTCTCTGTTGTTTCTCTTTGTTTCTGTGAGGACAAGAAGCATACAAATGGTCAACTCTGTAACATAAACTGCATTTCTTTTCTTTTGTGCATTCTCTGGAGGAGTGCTCAGTGCTGCCACAATTTGTACATGTACTCTCACATACGTTTTTATCATGTCCATATCTTCTACAAGCTCTGCAGAAATTGGGCATTCCTGGGAAAAACACGTCACCATTTACATTTCCTAACTTGAACCGAGCTGGAGGCATAACCTTTCGTCCTGGGAGTAATAGATCTTCTTTGAACTCAACCAGAAACTTCCACTTAGAGGACCATATTCCACACTCATTCATCACTTTCCCTCTATTTATAATTTTTTTACAAAAATTCCTTAAAAACACAACAATTTCATCTTCTTTAACGTATGGAGAGTACATTTTTATAACTAAAAGCATAAGTTCATCGGGAAAGTGCTCAACAATTCTTATTCCACTCAAGCGGGAATCTCCGCTTACCTTCTTCATCTGTATAACAAAGTCCTTGTAAATACCTCCTTCCGTAAAAGTAACATCGTATACTCCTCTTTTCGGATAATCTTGGATGGATAATATCTCATGCTTCCTTAATCCAAAGACGCCCAGCAGAACTTGCTCCACGATGTACTTCAGGTCCCGGTTCTTTCTCTGGTCCTCCAAGTACGATATACGTACTGAGTTCTTGAGCTTGGCATAAGATGGTACCATGCCTGGATCTCCGTCACTGGCTGACGCCATGCTCACAATCAAGCGCACCAAAGAGACACTAGGTCCCTAAGGCAAAGGGGGATCGCAACTCTACACTGAGGTGGGCCCCCTCCCCAATAGCAGCAAGGGACTTAAGCCCAATGAAGGGCGATGTCCCAGGGCCAAGGAGGGGGGTCTCAGAGCACCCACAAAAGCAGGAACCGGATCAGCCAAGGTATATCCCTATACCTTAGCCAAAAGGCCGAGAAGCGATAACCGTGAAAGGGGCGGGCCCAACAAGGTCCCCTTCATGGGCACTATCACTGCTTGCTGTCAGGGAGGCTGCCAGACAATTTTCCATGCACACTCTGGGCTGGGGGGCAGTCAACCACCAGTACACACAGCAGAACCTAAACCCATACCATTATTGCTAAGCAGCAAGACAGGGGCCCATTGCACTCCCACGGGGCCTTTTTAAATGCAATCCATAACCCGGATTTGCCAGGAACCCTTCTTACTCCTCCTACTTGCATGTGACACTGGGCTTAGGATCTGCATAGGAAACACACACACAAGCACACACCTACCTTTGTTGCCTGCAGATGCCTCCTTGGCTGTCCCCAAACGGTATCAAACCAACACCCACGGGAAGCTGTAAGCATAGAGGACATGCCTGCACCCCATTGGACTTACCTGTGTGGGTTAAATCCGGGTTATTTGACAACCTATGGCGGTGATGGTTCTGCTCAGGCAGAGCAGTGCTGATGCTCCTCATAAAGCTGTCGCTGCTGTGAAGGTTCTAGGTGACATCACAAATCCCTATGGTTACATACACAACAAAGCTGGGTTGTTGTTGTTTACACTCTGCAAGGCCTGTGGAAGTGAGTGACATCATAGCACTGTAGTTCTGAGGGTTCTAGATGGATGCAACAATCTCCTGTTGCTTCTATGAAGGCCATAATAGACGACATCACCAAACAGCTCCATAGTCACATACACAGCAAAGGAGAGATGTTGTTTACACCTAGTGATGTCAGTGGTATTGAGTGACATCACAGCACAGTGCTAAGGCTCCTGGGCCTGGACACAGCAGCGGCTGCAATATCTCAACGGAGAATACGTTTATATATATGTGTGTGTGTGCGCGTATATATATATATATATATATATATATATATATATATATATATATTTCTCCGCCGAAATCACTTTTAAACCCATTTCCACCTTTTTTTCCCTTCTCTTCCTCTTACTTTTTTTTCACGTTTTTTTACGTTTTTCTCCTTTTCGCCTCTTTTCTGGGCGTATTATTCTTCTTTTTCTTCTTTTTTTTCGTCTAATGCATACCCCATCAGTGCAGCAATGCTTATTCAATACCGCCAGCAGATGGAGACACTGGGGGATAATTTTCTAAGGATTTATACTGATTTTTCCTGTCTGAATTTGTCGCACAGAAAGTTGCAGGCCAAATATGTGTGACATTTCTGCGACTTTAGCTTCTAGAGCATTTTTACAACATTATACATAGGTGCTGAATACATAAAAAGTGACTGTTCAGCGACAGACAAGTCGCATCGGCTGAAAGTAGGCCAGAATGTCAGTCCATGTTGGAGCAGGTTTAGATACAGTCTAAAGCATAGATCTCAAAGTCTGTGCACAGAATTTAGCAAGGGCCTCGCACCTTCTGATGCATCAGGTAGGTGCACAATAGCATAGCCTAACCCTCTGTACTTTGGTCTATATTGATGCGGGACATAGACAGCCAGCTGATGACCAATCCATTAGTGCAATGGATGGCTGGAAGCATTTGTCTTTGCCTTTGCAATACCACAGAAGCAATGCATGGTCAATGTACAGCAATGACACACCTGTGTGAACAGCCAGGAGACCCCCCCCCCCATGTTATGTTACATAGTTACATAGTTAGTACGGTCGAAAAAAGACATATGTCCATCAAGTTCAACCAGGGAATTAAGGGGTAGGGGTGTGGCGCGATATTGGGGAAGGGATGAGATTTTATATTTCTTCATAAGCATTAATCTTATTTTGTCAATTAGGAACATTCAGCACCCACCCGCTATCAAGGCAGCTGCCTATCATGTCATGCCCTACCTGCACAGGTGTGCTGGCTACTCAAATGATCCAATTAAGGAGGCCATTTAGTCAGCAGCAGCAGAAGTCCTGTGCCTGGACGCTCCAACAGCGGCCAGACACAAGCAGAAGCAGAAGCAGCAGAAGCAGCAGCAGCAGCACCACCTTTTGTTTTTTGGCTGCAGCAGCAGCAAGGCCCACAGGGCTGGCTAGCTGGCTAGCCAGCAAGCAGGTAGCAATGAAAGTAGGAATCTTTCTTTTTAACCCTGTAAGGGGGTGGTGCACTGTACCCGAAGATACTGCCATATCGGGTCAATGCATAGGGCGACGGAAGCAAGCTTCGAAATCGGCCCCCGTTCTCAAAAATCCATTTAATATATGGTCCCCAGATAGGGGACGTATCAGATATTAAACTGATAAGAACAGATACTACACTTGATCTTAGCCAAAAGGCCGAGAAGCGATAACCGTGAAAGGGGCGGGCCCAACAAGGTCCCCTTCATGGGCACTATCACTGCTTGCTGTCAGGGAGGCTGTCAGACAATTTTCCATGCACACTCTGGGCTGGGGGGCAGTCAACCACCAGTACACACAGCAGAACCTAAACCCATACCATTATTGCTAAGCAGCAAGACAGGGGCCCATTGCACTCCCACGGGGCCTTTTTAAATGCAATCCATAACCCGGATTTGCCAGGAACCCTTCTTACTCCTCCTACTTGCATGTGACACTGGGCTTAGGATCTGCATAGGAAACACACACACAAGCACACACCTACCTTTGTTGCCTGCAGATGCCTCCTTGGCTGTCCCCAAACGGTATCAAACCAACACCCACGGGAAGCTGTAAGCATAGAGGACATGCCTGCACCCCATTGGACTTACCTGTGTGGGTTAAACCCGGGTTATTTGACAACCTATGGCGGTGATGGTTCTGCTCAGGCAGAGCAGTGCTGATGCTCCTCATAAAGCTGTCGCTGCTGTGAAGGTTCTAGGTGACATCACAAATCCCTATGGTTACATACACAACAAAGCTGGGTTGTTGTTGTTTACACTTTGCAAGGCCTGTGGAAGTGAGTGACATCATAGCACTGTAGTTCTGAGGGTTCTAGATGGATGCAACAATCTCCTGTTGCTTCTATGAAGGCCATAATAGACGACATCACCAAACAGCTCCATAGTCACATACACAGCAAAGGAGAGATGTTGTTTACACCTAGTGATGTCAGTGGTATTGAGTGACATCACAGCACAGTGCTAAGGCTCCTGGGCCTGGACACAGCAGCGGCTGCAATATCTCAACGGAGAATACGTTTATATATATGTGTGTGTGTGCGCGTATATATATATATATATATATATATATATATATATATATATATTTCTCCGCCGAAATCACTTTTAAACCCATTTCCACCTTTTTTTCCCTTCTCTTCCTCTTACTTTTTTTTCACGTTTTTTTACGTTTTTCTCCTTTTCGCCTCTTTTCTGGGCGTATTATTCTTCTTTTTCTTCTTTTTTTTCGTCTAATGCATACCCCATCAGTGCAGCAATGCTTATTCAATACCGCCAGCAGATGGAGACACTGGGGGATAATTTTCTAAGGATTTATACTGATTTTTCCTGTCTGAATTTGTCGCACAGAAAGTTGCAGGCCAAATATGTGTGACATTTCTGCGACTTTAGCTTCTAGAGCATTTTTACAACATTATACATAGGTGCTGAATACATAAAAAGCGACTGTTCAGCGACAGACAAGTCGCATCGGCTGAAAGTAGGCCAGAATGTCAGTCCATGTTGGAGCAGGTTTAGATACAGTCTAAAGCATAGATCTCAAAGTCTGTGCACAGAATTTAGCAAGGGCCTCGCACCTTCTGATGCATCAGGTAGGTGCACAATAGCATAGCCTAACCCTCTGTACTTTGGTCTATATTGATGCGGGACATAGACAGCCAGCTGATGACCAATCCATTAGTGCAATGGATGGCTGGAAGCATTTGTCTTTGCCTTTGCAATACCACAGAAGCAATGCATGGTCAATGTACAGCAATGACACACCTGTGTGAACAGCCAGGAGACCCCCCCCCCCATGTTATGGTACATAGTTACATAGTTAGTACGGTCGAAAAAAGACATATGTCCATCAAGTTCAACCAGGGAATTAAGGGGTAGGGGTGTGGCGCGATATTGGGGAAGGGATGAGATTTTATATTTCTTCATAAGCATTAATCTTATTTTGTCAATTAGGAACATTCAGCACCCACCCGCTATCAAGGCAGCTGCCTATCATGTCATGCCCTACCTGCACAGGTGTGCTGGCTACTCAAATGATCCAATTAAGGAGGCCATTTAGTCAGCAGCAGCAGAAGTCCTGTGCCTGGACGCTCCAACAGCGGCCAGACACAAGCAGAAGCAGAAGCAGCAGCAGCACCACCTTTTGTTTTTTGGCTGCAGCAGCAGCAAGGCCCACAGGGCTGGCTAGCTGGCTAGCCAGCAAGCAGGTAGCAATGAAAGTAGGAATCTTTCTTTTTAACCCTGTAAGGGGGTGGTGCACTGTACCCGAAGATACTGCCATATCGGGTCAATGCATAGGGCGACGGAAGCAAGCTTCGAAATCGGCCCCCGTTCTCAAAAATCCATTTAATATATGGTCCCCAGATAGGGGACGTATCAGATATTAAACTGATAAGAACAGATTTTTTTTTAACTCTATTTTATTTAAGTTTCAAGTTTTAACATAGTTACATAGTTACATAGCATTAAAACCAGGGGAACATAAAAAACTTACAATTTTACAATTTCACATATGCCAGTCGGTAAAATGCCATTTTATGAATGCAAACTCATCACTTTGTTTATCGATTAAAAGATAGATGTACATTTCACTTAAAATCATTCCAATAACATCATCGAAAGATAAAATGTCCTTTTTAAATAATAAAATATTCCTATTTTTCCACAGAGCTGCCTTCACACAGTTTATTATTTGCCATGCCTTCCGTTTCTCTTGTTCGCCGGGACAATCCAAACACCCATATAAAACCATATTATAGTCCAAGTCTTTTATAGCAGCAATTTTGTTTAAAAGTGGCAGCATTTTAGTCCATATCCTTCTAGAAAAATCACATGTCCATAAAAGATGTAAAACAGTCTCCTCTTCGTGGCATCCCTCTCTTGGACACTTTGCTGTGCTTGCAAATCCTCTACGGTGTTGGAAAGCCCGGCACGGAAGGCAACTGTGGATGCAGCTCCAGGATAAGTCCTTCTGTGAGTTAAAAAGATAAAATTCTCCAGATTTCTTTACATTTATCATCATTAAAATTTCCAACTTGGCACATGTTAATATTGTTTAAAATGACTCTCGTAAGTTTTTTCCCATCGATTAGAATATCTTTACTAAAATCAAACAATTTAAAAAGAGAAACAATCTTTTCTAAAATACAATAAGTAATAGGGAGGTTAAAAGCATAAGGGTGTTTAAGATCTGTTTCAAACCAACCATGGTGTCTCATGAGATTACCAACATTATAGCGCAAAAAGAACGACCAATAGTTGTCTTTAAAAACATTCTTAAGACACAATGAAAAGAATTTTGTATAAAGGAACGCAGTAAAATCAGTAAAACTTTTCCCCCCTTTCTCTTTAGGTTTAGATACAATTTCTCTTTTTAACTTCTCATATTTGGAATTCCAAAAAAAGGTGTAACAGACTTTTGAGACTTTACGTATTATATGTGTGTTAGGTGGGAACACTAAACTTAAATATAAAAGCAAAGGTAAAATCACCATCTTTAAAATCAGCACTTTTCCTTCCATTGTAAGGTCTCTTAGTCTCCATACACATAATTTTTGGTTCACCTTTTGCATTGTTAGCTCCCAGCTTTCGTTTCCATTATTTAATTCATTAAAATACACACCTAAAATTTTTACTTTTTCTACTACCGGTACCTTTATGTCTCTTGTATCCAGCTTGCCGACTTTTAAAATCTCGCACTTGTTAAAATTCACTTTAAAACCAGAAGCACAACAGAAATAGTTAATTTGTGTTAAAGTTTTTTTAAGTGCCAGGCTATCTTGACATGTCACTGCTACATCATCCATATAACTGACTACTTTAGCTTCAAGACCATTTCCTCCGGGGAGCTTTATCCCACGGATCTGTTTATCACCTCTTATGACACATAAAAGTGGCTCTAGTGCACAAATAAATAAAAGGGGTGATAGGGGGCAACCCTGCTTCACACCAGATTTTAAGGGAACCATTTCAGTCTTAAAACCATTAATTAAAATTTTGCTAAAACAGTCATTATAAAAGGCTTTGAGTGACGTTAAAAAACCTTCTGGTATGCCCATTTTATTTAAAAGATTAAATAAAAAACAGTGCGAGACTCTGTCAAATGCTTTTTCAAAGTCTATTGTTAAAATTGCTAAATTACTTTTCCTTATTTTAGCATCTTCTATTATATCTTTTATGAGGTTTAAATTTTCCCACATGTTTCTACCCGGTATACCACACACTTGATTATTATGTATTAATTTATCTATAACATTTTTTAGTCTGTTTGCACATATTTTAGCCATTATTTTATAATCAGCGTTTAAAAGGGTTATTGGTCTCCAATTCCTAATATCCTCTTTATCACCTTTTTTAAAGAGCAGAGAAACCTCACCCATTTTCCATGACTGTGGTAAAATCTTGGTATTAAAAACATCTGTAAAAAGAGATAAAAGATCATCTTTTAAAACCTCATAAAAAACCTTATAAAATTCGATTGGCAGGCCATCAGACCCCGGTACTTTACCCAAATTAAAACTGTTTATGGTATCCAATATTTCCTTCTCTGGGATAGACTGTAAAAGAAAGGATTGAGAATTATTCTCTAAAACACGTTCTATTTTGTTTAAGGCATCGTTCATGAAATTAGCATCTATTTTTTTCTCATTAAAAAGTTCCCTATAATAACATTGTACTTTAAATAAAATTTTATTCATCTCCACTTCTCCTTCTAGTTTTTCAATATGGACTCTTTTTTGATTAGATTTTTTAAAAAAATATCTTGTACATTTTTCATTATTTTCAATATGTTTGATTTTAGCTTTAAAAATGATCTCTTTACCTTTTTCATTTAAAAATGTTTTTATTTCTTTTTTAATGTTAACAATATCATCTTTTACATCTATCCCTATATTGTGCAATTTAAAAAGAGTTTGAAGACGTGTATTTAAAATATCTTAACAATGTCTTTTATCTTTAGCTTTTTGGATACCTTGTTTTATAAAAAAATCTTTAGTTTTTTTCTTCATATTTTCCCACCATACTTTTATATCTATATTTGGGTCTCTATTATTTTTACATTTATTATAAAAATTGGCGTATTCTGTTAAGATTATTTTATCTTCTAAAAGAGATATGTTCAATTTCCATGAACCAATACCCCTCTTAAAACCAGGAACAGGATTTAAAACAAATAGAAGACATTTATGATCAGAAAATATATTAGTTAAAAGCTCACATTTGGCAGGTAAAACATTTTGAGAAGAGAAGATAAAATCAATCCTCGAGCTACAATTCACATTACTCCATGTAATGCCTTCAGTATCAGGTAAATTTGGATTACATTTTTTAAAAACATCTATAAGCCTAAAATCTAAAGTAATATTTTTTAAAATGTTAGATGTCTTATCATAATTTCTACTAGTAGCTCGAGAATATCTTTTCTCACCTCTTAAAACACAATTAAAATCCCCAGCTAAAATCAAAGGATAAGAATCATTAATAAAAAGAGGTAAAATCTCTAACATCTCTTCTCTTTCTTTTTTATCAGGTGAACCATAAAAGTTTAAAAACTGCCATGTAAAACCATTTATAAAAGCTTTAACTAATAAAATCCTTCCTGGTAAAATCTCTTGCTTAAAAATGATATTAATATTACCCTTAAAAAGTATAGCAACTCCTCCAGATTTAGATACGTTGGACCCTGACCACACTGAGGGGCCATGCTTCCAGTCTTCTTCATATTTCTTGTATGATGCTTGGTGAGGGATGCCACATTCCTGTAAGAAGAAAACTGATGCAGACAAAAAGGATAAAAAATTAAAAATAGCAGTTCTTCTTGCGTGTGTCTTAAGGCCCCTCACATTGAGGGAGAGTCCATGGAGCGCCATCATTAAAGGTTACAGAGAGACCACTTTCAATATCTTTGTGCACATTCTATCTCATCCTCATCAGCCAGACCCCCAAAACTATCATTTTCCCCTTCTGATCTCACTGTCACCAGAGATTCCGGTGAGCTGCTACCGTCTGACTCCTCCATTACCTCCTCCTGAAGATCCTCCGGTAGGGGACTAAGGAGAGGATTCCTCTTCGCCGGAACAGGGGTTGTCCCGTCTCCGTCACCTTGCCCAGTGTCCATCTCCTCCCCGGGATGACCTGTCGGAGCCACCCCGGGCAGCCGGTCGGGCACAACGACTTCCACCGTGTCGGGAACCATGGACGAGTTGCCTGTTTCACTTGGGGAGGGGGCTGGAACACCTGATGGCATCCCTACCCCCCCCCTCTTCTTCCACAAACGCCTCTTCTCTTCCTGTTCCGGTCTTTCTTCTCTTAGCCCCAACATTTTCTGGCTTCCTCAGGGGGGCACTCTGAGGCTTGCTGACAGCTTCATCCAGGTTACTACCCCTCTGCTGCGAGAGAGGAGCTCCTGTCTGCCATGCTTTCTTCTCCTTTCTTCTTACCTTCATGCTGGAGGGTTTCTCATATCCATCTTCATCAGAGGTAGCAGACTCACCATGTGGATCAGTTGGGTTTTCTTCTGGTTTGCTGTCTTCTCTGTTCATATGACGGGGGTCTGGCTGGCTTCTCTGTTGTTTCTCTTTGTTTCTGTGAGGACAAGAAGCATACAAATGGTCAACTCTGTAACATAAACTGCATTTCTTTTCTTTTGTGCATTCTCTGGAGGAGTGCTCAGTGCTGCCACAATTTGTACATGTACTCTCACATACGTTTTTATCATGTCCATATCTTCTACAAGCTCTGCAGAAATTGGGCATTCCTGGGAAAAACACGTCACCATTTACATTTCCTAACTTGAACCGAGCTGGAGGCATAACCTTTCGTCCTGGGAGTAATAGATCTTCTTTGAACTCAACCAGAAACTTCCACTTAGAGGACCATATTCCACACTCATTCATCACTTTCCCTCTATTTATAATTTTTTTACAAAAATTCCTTAAAAACACAACAATTTCATCTTCTTTAACGTATGGAGAGTACATTTTTATAACTAAAAGCATAAGTTCATCGGGAAAGTGCTCAACAATTCTTATTCCACTCAAGCGGGAATCTCCGCTTACCTTCTTCATCTGTATAACAAAGTCCTTGTAAATACCTCCTTCCGTAAAAGTAACATCGTATACTCCTCTTTTCGGATAATCTTGGATGGATAATATCTCATGCTTCCTTAATCCAAAGACGCCCAGCAGAACTTGCTCCACGATGTACTTCAGGTCCCGGTTCTTTCTCTGGTCCTCCAAGTACGATATACGTACTGAGTTCTTGAGCTTGGCATAAGATGGTACCATGCCTGGATCTCCGTCACTGGCTGACGCCATGCTCACAATCAAGCGCACCAAAGAGACACTAGGTCCCTAAGGCAAAGGGGGATCGCAACTCTACACTGAGGTGGGCCCCCTCCCCAATAGCAGCAAGGGACTTAAGCCCAATGAAGGGCGATGTCCCAGGGCCAAGGAGGGGGGTCTCAGAGCACCCACAAAAGCAGGAACCGGATCAGCCAAGGTATATCCCTATACCTTAGCCAAAAGGCCGAGAAGCGATAACCGTGAAAGGGGCGGGCCCAACAAGGTCCCCTTCATGGGCACTATCACTGCTTGCTGTCAGGGAGGCTGCCAGACAATTTTCCATGCACACTCTGGGCTGGGGGGCAGTCAACCACCAGTACACACAGCAGAACCTAAACCCATACCATTATTGCTAAGCAGCAAGACAGGGGCCCATTGCACTCCCACGGGGCCTTTTTAAATGCAATCCATAACCCGGATTTGCCAGGAACCCTTCTTACTCCTCCTACTTGCATGTGACACTGGGCTTAGGATCTGCATAGGAAACACACACACAAGCACACACCTACCTTTGTTGCCTGCAGATGCCTCCTTGGCTGTCCCCAAACGGTATCAAACCAACACCCACGGGAAGCTGTAAGCATAGAGGACATGCCTGCACCCCATTGGACTTACCTGTGTGGGTTAAACCCGGGTTATTTGACAACCTATGGCGGTGATGGTTCTGCTCAGGCAGAGCAGTGCTGATGCTCCTCATAAAGCTGTCGCTGCTGTGAAGGTTCTAGGTGACATCACAAATCCCTATGGTTACATACACAACAAAGCTGGGTTGTTGTTGTTTACACTCTGCAAGGCCTGTGGAAGTGAGTGACATCATAGCACTGTAGTTCTGAGGGTTCTAGATGGATGCAACAATCTCCTGTTGCTTCTATGAAGGCCATAATAGACGACATCACCAAACAGCTCCATAGTCACATACACAGCAAAGGAGAGATGTTGTTTACACCTAGTGATGTCAGTGGTATTGAGTGACATCACAGCACAGTGCTAAGGCTCCTGGGCCTGGACACAGCAGCGGCTGCAATATCTCAACGGAGAATACGTTTATATATATGTGTGTGTGTGCGCGTATATATATATATATATATATATATATATATATATATATATTTCTCCGCCGAAATCACTTTTAAACCCATTTCCACCTTTTTTTCCCTTCTCTTCCTCTTACTTTTTTTTCACGTTTTTTTACGTTTTTCTCCTTTTCGCCTCTTTTCTGGGCGTATTATTCTTCTTTTTCTTCTTTTTTTTCGTCTAATGCATACCCCATCAGTGCAGCAATGCTTATTCAATACCGCCAGCAGATGGAGACACTGGGGGATAATTTTCTAAGGATTTATACTGATTTTTCCTGTCTGAATTTGTCGCACAGAAAGTTGCAGGCCAAATATGTGTGACATTTCTGCGACTTTAGCTTCTAGAGCATTTTTACAACATTATACATAGGTGCTGAATACATAAAAAGCGACTGTTCAGCGACAGACAAGTCGCATCGGCTGAAAGTAGGCCAGAATGTCAGTCCATGTTGGAGCAGGTTTAGATACAGTCTAAAGCATAGATCTCAAAGTCTGTGCACAGAATTTAGCAAGGGCCTCGCACCTTCTGATGCATCAGGTAGGTGCACAATAGCATAGCCTAACCCTCTGTACTTTGGTCTATATTGATGCGGGACATAGACAGCCAGCTGATGACCAATCCATTAGTGCAATGGATGGCTGGAAGCATTTGTCTTTGCCTTTGCAATACCACAGAAGCAATGCATGGTCAATGTACAGCAATGACACACCTGTGTGAACAGCCAGGAGACCCCCCCCCATGTTATGTTACATAGTTACATAGTTAGTACGGTCGAAAAAAGACATATGTCCATCAAGTTCAACCAGGGAATTAAGGGGTAGGGGTGTGGCGCGATATTGGGGAAGGGATGAGATTTTATATTTCTTCATAAGCATTAATCTTATTTTGTCAATTAGGAACATTCAGCACCCACCCGCTATCAAGGCAGCTGCCTATCATGTCATGCCCTACCTGCACAGGTGTGCTGGCTACTCAAATGATCCAATTAAGGAGGCCATTTAGTCAGCAGCAGCAGAAGTCCTGTGCCTGGACGCTCCAACAGCGGCCAGACACAAGCAGAAGCAGAAGCAGCAGAAGCAGCAGCAGCACCACCTTTTGTTTTTTGGCTGCAGCAGCAGCAAGGCCCACAGGGCTGGCTAGCTGGCTAGCCAGCAAGCAGGTAGCAATGAAAGTAGGAATCTTTCTTTTTAACCCTGTAAGGGGGTGGTGCACTGTACCCGAAGATACTGCCATATCGGGTCAATGCATAGGGCGACGGAAGCAAGCTTCGAAATCGGCCCCCGTTCTCAAAAATCCATTTAATATATGGTCCCCAGATAGGGGACGTATCAGATATTAAACTGATAAGAACAGATACTACACTTGATCTTAGCCAAAAGGCCGAGAAGCGATAACCGTGAAAGGGGCGGGCCCAACAAGGTCCCCTTCATGGGCACTATCACTGCTTGCTGTCAGGGAGGCTGCCAGACAATTTTCCATGCACACTCTGGGCTGGGGGGCAGTCAACCACCAGTACACACAGCAGAACCTAAACCCATACCATTATTGCTAAGCAGCAAGACAGGGGCCCATTGCACTCCCACGGGGCCTTTTTAAATGCAATCCATAACCCGGATTTGCCAGGAACCCTTCTTACTCCTCCTACTTGCATGTGACACTGGGCTTAGGATCTGCATAGGAAACACACACACAAGCACACACCTACCTTTGTTGCCTGCAGATGCCTCCTTGGCTGTCCCCAAACGGTATCAAACCAACACCCACGGGAAGCTGTAAGCATAGAGGACATGCCTGCACCCCATTGGACTTACCTGTGTGGGTTAAACCCGGGTTATTTGACAACCTATGGCGGTGATGTTTCTGCTCAGGCAGAGCAGTGCTGATGCTCCTCATAAAGCTGTCGCTGCTGTGAAGGTTCTAGGTGACATCACAAATCCCTATGGTTACATACACAACAAAGCTGGGTTGTTGTTGTTTACACTCTGCAAGGCCTGTGGAAGTGAGTGACATCATAGCACTGTAGTTCTGAGGGTTCTAGATGGATGCAACAATCTCCTGTTGCTTCTATGAAGGCCATAATAGACGACATCACCAAACAGCTCCATAGTCACATACACAGCAAAGGAGAGATGTTGTTTACACCTAGTGATGTCAGTGGTATTGAGTGACATCACAGCACAGTGCTAAGGCTCCTGGGCCTGGACACAGCAGCGGCTGCAATATCTCAACGGAGAATACGTTTATATATATGTGTGTGTGTGCGCGTATATATATATATATATATATATATATATATATATATATATATATATATTTCTCCGCCGAAATCACTTTTAAACCCATTTCCACCTTTTTTTCCCTTCTCTTCCTCTTACTTTTTTTTCACGTTTTTTTACGTTTTTCTCCTTTTCGCCTCTTTTCTGGGCGTATTATTCTTCTTTTTCTTCTTTTTTTTCGTCTAATGCATACCCCATCAGTGCAGCAATGCTTATTCAATACCGCCAGCAGATGGAGACACTGGGGGATAATTTTCTAAGGATTTATACTGATTTTTCCTGTCTGAATTTGTCGCACAGAAAGTTGCAGGCCAAATATGTGTGACATTTCTGCGACTTTAGCTTCTAGAGCATTTTTACAACATTATACATAGGTGCTGAATACATAAAAAGCGACTGTTCAGCGACAGACAAGTCGCATCGGCTGAAAGTAGGCCAGAATGTCAGTCCATGTTGGAGCAGGTTTAGATACAGTCTAAAGCATAGATCTCAAAGTCTGTGCACAGAATTTAGCAAGGGCCTCGCACCTTCTGATGCATCAGGTAGGTGCACAATAGCATAGCCTAACCCTCTGTACTTTGGTCTATATTGATGCGGGACATAGACAGCCAGCTGATGACCAATCCATTAGTGCAATGGATGGCTGGAAGCATTTGTCTTTGCCTTTGCAATACCACAGAAGCAATGCATGGTCAATGTACAGCAATGACACACCTGTGTGAACAGCCAGGAGACCCCCCCCCCCATGTTATGTTACATAGTTACATAGTTAGTACGGTCGAAAAAAGACATATGTCCATCAAGTTCAACCAGGGAATTAAGGGGTAGGGGTGTGGCGCGATATTGGGGAAGGGATGAGATTTTATATTTCTTCATAAGCATTAATCTTATTTTGTCAATTAGGAACATTCAGCACCCACCCGCTATCAAGGCAGCTGCCTATCATGTCATGCCCTACCTGCACAGGTGTGCTGGCTACTCAAATGATCCAATTAAGGAGGCCATTTAGTCAGCAGCAGCAGAAGTCCTGTGCCTGGACGCTCCAACAGCGGCCAGACACAAGCAGAAGCAGAAGCAGCAGAAGCAGCAGCAGCAGCACCACCTTTTGTTTTTTGGCTGCTGCAGCAGCAGCAAGGCCCACAGGGCTGGCTAGCTGGCTAGCCAGCAAGCAGGTAGCAATGAAAGTAGGAATCTTTCTTTTTAACCCTGTAAGGGGGTGGTGCACTGTACCCGAAGATACTGCCATATCGGGTCAATGCATAGGGCGACGGAAGCAAGCTTCGAAATCGGCCCCCGTTCTCAAAAATCCATTTAATATATGGTCCCCAGATAGGGGACGTATCAGATATTAAACTGATAAGAACAGATACTACACTTAATCTTAGCCAAAAGGCCGAGAAGCGATAACCGTGAAAGGGGCGGGCCCAACAAGGTGCCCTTCATGGGCACTATCACTGCTTGCTGTCAGGGAGGCTGTCAGACAATTTTCCATGCACACTCTGGGCTGGGGGGCAGTCAACCACCAGTACACACAGCAGAACCTAAACCCATACCATTATTGCTAAGCAGCAAGACAGGGGCCCATTGCACTCCCACGGGGCCTTTTTAAATGCAATCCATAACCCGGATTTGCCAGGAACCCTTCTTACTCCTCCTACTTGCATGTGACACTGGGCTTAGGATCTGCAAAGGAAACACACACACAAGCACACACCTACCTTTGTTGCCTGCAGATGCCTCCTTGGCTGTCCCCAAACGGTATCAAACCAACACCCACGGGAAGCTGTAAGCATAGAGGACATGCCTGCACCCCATTGGACTTACCTGTGTGGGTTAAACCCGGGTTATTTGACAACCTATGGCGGTGATGGTTCTGCTCAGGCAGAGCAGTGCTGATGCTCCTCATAAAGCTGTCGCTGCTGTGAAGGTTCTAGGTGACATCACAAATCCCTATGGTTACATACACAACAAAGCTGGGTTGTTGTTGTTTACACTTTGCAAGGCCTGTGGAAGTGAGTGACATCATAGCACTGTAGTTCTGAGGGTTCTAGATGGATGCAACAATCTCCTGTTGCTTCTATGAAGGCCATAATAGACGACATCACCAAACAGCTCCATAGTCACATACACAGCAAAGGAGAGATGTTGTTTACACCTAGTGATGTCAGTGGTATTGAGTGACATCACAGCACAGTGCTAAGGCTCCTGGGCCTGGACACAGCAGCGGCTGCAATATCTCAACGGAGAATACGTTTATATATATGTGTGTGTGTGCGCGTATATATATATATATATATATATATATTTCTCCGCCGAAATCACTTTTAAACCCATTTCCACCTTTTTTTCCCTTCTCTTCCTCTTACTTTTTTTTCACGTTTTTTTACGTTTTTCTCCTTTTCGCCTCTTTTCTGGGCGTATTATTCTTCTTTTTCTTCTTTTTTTTCGTCTAATGCATACCCCATCAGTGCAGCAATGCTTATTCAATACCGCCAGCAGATGGAGACACTGGGGGATAATTTTCTAAGGATTTATACTGATTTTTCCTGTCTGAATTTGTCGCACAGAAAGTTGCAGGCCAAATATGTGTGACATTTCTGCGACTTTAGCTTCTAGAGCATTTTTACAACATTATACATAGGTGCTGAATACATAAAAAGCGACTGTTCAGCGACAGACAAGTCGCATCGGCTGAAAGTAGGCCAGAATGTCAGTCCATGTTGGAGCAGGTTTAGATACAGTCTAAAGCATAGATCTCAAAGTCTGTGCACAGAATTTAGCAAGGGCCTCGCACCTTCTGATGCATCAGGTAGGTGCACAATAGCATAGCCTAACCCTCTGTACTTTGGTCTATATTGATGCGGGACATAGACAGCCAGCTGATGACCAATCCATTAGTGCAATGGATGGCTGGAAGCATTTGTCTTTGCCTTTGCAATACCACAGAAGCAATGCATGGTCAATGTACAGCAATGACACACCTGTGTGAACAGCCAGGAGACCCCCCCCCCCATGTTATGTTACATAGTTACATAGTTAGTACGGTCGAAAAAAGACATATGTCCATCAAGTTCAACCAGGGAATTAAGGGGTAGGGGTGTGGCGCGATATTGGGGAAGGGATGAGATTTTATATTTCTTCATAAGCATTAATCTTATTTTGTCAATTAGGAACATTCAGCACCCACCCGCTATCAAGGCAGCTGCCTATCATGTCATGCCCTACCTGCACAGGTGTGCTGGCTACTCAAATGATCCAATTAAGGAGGCCATTTAGTCAGCAGCAGCAGAAGTCCTGTGCCTGGACGCTCCAACAGCGGCCAGACACAAGCAGAAGCAGAAGCAGCAGAAGCAGCAGCAGCAGCACCACCTTTTGTTTTTTGGCTGCTGCAGCAGCAGCAAGGCCCACAGGGCTGGCTAGCTGGCTAGCCAGCAAGCAGGTAGCAATGAAAGTAGGAATCTTTCTTTTTAACCCTGTAAGGGGGTGGTGCACTGTACCCGAAGATACTGCCATATCGGGTCAATGCATAGGGCGACGGAAGCAAGCTTCGAAATCGGCCCCCGTTCTCAAAAATCCATTTAATATATGGTCCCCAGATAGGGGACGTATCAGATATTAAACTGATAAGAACAGATACTACACTTAATCTTAGCCAAAAGGCCGAGAAGCGATAACCGTGAAAGGGGCGGGCCCAACAAGGTGCCCTTCATGGGCACTATCACTGCTTGCTGTCAGGGAGGCTGTCAGACAATTTTCCATGCACACTCTGGGCTGGGGGGCAGTCAACCACCAGTACACACAGCAGAACCTAAACCCATACCATTATTGCTAAGCAGCAAGACAGGGGCCCATTGCACTCCCACGGGGCCTTTTTAAATGCAATCCATAACCCGGATTTGCCAGGAACCCTTCTTACTCCTCCTACTTGCATGTGACACTGGGCTTAGGATCTGCATAGGAAACACACACACAAGCACACACCTACCTTTGTTGCCTGCAGATGCCTCCTTGGCTGTCCCCAAACGGTATCAAACCAACACCCACGGGAAGCTGTAAGCATAGAGGACATGCCTGCACCCCATTGGACTTACCTGTGTGGGTTAAACCCGGGTTATTTGACAACCTATGGCGGTGATGGTTCTGCTCAGGCAGAGCAGTGCTGATGCTCCTCATAAAGCTGTCGCTGCTGTGAAGGTTCTAGGTGACATCACAAATCCCTATGGTTACATACACAACAAAGCTGGGTTGTTGTTGTTTACACTTTGCAAGGCCTGTGGAAGTGAGTGACATCATAGCACTGTAGTTCTGAGGGTTCTAGATGGATGCAACAATCTCCTGTTGCTTCTATGAAGGCCATAATAGACGACATCACCAAACAGCTCCATAGTCACATACACAGCAAAGGAGAGATGTTGTTTACACCTAGTGATGTCAGTGGTATTGAGTGACATCACAGCACAGTGCTAAGGCTCCTGGGCCTGGACACAGCAGCGGCTGCAATATCTCAACGGAGAATACGTTTATATATATGTGTGTGTGTGCGCGTATATATATATATATATATATATATATATATATATATTTCTCCGCCGAAATCACTTTTAAACCCATTTCCACCTTTTTTTTCCCTTCTCTTCCTCTTACTTTTTTTTCACGTTTTTTTACGTTTTTCTCCTTTTCGCCTCTTTTCTGGGCGTATTATTCTTCTTTTTCTTCTTTTTTTTCGTCTAATGCATACCCCATCAGTGCAGCAATGCTTATTCAATACCGCCAGCAGATGGAGACACTGGGGGATAATTTTCTAAGGATTTATACTGATTTTTCCTGTCTGAATTTGTCGCACAGAAAGTTGCAGGCCAAATATGTGTGACATTTCTGCGACTTTAGCTTCTAGAGCATTTTTACAACATTATACATAGGTGCTGAATACATAAAAAGCGACTGTTCAGCGACAGACAAGTCGCATCGGCTGAAAGTAGGCCAGAATGTCAGTCCATGTTGGAGCAGGTTTAGATACAGTCTAAAGCATAGATCTCAAAGTCTGTGCACAGAATTTAGCAAGGGCCTCGCACCTTCTGATGCATCAGGTAGGTGCACAATAGCATAGCCTAACCCTCTGTACTTTGGTCTATATTGATGCGGGACATAGACAGCCAGCTGATGACCAATCCATTAGTGCAATGGATGGCTGGAAGCATTTGTCTTTGCCTTTGCAATACCACAGAAGCAATGCATGGTCAATGTACAGCAATGACACACCTGTGTGAACAGCCAGGAGACCCCCCCCCCATGTTATGTTACATAGTTACATAGTTAGTACGGTCGAAAAAAGACATATGTCCATCAAGTTCAACCAGGGAATTAAGGGGTAGGGGTGTGGCGCGATATTGGGGAAGGGATGAGATTTTATATTTCTTCATAAGCATTAATCTTATTTTGTCAATTAGGAACATTCAGCACCCACCCGCTATCAAGGCAGCTGCCTATCATGTCATGCCCTACCTGCACAGGTGTGCTGGCTACTCAAATGATCCAATTAAGGAGGCCATTTAGTCAGCAGCAGCAGAAGTCCTGTGCCTGGACGCTCCAACAGCGGCCAGACACAAGCAGAAGCAGAAGCAGCAGAAGCAGCAGCAGCAGCACCACCTTTTGTTTTTTGGCTGCAGCAGCAGCAAGGCCCACAGGGCTGGCTAGCTGGCTAGCCAGCAAGCAGGTAGCAATGAAAGTAGGAATCTTTCTTTTTAACCCTGTAAGGGGGTGGTGCACTGTACCCGAAGATACTGCCATATCGGGTCAATGCATAGGGCGACGGAAGCAAGCTTCGAAATCGGCCCCCGTTCTCAAAAATCCATTTAATATATGGTCCCCAGATAGGGGACGTATCAGATATTAAACTGATAAGAACAGATACTACACTTGATCTTAGCCAAAAGGCCGAGAAGCGATAACCGTGAAAGGGGCGGGCCCAACAAGGTCCCCTTCATGGGCACTATCACTGCTTGCTGTCAGGGAGGCTGTCAGACAATTTTCCATGCACACTCTGGGCTGGGGGGCAGTCAACCACCAGTACACACAGCAGAACCTAAACCCATACCATTATTGCTAAGCAGCAAGACAGGGGCCCATTGCACTCCCACGGGGCCTTTTTAAATGCAATCCATAACCCGGATTTGCCAGGAACCCTTCTTACTCCTCCTACTTGCATGTGACACTGGGCTTAGGATCTGCATAGGAAACACACACACAAGCACACACCTACCTTTGTTGCCTGCAGATGCCTCCTTGGCTGTCCCCAAACGGTATCAAACCAACACCCACGGGAAGCTGTAAGCATAGAGGACATGCCTGCACCCCATTGGACTTACCTGTGTGGGTTAAACCCGGGTTATTTGACAACCTATGGCGGTGATGGTTCTGCTCAGGCAGAGCAGTGCTGATGCTCCTCATAAAGCTGTCGCTGCTGTGAAGGTTCTAGGTGACATCACAAATCCCTATGGTTACATACACAACAAAGCTGGGTTGTTGTTGTTTACACTTTGCAAGGCCTGTGGAAGTGAGTGACATCATAGCACTGTAGTTCTGAGGGTTCTAGATGGATGCAACAATCTCCTGTTGCTTCTATGAAGGCCATAATAGACGACATCACCAAACAGCTCCATAGTCACATACACAGCAAAGGAGAGATGTTGTTTACACCTAGTGATGTCAGTGGTATTGAGTGACATCACAGCACAGTGCTAAGGCTCCTGGGCCTGGACACAGCAGCGGCTGCAATATCTCAACGGAGAATACGTTTATATATATGTGTGTGTGTGCGCGTATATATATATATATATATATATATATATATATATATATATATTTCTCCGCCGAAATCACTTTTAAACCCATTTCCACCTTTTTTTCCCTTCTCTTCCTCTTACTTTTTTTTCACGTTTTTTTACGTTTTTCTCCTTTTCGCCTCTTTTCTGGGCGTATTATTCTTCTTTTTCTTCTTTTTTTTCGTCTAATGCATACCCCATCAGTGCAGCAATGCTTATTCAATACCGCCAGCAGATGGAGACACTGGGGGATAATTTTCTAAGGATTTATACTGATTTTTCCTGTCTGAATTTGTCGCACAGAAAGTTGCAGGCCAAATATGTGTGACATTTCTGCGACTTTAGCTTCTAGAGCATTTTTACAACATTATACATAGGTGCTGAATACATAAAAAGCGACTGTTCAGCGACAGACAAGTCGCATCGGCTGAAAGTAGGCCAGAATGTCAGTCCATGTTGGAGCAGGTTTAGATACAGTCTAAAGCATAGATCTCAAAGTCTGTGCACAGAATTTAGCAAGGGCCTCGCACCTTCTGATGCATCAGGTAGGTGCACAATAGCATAGCCTAACCCTCTGTACTTTGGTCTATATTGATGCGGGACATAGACAGCCAGCTGATGACCAATCCATTAGTGCAATGGATGGCTGGAAGCATTTGTCTTTGCCTTTGCAATACCACAGAAGCAATGCATGGTCAATGTACAGCAATGACACACCTGTGTGAACAGCCAGGAGACCCCCCCCCCCATGTTATGTTACATAGTTACATAGTTAGTACGGTCGAAAAAAGACATATGTCCATCAAGTTCAACCAGGGAATTAAGGGGTAGGGGTGTGGCGCGATATTGGGGAAGGGATGAGATTTTATATTTCTTCATAAGCATTAATCTTATTTTGTCAATTAGGAACACTCAGCACCCACCCGCTATCAAGGCAGCTGCCTATCATGTCATGCCCTACCTGCACAGGTGTGCTGGCTACTCAAATGATCCAATTAAGGAGGCCATTTAGTCAGCAGCAGCAGAAGTCCTGTGCCTGGACGCTCCAACAGCGGCCAGACACAAGCAGAAGCAGAAGCAGCAGCAGCACCACCTTTTGTTTTTTGGCTGCAGCAGCAGCAAGGCCCACAGGGCTGGCTAGCTGGCTAGCCAGCAAGCAGGTAGCAATGAAAGTAGGAATCTTTCTTTTTAACCCTGTAAGGGGGTGGTGCACTGTACCCGAAGATACTGCCATATCGGGTCAATGCATAGGGCGACGGAAGCAAGCTTCGAAATCGGCCCCCGTTCTCAAAAATCCATTTAATATATGGTCCCCAGATAGGGGACGTATCAGATATTAAACTGATAAGAACAGATTTTTTTTTAACTCTATTTTATTTAAGTTTCAAGTTTTAACATAGTTACATAGTTACATAGCATTAAAACCAGGGGAACATAAAAAACTTACAATTTTACAATTTCACATATGCCAGTCGGTAAAATGCCATTTTATGAATGCAAACTCATCACTTTGTTTATCGATTAAAAGATAGATGTACATTTCACTTAAAATCATTCCAATAACATCATCGAAAGATAAAATGTCCTTTTTAAATAATAAAATATTCCTATTTTTCCACAGAGCTGCCTTCACACAGTTTATTATTTGCCATGCCTTCCGTTTCTCTTGTTCGCCGGGACAATCCAAACACCCATATAAAACCATATTATAGTCCAAGTCTTTTATAGCAGCAATTTTGTTTAAAAGTGGCAGCATTTTAGTCCATATCCTTCTAGAAAAATCACATGTCCATAAAAGATGTAAAACAGTCTCCTCTTCGTGGCATCCCTCTCTTGGACACTTTGCTGTGCTTGCAAATCCTCTACGGTGTTGGAAAGCCCGGCACGGAAGGCAACTGTGGATGCAGCTCCAGGATAAGTCCTTCTGTGAGTTAAAAAGATAAAATTCTCCAGATTTCTTTACATTTATCATCATTAAAATTTCCAACTTGGCACATGTTAATATTGTTTAAAATGACTCTCGTAAGTTTTTTCCCATCGATTAGAATATCTTTACTAAAATCAAACAATTTAAAAAGAGAAACAATCTTTTCTAAAATACAATAAGTAATAGGGAGGTTAAAAGCATAAGGGTGTTTAAGATCTGTTTCAAACCAACCATGGTGTCTCATGAGATTACCAACATTATAGCGCAAAAAGAACGACCAATAGTTGTCTTTAAAAACATTCTTAAGACACAATGAAAAGAATTTTGTATAAAGGAACGCAGTAAAATCAGTAAAACTTTTCCCCCCTTTCTCTTTAGGTTTAGATACAATTTCTCTTTTTAACTTCTCATATTTGGAATTCCAAAAAAAGGTGTAACAGACTTTTGAGACTTTACGTATTATATGTGTGTTAGGTGGGAACACTAAACTTAAATATAAAAGCAAAGGTAAAATCACCATCTTTAAAATCAGCACTTTTCCTTCCATTGTAAGGTCTCTTAGTCTCCATACACATAATTTTTGGTTCACCTTTTGCATTGTTAGCTCCCAGCTTTCGTTTCCATTATTTAATTCATTAAAATACACACCTAAAATTTTTACTTTTTCTACTACCGGTACCTTTATGTCTCTTGTATCCAGCTTGCCGACTTTTAAAATCTCGCACTTGTTAAAATTCACTTTAAAACCAGAAGCACAACAGAAATAGTTAATTTGTGTTAAAGTTTTTTTAAGTGCCAGGCTATCTTGACATGTCACTGCTACATCATCCATATAACTGACTACTTTAGCTTCAAGACCATTTCCTCCGGGGAGCTTTATCCCACGGATCTGTTTATCACCTCTTATGACACATAAAAGTGGCTCTAGTGCACAAATAAATAAAAGGGGTGATAGGGGGCAACCCTGCTTCACACCAGATTTTAAGGGAACCATTTCAGTCTTAAAACCATTAATTAAAATTTTGCTAAAACAGTCATTATAAAAGGCTTTGAGTGACGTTAAAAAACCTTCTGGTATGCCCATTTTATTTAAAAGATTAAATAAAAAACAGTGCGAGACTCTGTCAAATGCTTTTTCAAAGTCTATTGTTAAAATTGCTAAATTACTTTTCCTTATTTTAGCATCTTCTATTATATCTTTTATGAGGTTTAAATTTTCCCACATGTTTCTACCCGGTATACCACACACTTGATTATTATGTATTAATTTATCTATAACATTTTTTAGTCTGTTTGCACATATTTTAGCCATTATTTTATAATCAGCGTTTAAAAGGGTTATTGGTCTCCAATTCCTAATATCCTCTTTATCACCTTTTTTAAAGAGCAGAGAAACCTCACCCATTTTCCATGACTGTGGTAAAATCTTGGTATTAAAAACATCTGTAAAAAGAGATAAAAGATCATCTTTTAAAACCTCATAAAAAACCTTATAAAATTCGATTGGCAGGCCATCAGACCCCGGTACTTTACCCAAATTAAAACTGTTTATGGTATCCAATATTTCCTTCTCTGGGATAGACTGTAAAAGAAAGGATTGAGAATTATTCTCTAAAACACGTTCTATTTTGTTTAAGGCATCGTTCATGAAATTAGCATCTATTTTTTTCTCATTAAAAAGTTCCCTATAATAACATTGTACTTTAAATAAAATTTTATTCATCTCCACTTCTCCTTCTAGTTTTTCAATATGGACTCTTTTTTGATTAGATTTTTAAAAAAAATATCTTGTACATTTTTCATTATTTTCAATATGTTTGATTTTAGCTTTAAAAATGATCTCTTTACCTTTTTCATTTAAAAATGTTTTTATTTCTTTTTTAATGTTAACAATATCATCTTTTACATCTATCCCTATATTGTGCAATTTAAAAAGAGTTTGAAGACGTGTATTTAAAATATCTTAACAATGTCTTTTATCTTTAGCTTTTTGGATACCTTGTTTTATAAAAAAATCTTTAGTTTTTTTCTTCATATTTTCCCACCATACTTTTATATCTATATTTGGGTCTCTATTATTTTTACATTTATTATAAAAATTGGCGTATTCTGTTAAGATTATTTTATCTTCTAAAAGAGATATGTTCAATTTCCATGAACCAATACCCCTCTTAAAACCAGGAACAGGATTTAAAACAAATAGAAGACATTTATGATCAGAAAATATATTAGTTAAAAGCTCACATTTGGCAGGTAAAACATTTTGAGAAGAGAAGATAAAATCAATCCTCGAGCTACAATTCACATTACTCCATGTAATGCCTTCAGTATCAGGTAAATTTGGATTACATTTTTTAAAAACATCTATAAGCCTAAAATCTAAAGTAATATTTTTTAAAATGTTAGATGTCTTATCATAATTTCTACTAGTAGCTCGAGAATATCTTTTCTCACCTCTTAAAACACAATTAAAATCCCCAGCTAAAATCAAAGGATAAGAATCATTAATAAAAAGAGGTAAAATCTCTAACATCTCTTCTCTTTCTTTTTTATCAGGTGAACCATAAAAGTTTAAAAACTGCCATGTAAAACCATTTATAAAAGCTTTAACTAATAAAATCCTTCCTGGTAAAATCTCTTGCTTAAAAATGATATTAATATTACCCTTAAAAAGTATAGCAACTCCTCCAGATTTAGATACGTTGGACCCTGACCACACTGAGGGGCCATGCTTCCAGTCTTCTTCATATTTCTTGTATGATGCTTGGTGAGGGATGCCACATTCCTGTAAGAAGAAAACTGATGCAGACAAAAAGGATAAAAAATTAAAAATAGCAGTTCTTCTTGCGTGTGTCTTAAGGCCCCTCACATTGAGGGAGAGTCCATGGAGCGCCATCATTAAAGGTTACAGAGAGACCACTTTCAATATCTTTGTGCACATTCTATCTCATCCTCATCAGCCAGACCCCCAAAACTATCATTTTCCCCTTCTGATCTCACTGTCACCAGAGATTCCGGTGAGCTGCTACCGTCTGACTCCTCCATTACCTCCTCCTGAAGATCCTCCGGTAGGGGACTAAGGAGAGGATTCCTCTTCGCCGGAACAGGGGTTGTCCCGTCTCCGTCACCTTGCCCAGTGTCCATCTCCTCCCCGGGATGACCTGTCGGAGCCACCCCGGGCAGCCGGTCGGGCACAACGACTTCCACCGTGTCGGGAACCATGGACGAGTTGCCTGTTTCACTTGGGGAGGGGGCTGGAACACCTGATGGCATCCCTACCCCCCCCCTCTTCTTCCACAAACGCCTCTTCTCTTCCTGTTCCGGTCTTTCTTCTCTTAGCCCCAACATTTTCTGGCTTCCTCAGGGGGGCACTCTGAGGCTTGCTGACAGCTTCATCCAGGTTACTACCCCTCTGCTGCGAGAGAGGAGCTCCTGTCTGCCATGCTTTCTTCTCCTTTCTTCTTACCTTCATGCTGGAGGGTTTCTCATATCCATCTTCATCAGAGGTAGCAGACTCACCATGTGGATCAGTTGGGTTTTCTTCTGGTTTGCTGTCTTCTCTGTTCATATGACGGGGGTCTGGCTGGCTTCTCTGTTGTTTCTCTTTGTTTCTGTGAGGACAAGAAGCATACAAATGGTCAACTCTGTAACATAAACTGCATTTCTTTTCTTTTGTGCATTCTCTGGAGGAGTGCTCAGTGCTGCCACAATTTGTACATGTACTCTCACATACGTTTTTATCATGTCCATATCTTCTACAAGCTCTGCAGAAATTGGGCATTCCTGGGAAAAACACGTCACCATTTACATTTCCTAACTTGAACCGAGCTGGAGGCATAACCTTTCGTCCTGGGAGTAATAGATCTTCTTTGAACTCAACCAGAAACTTCCACTTAGAGGACCATATTCCACACTCATTCATCACTTTCCCTCTATTTATAATTTTTTTACAAAAATTCCTTAAAAACACAACAATTTCATCTTCTTTAACGTATGGAGAGTACATTTTTATAACTAAAAGCATAAGTTCATCGGGAAAGTGCTCAACAATTCTTATTCCACTCAAGCGGGAATCTCCGCTTACCTTCTTCATCTGTATAACAAAGTCCTTGTAAATACCTCCTTCCGTAAAAGTAACATCGTATACTCCTCTTTTCGGATAATCTTGGATGGATAATATCTCATGCTTCCTTAATCCAAAGACGCCCAGCAGAACTTGCTCCACGATGTACTTCAGGTCCCGGTTCTTTCTCTGGTCCTCCAAGTACGATATACGTACTGAGTTCTTGAGCTTGGCATAAGATGGTACCATGCCTGGATCTCCGTCACTGGCTGACGCCATGCTCACAATCAAGCGCACCAAAGAGACACTAGGTCCCTAAGGCAAAGGGGGATCGCAACTCTACACTGAGGTGGGCCCCCTCCCCAATAGCAGCAAGGGACTTAAGCCCAATGAAGGGCGATGTCCCAGGGCCAAGGAGGGGGGTCTCAGAGCACCCACAAAAGCAGGAACCGGATCAGCCAAGGTATATCCCTATACCTTAGCCAAAAGGCCGAGAAGCGATAACCGTGAAAGGGGCGGGCCCAACAAGGTCCCCTTCATGGGCACTATCACTGCTTGCTGTCAGGGAGGCTGCCAGACAATTTTCCATGCACACTCTGGGCTGGGGGGCAGTCAACCACCAGTACACACAGCAGAACCTAAACCCATACCATTATTGCTAAGCAGCAAGACAGGGGCCCATTGCACTCCCACGGGGCCTTTTTAAATGCAATCCATAACCCGGATTTGCCAGGAACCCTTCTTACTCCTCCTACTTGCATGTGACACTGGGCTTAGGATCTGCATAGGAAACACACACACAAGCACACACCTACCTTTGTTGCCTGCAGATGCCTCCTTGGCTGTCCCCAAACGGTATCAAACCAACACCCACGGGAAGCTGTAAGCATAGAGGACATGCCTGCACCCCATTGGACTTACCTGTGTGGGTTAAACCCGGGTTATTTGACAACCTATGGCGGTGATGGTTCTGCTCAGGCAGAGCAGTGCTGATGCTCCTCATAAAGCTGTCGCTGCTGTGAAGGTTCTAGGTGACATCACAAATCCCTATGGTTACATACACAACAAAGCTGGGTTGTTGTTGTTTACACTCTGCAAGGCCTGTGGAAGTGAGTGACATCATAGCACTGTAGTTCTGAGGGTTCTAGATGGATGCAACAATCTCCTGTTGCTTCTATGAAGGCCATAATAGACGACATCACCAAACAGCTCCATAGTCACATACACAGCAAAGGAGAGATGTTGTTTACACCTAGTGATGTCAGTGGTATTGAGTGACATCACAGCACAGTGCTAAGGCTCCTGGGCCTGGACACAGCAGCGGCTGCAATATCTCAACGGAGAATACGTTTATATATATGTGTGTGTGTGCGCGTATATATATATATATATATATATATATATATATATATATATATATATATTTCTCCGCCGAAATCACTTTTAAACCCATTTCCACCTTTTTTTCCCTTCTCTTCCTCTTACTTTTTTTTCACGTTTTTTTACGTTTTTCTCCTTTTCGCCTCTTTTCTGGGCGTATTATTCTTCTTTTTCTTCTTTTTTTTCGTCTAATGCATACCCCATCAGTGCAGCAATGCTTATTCAATACCGCCAGCAGATGGAGACACTGGGGGATAATTTTCTAAGGATTTATACTGATTTTTCCTGTCTGAATTTGTCGCACAGAAAGTTGCAGGCCAAATATGTGTGACATTTCTGCGACTTTAGCTTCTAGAGCATTTTTACAACATTATACATAGGTGCTGAATACATAAAAAGCGACTGTTCAGCGACAGACAAGTCGCATCGGCTGAAAGTAGGCCAGAATGTCAGTCCATGTTGGAGCAGGTTTAGATACAGTCTAAAGCATAGATCTCAAAGTCTGTGCACAGAATTTAGCAAGGGCCTCGCACCTTCTGATGCATCAGGTAGGTGCACAATAGCATAGCCTAACCCTCTGTACTTTGGTCTATATTGATGCGGGACATAGACAGCCAGCTGATGACCAATCCATTAGTGCAATGGATGGCTGGAAGCATTTGTCTTTGCCTTTGCAATACCACAGAAGCAATGCATGGTCAATGTACAGCAATGACACACCTGTGTGAACAGCCAGGAGACCCCCCCCCATGTTATGTTACATAGTTACATAGTTAGTACGGTCGAAAAAAGACATATGTCCATCAAGTTCAACCAGGGAATTAAGGGGTAGGGGTGTGGCGCGATATTGGGGAAGGGATGAGATTTTATATTTCTTCATAAGCATTAATCTTATTTTGTCAATTAGGAACATTCAGCACCCACCCGCTATCAAGGCAGCTGCCTATCATGTCATGCCCTACCTGCACAGGTGTGCTGGCTACTCAAATGATCCAATTAAGGAGGCCATTTAGTCAGCAGCAGCAGAAGTCCTGTGCCTGGACGCTCCAACAGCGGCCAGACACAAGCAGAAGCAGAAGCAGCAGAAGCAGCAGCAGCACCACCTTTTGTTTTTTGGCTGCAGCAGCAGCAAGGCCCACAGGGCTGGCTAGCTGGCTAGCCAGCAAGCAGGTAGCAATGAAAGTAGGAATCTTTCTTTTTAACCCTGTAAGGGGGTGGTGCACTGTACCCGAAGATACTGCCATATCGGGTCAATGCATAGGGCGACGGAAGCAAGCTTCGAAATCGGCCCCCGTTCTCAAAAATCCATTTAATATATGGTCCCCAGATAGGGGACGTATCAGATATTAAACTGATAAGAACAGATACTACACTTGATCTTAGCCAAAAGGCCGAGAAGCGATAACCGTGAAAGGGGCGGGCCCAACAAGGTCCCCTTCATGGGCACTATCACTGCTTGCTGTCAGGGAGGCTGCCAGACAATTTTCCATGCACACTCTGGGCTGGGGGGCAGTCAACCACCAGTACACACAGCAGAACCTAAACCCATACCATTATTGCTAAGCAGCAAGACAGGGGCCCATTGCACTCCCACGGGGCCTTTTTAAATGCAATCCATAACCCGGATTTGCCAGGAACCCTTCTTACTCCTCCTACTTGCATGTGACACTGGGCTTAGGATCTGCATAGGAAACACACACACAAGCACACACCTACCTTTGTTGCCTGCAGATGCCTCCTTGGCTGTCCCCAAACGGTATCAAACCAACACCCACGGGAAGCTGTAAGCATAGAGGACATGCCTGCACCCCATTGGACTTACCTGTGTGGGTTAAACCCGGGTTATTTGACAACCTATGGCGGTGATGTTTCTGCTCAGGCAGAGCAGTGCTGATGCTCCTCATAAAGCTGTCGCTGCTGTGAAGGTTCTAGGTGACATCACAAATCCCTATGGTTACATACACAACAAAGCTGGGTTGTTGTTGTTTACACTCTGCAAGGCCTGTGGAAGTGAGTGACATCATAGCACTGTAGTTCTGAGGGTTCTAGATGGATGCAACAATCTCCTGTTGCTTCTATGAAGGCCATAATAGACGACATCACCAAAAAGCTCCATAGTCACATACACAGCAAAGGAGAGATGTTGTTTACACCTAGTGATGTCAGTGGTATTGAGTGACATCACAGCACAGTGCTAAGGCTCCTGGGCCTGGACACAGCAGCGGCTGCAATATCTCAACGGAGAATACGTTTATATATATGTGTGTGTGTGCGCGTATATATATATATATATATATATATATATATATATATTTCTCCGCCGAAATCACTTTTAAACCCATTTCCACCTTTTTTTCCCTTCTCTTCCTCTTACTTTTTTTTCACGTTTTTTTACGTTTTTCTCCTTTTCGCCTCTTTTCTGGGCGTATTATTCTTCTTTTTCTTCTTTTTTTTCGTCTAATGCATACCCCATCAGTGCAGCAATGCTTATTCAATACCGCCAGCAGATGGAGACACTGGGGGATAATTTTCTAAGGATTTATACTGATTTTTCCTGTCTGAATTTGTCGCACAGAAAGTTGCAGGCCAAATATGTGTGACATTTCTGCGACTTTAGCTTCTAGAGCATTTTTACAACATTATACATAGGTGCTGAATACATAAAAAGCGACTGTTCAGCGACAGACAAGTCGCATCGGCTGAAAGTAGGCCAGAATGTCAGTCCATGTTGGAGCAGGTTTAGATACAGTCTAAAGCATAGATCTCAAAGTCTGTGCACAGAATTTAGCAAGGGCCTCGCACCTTCTGATGCATCAGGTAGGTGCACAATAGCATAGCCTAACCCTCTGTACTTTGGTCTATATTGATGCGGGACATAGACAGCCAGCTGATGACCAATCCATTAGTGCAATGGATGGCTGGAAGCATTTGTCTTTGCCTTTGCAATACCACAGAAGCAATGCATGGTCAATGTACAGCAATGACACACCTGTGTGAACAGCCAGGAGACCCCCCCCCCCCATGTTATGTTACATAGTTACATAGTTAGTACGGTCGAAAAAAGACATATGTCCATCAAGTTCAACCAGGGAATTAAGGGGTAGGGGTGTGGCGCGATATTGGGGAAGGGATGAGATTTTATATTTCTTCATAAGCATTAATCTTATTTTGTCAATTAGGAACATTCAGCACCCACCCGCTATCAAGGCAGCTGCCTATCATGTCATGCCCTACCTGCACAGGTGTGCTGGCTACTCAAATGATCCAATTAAGGAGGCCATTTAGTCAGCAGCAGCAGAAGTCCTGTGCCTGGACGCTCCAACAGCGGCCAGACACAAGCAGAAGCAGCAGAAGCAGCAGCAGCAGCACCACCTTTTGTTTTTTGGCTGCTGCAGCAGCAGCAAGGCCCACAGGGCTGGCTAGCTGGCTAGCCAGCAAGCAGGTAGCAATGAAAGTAGGAATCTTTCTTTTTAACCCTGTAAGGGGGTGGTGCACTGTACCCGAAGATACTGCCATATCGGGTCAATGCATAGGGCGACGGAAGCAAGCTTCGAAATCGGCCCCCGTTCTCAAAAATCCATTTAATATATGGTCCCCAGATAGGGGACGTATCAGATATTAAACTGATAAGAACAGATACTACACTTAATCTTAGCCAAAAGGCCGAGAAGCGATAACCGTGAAAGGGGCGGGCCCAACAAGGTGCCCTTCATGGGCACTATCACTGCTTGCTGTCAGGGAGGCTGTCAGACAATTTTCCATGCACACTCTGGGCTGGGGGGCAGTCAACCACCAGTACACACAGCAGAACCTAAACCCATACCATTATTGCTAAGCAGCAAGACAGGGGCCCATTGCACTCCCACGGGGCCTTTTTAAATGCAATCCATAACCCGGATTTGCCAGGAACCCTTCTTACTCCTCCTACTTGCATGTGACACTGGGCTTAGGATCTGCATAGGAAACACACACACAAGCACACACCTACCTTTGTTGCCTGCAGATGCCTCCTTGGCTGTCCCCAAACGGTATCAAACCAACACCCACGGGAAGCTGTAAGCATAGAGGACATGCCTGCACCCCATTGGACTTACCTGTGTGGGTTAAACCCGGGTTATTTGACAACCTATGGCGGTGATGGTTCTGCTCAGGCAGAGCAGTGCTGATGCTCCTTATAAAGCTGTCGCTGCTGTGAAGGTTCTAGGTGACATCACAAATCCCTATGGTTACATACACAACAAAGCTGGGTTGTTGTTGTTTACACTTTGCAAGGCCTGTGGAAGTGAGTGACATCATAGCACTGTAGTTCTGAGGGTTCTAGATGGATGCAACAATCTCCTGTTGCTTCTATGAAGGCCATAATAGACGACATCACCAAACAGCTCCATAGTCACATACACAGCAAAGGAGAGATGTTGTTTACACCTAGTGATGTCAGTGGTATTGAGTGACATCACAGCACAGTGCTAAGGCTCCTGGGCCTGGACACAGCAGCGGCTGCAATATCTCAACGGAGAATACGTTTATATATATGTGTGTGTGTGCGCGTATATATATATATATATATATATATATATATATATATATATATATTTCTCCGCCGAAATCACTTTTAAACCCATTTCCACCTTTTTTTCCCTTCTCTTCCTCTTACTTTTTTTTCACGTTTTTTTACGTTTTTCTCCTTTTCGCCTCTTTTCTGGGCGTATTATTCTTCTTTTTCTTCTTTTTTTTCGTCTAATGCATACCCCATCAGTGCAGCAATGCTTATTCAATACCGCCAGCAGATGGAGACACTGGGGGATAATTTTCTAAGGATTTATACTGATTTTTCCTGTCTGAATTTGTCGCACAGAAAGTTGCAGGCCAAATATGTGTGACATTTCTGCGACTTTAGCTTCTAGAGCATTTTTACAACATTATACATAGGTGCTGAATACATAAAAAGCGACTGTTCAGCGACAGACAAGTCGCATCGGCTGAAAGTAGGCCAGAATGTCAGTCCATGTTGGAGCAGGTTTAGATACAGTCTAAAGCATAGATCTCAAAGTCTGTGCACAGAATTTAGCAAGGGCCTCGCACCTTCTGATGCATCAGGTAGGTGCACAATAGCATAGCCTAACCCTCTGTACTTTGGTCTATATTGATGCGGGACATAGACAGCCAGCTGATGACCAATCCATTAGTGCAATGGATGGCTGGAAGCATTTGTCTTTGCCTTTGCAATACCACAGAAGCAATGCATGGTCAATGTACAGCAATGACACACCTGTGTGAACAGCCAGGAGACCCCCCCCCCATGTTATGTTACATAGTTACATAGTTAGTACGGTCGAAAAAAGACATATGTCCATCAAGTTCAACCAGGGAATTAAGGGGTAGGGGTGTGGCGCGATATTGGGGAAGGGATGAGATTTTATATTTCTTCATAAGCATTAATCTTATTTTGTCAATTAGGAACATTCAGCACCCACCCGCTATCAAGGCAGCTGCCTATCATGTCATGCCCTACCTGCACAGGTGTGCTGGCTACTCAAATGATCCAATTAAGGAGGCCATTTAGTCAGCAGCAGCAGAAGTCCTGTGCCTGGACGCTCCAACAGCGGCCAGACACAAGCAGAAGCAGAAGCAGCAGCAGCACCACCTTTTGTTTTTTGGCTGCAGCAGCAGCAAGGCCCACAGGGCTGGCTAGCTGGCTAGCCAGCAAGCAGGTAGCAATGAAAGTAGGAATCTTTCTTTTTAACCCTGTAAGGGGGTGGTGCACTGTACCCGAAGATACTGCCATATCGGGTCAATGCATAGGGCGACGGAAGCAAGCTTCGAAATCGGCCCCCGTTCTCAAAAATCCATTTAATATATGGTCCCCAGATAGGGGACGTATCAGATATTAAACTGATAAGAACAGATTTTTTTTTTTTTTTTTTTTTTTATCTAAAGCCGAGGAACGTGCTTTCGATTCACCCAAAGTGCAAGAAAAAGTGCAAACGTGTTACACTAAAAAAAACGTGCACAAAGGATGCGGTCTATCGCAAGCCCTTCTCCGATAGGAGAGAGGCCCCCCAACAAACCTTACCCTTCGCCTCCGGACCAAAAGGTACCTGCGAGGTTCCAGGTTCGATGTCCCTTTTCGCCGAAGCTACTAGGGGACCACAAATGCTCCCGGCATCCCCCTTGGCGTTAGCCAAGGTATCTGCCCGCAGAGCCGATTACGGTAGGTACCCTGCCAAAGCAGGAGTACCCGGGGTGTTTGCAGGGAGGTGCGGAACCTAATGGCCACACACACCTCCCCTAGACCGCCAGGAGGGACACCCAGAAGGGCTACCGCATCCTGACCAATCCTGTGAACACACAACACGCAAAAAGTGACACAGTGAGACAAAAAAGAAATAAATAAGTGAATGTGTGCAGATATACTGCCCGGACATCCGGCCGGATCTATAAAAATTTCTCTGATCCTAGCCAGAAGGCCGGGAATCAAGAGGTGAGTGCCACAAGGTGAAGAGATTATGGTGCCCGTGCTTCAACTCAGTGAGCCTATCCTCCCAGTGAGTTTCGGCACCTCGGGGTCACCACTCCCCGAGGCACAAAAGTACCTCGGCTCTAGACCCTCTCAGCCTCATGGCGAGACCCGGAGGGAACAGGTCACATCGGGGCAGCCGTCGAGCTGATTCCTCAGAACCAGCCCCGGAAAGCCCTGGTACACCTGCATCCTCCATGCAGCACCCATCCCCACCAGCCCCATACCGGCGTTACTGTCCACCGGCATGAAAAACTGATAAGAACAGATACTACACTTGATCTTAGCCAAAAGGCCGAGAAGCGATAACCGTGAAAGGGGCGGGCCCAACAAGGTCCCCTTCATGGGCACTATCACTGCTTGCTGTCAGGGAGGCTGCCAGACAATTTTCCATGCACACTCTGGGCTGGGGGGCAGTCAACCACCAGTACACACAGCAGAACCTAAACCCATACCATTATTGCTAAGCAGCAAGACAGGGGCCCATTGCACTCCCACGGGGCCTTTTTAAATGCAATCCATAACCCGGATTTGCCAGGAACCCTTCTTACTCCTCCTACTTGCATGTGACACTGGGCTTAGGATCTGCATAGGAAACACACACACAAGCACACACCTACCTTTGTTGCCTGCAGATGCCTCCTTGGCTGTCCCCAAACGGTATCAAACCAACACCCACGGGAAGCTGTAAGCATAGAGGACATGCCTGCACCCCATTGGACTTACCTGTGTGGGTTAAACCCGGGTTATTTGACAACCTATGGCGGTGATGTTTCTGCTCAGGCAGAGCAGTGCTGATGCTCCTCATAAAGCTGTCGCTGCTGTGAAGGTTCTAGGTGACATCACAAATCCCTATGGTTACATACACAACAAAGCTGGGTTGTTGTTGTTTACACTCTGCAAGGCCTGTGGAAGTGAGTGACATCATAGCACTGTAGTTCTGAGGGTTCTAGATGGATGCAACAATCTCCTGTTGCTTCTATGAAGGCCATAATAGACGACATCACCAAACAGCTCCATAGTCACATACACAGCAAAGGAGAGATGTTGTTTACACCTAGTGATGTCAGTGGTATTGAGTGACATCACAGCACAGTGCTAAGGCTCCTGGGCCTGGACACAGCAGCGGCTGCAATATCTCAACGGAGAATACGTTTATATATATGTGTGTGTGTGCGCGTATATATATATATATATATATATATATATATATATATATTTCTCCGCCGAAATCACTTTTAAACCCATTTCCACCTTTTTTTCCCTTCTCTTCCTCTTACTTTTTTTTCACGTTTTTTTACGTTTTTCTCCTTTTCGCCTCTTTTCTGGGCGTATTATTCTTCTTTTTCTTCTTTTTTTTCGTCTAATGCATACCCCATCAGTGCAGCAATGCTTATTCAATACCGCCAGCAGATGGAGACACTGGGGGATAATTTTCTAAGGATTTATACTGATTTTTCCTGTCTGAATTTGTCGCACAGAAAGTTGCAGGCCAAATATGTGTGACATTTCTGCGACTTTAGCTTCTAGAGCATTTTTACAACATTATACATAGGTGCTGAATACATAAAAAGCGACTGTTCAGCGACAGACAAGTCGCATCGGCTGAAAGTAGGCCAGAATGTCAGTCCATGTTGGAGCAGGTTTAGATACAGTCTAAAGCATAGATCTCAAAGTCTGTGCACAGAATTTAGCAAGGGCCTCGCACCTTCTGATGCATCAGGTAGGTGCACAATAGCATAGCCTAACCCTCTGTACTTTGGTCTATATTGATGCGGGACATAGACAGCCAGCTGATGACCAATCCATTAGTGCAATGGATGGCTGGAAGCATTTGTCTTTGCCTTTGCAATACCACAGAAGCAATGCATGGTCAATGTACAGCAATGACACACCTGTGTGAACAGCCAGGAGACCCCCCCCCCCATGTTATGTTACATAGTTACATAGTTAGTACGGTCGAAAAAAGACATATGTCCATCAAGTTCAACCAGGGAATTAAGGGGTAGGGGTGTGGCGCGATATTGGGGAAGGGATGAGATTTTATATTTCTTCATAAGCATTAATCTTATTTTGTCAATTAGGAACATTCAGCACCCACCCGCTATCAAGGCAGCTGCCTATCATGTCATGCCCTACCTGCACAGGTGTGCTGGCTACTCAAATGATCCAATTAAGGAGGCCATTTAGTCAGCAGCAGCAGAAGTCCTGTGCCTGGACGCTCCAACAGCGGCCAGACACAAGCAGAAGCAGCAGAAGCAGCAGCAGCAGCACCACCTTTTGTTTTTTGGCTGCTGCAGCAGCAGCAAGGCCCACAGGGCTGGCTAGCTGGCTAGCCAGCAAGCAGGTAGCAATGAAAGTAGGAATCTTTCTTTTTAACCCTGTAAGGGGGTGGTGCACTGTACCCGAAGATACTGCCATATCGGGTCAATGCATAGGGCGACGGAAGCAAGCTTCGAAATCGGCCCCCGTTCTCAAAAATCCATTTAATATATGGTCCCCAGATAGGGGACGTATCAGATATTAAACTGATAAGAACAGATACTACACTTAATCTTAGCCAAAAGGCCGAGAAGCGATAACCGTGAAAGGGGCGGGCCCAACAAGGTGCCCTTCATGGGCACTATCACTGCTTGCTGTCAGGGAGGCTGTCAGACAATTTTCCATGCACACTCTGGGCTGGGGGGCAGTCAACCACCAGTACACACAGCAGAACCTAAACCCATACCATTATTGCTAAGCAGCAAGACAGGGGCCCATTGCACTCCCACGGGGCCTTTTTAAATGCAATCCATAACCCGGATTTGCCAGGAACCCTTCTTACTCCTCCTACTTGCATGTGACACTGGGCTTAGGATCTGCATAGGAAACACACACACAAGCACACACCTACCTTTGTTGCCTGCAGATGCCTCCTTGGCTGTCCCCAAACGGTATCAAACCAACACCCACGGGAAGCTGTAAGCATAGAGGACATGCCTGCACCCCATTGGACTTACCTGTGTGGGTTAAACCCGGGTTATTTGACAACCTATGGCGGTGATGGTTCTGCTCAGGCAGAGCAGTGCTGATGCTCCTTATAAAGCTGTCGCTGCTGTGAAGGTTCTAGGTGACATCACAAATCCCTATGGTTACATACACAACAAAGCTGGGTTGTTGTTGTTTACACTTTGCAAGGCCTGTGGAAGTGAGTGACATCATAGCACTGTAGTTCTGAGGGTTCTAGATGGATGCAACAATCTCCTGTTGCTTCTATGAAGGCCATAATAGACGACATCACCAAACAGCTCCATAGTCACATACACAGCAAAGGAGAGATGTTGTTTACACCTAGTGATGTCAGTGGTATTGAGTGACATCACAGCACAGTGCTAAGGCTCCTGGGCCTGGACACAGCAGCGGCTGCAATATCTCAACGGAGAATACGTTTATATATATGTGTGTGTGTGCGCGTATATATATATATATATATATATATATATATATATATATATATATATTTCTCCGCCGAAATCACTTTTAAACCCATTTCCACCTTTTTTTCCCTTCTCTTCCTCTTACTTTTTTTTCACGTTTTTTTACGTTTTTCTCCTTTTCGCCTCTTTTCTGGGCGTATTATTCTTCTTTTTCTTCTTTTTTTTCGTCTAATGCATACCCCATCAGTGCAGCAATGCTTATTCAATACCGCCAGCAGATGGAGACACTGGGGGATAATTTTCTAAGGATTTATACTGATTTTTCCTGTCTGAATTTGTCGCACAGAAAGTTGCAGGCCAAATATGTGTGACATTTCTGCGACTTTAGCTTCTAGAGCATTTTTACAACATTATACATAGGTGCTGAATACATAAAAAGCGACTGTTCAGCGACAGACAAGTCGCATCGGCTGAAAGTAGGCCAGAATGTCAGTCCATGTTGGAGCAGGTTTAGATACAGTCTAAAGCATAGATCTCAAAGTCTGTGCACAGAATTTAGCAAGGGCCTCGCACCTTCTGATGCATCAGGTAGGTGCACAATAGCATAGCCTAACCCTCTGTACTTTGGTCTATATTGATGCGGGACATAGACAGCCAGCTGATGACCAATCCATTAGTGCAATGGATGGCTGGAAGCATTTGTCTTTGCCTTTGCAATACCACAGAAGCAATGCATGGTCAATGTACAGCAATGACACACCTGTGTGAACAGCCAGGAGACCCCCCCCCCATGTTATGTTACATAGTTACATAGTTAGTACGGTCGAAAAAAGACATATGTCCATCAAGTTCAACCAGGGAATTAAGGGGTAGGGGTGTGGCGCGATATTGGGGAAGGGATGAGATTTTATATTTCTTCATAAGCATTAATCTTATTTTGTCAATTAGGAACATTCAGCACCCACCCGCTATCAAGGCAGCTGCCTATCATGTCATGCCCTACCTGCACAGGTGTGCTGGCTACTCAAATGATCCAATTAAGGAGGCCATTTAGTCAGCAGCAGCAGAAGTCCTGTGCCTGGACGCTCCAACAGCGGCCAGACACAAGCAGAAGCAGAAGCAGCAGCAGCACCACCTTTTGTTTTTTGGCTGCAGCAGCAGCAAGGCCCACAGGGCTGGCTAGCTGGCTAGCCAGCAAGCAGGTAGCAATGAAAGTAGGAATCTTTCTTTTTAACCCTGTAAGGGGGTGGTGCACTGTACCCGAAGATACTGCCATATCGGGTCAATGCATAGGGCGACGGAAGCAAGCTTCGAAATCGGCCCCCGTTCTCAAAAATCCATTTAATATATGGTCCCCAGATAGGGGACGTATCAGATATTAAACTGATAAGAACAGATACTACACTTGATCTTAGCCAAAAGGCCGAGAAGCGATAACCGTGAAAGGGGCGGGCCCAACAAGGTCCCCTTCATGGGCACTATCACTGCTTGCTGTCAGGGAGGCTGCCAGACAATTTTCCATGCACACTCTGGGCTGGGGGGCAGTCAACCACCAGTACACACAGCAGAACCTAAACCCATACCATTATTGCTAAGCAGCAAGACAGGGGCCCATTGCACTCCCACGGGGCCTTTTTAAATGCAATCCATAACCCGGATTTGCCAGGAACCCTTCTTACTCCTCCTACTTGCATGTGACACTGGGCTTAGGATCTGCATAGGAAACACACACACAAGCACACACCTACCTTTGTTGCCTGCAGATGCCTCCTTGGCTGTCCCCAAACGGTATCAAACCAACACCCACGGGAAGCTGTAAGCATAGAGGACATGCCTGCACCCCATTGGACTTACCTGTGTGGGTTAAACCCGGGTTATTTGACAACCTATGGCGGTGATGGTTCTGCTCAGGCAGAGCAGTGCTGATGCTCCTCATAAAGCTGTCGCTGCTGTGAAGGTTCTAGGTGACATCACAAATCCCTATGGTTACATACACAACAAAGCTGGGTTGTTGTTGTTTACACTCTGCAAGGCCTGTGGAAGTGAGTGACATCATAGCACTGTAGTTCTGAGGGTTCTAGATGGATGCAACAATCTCCTGTTGCTTCTATGAAGGCCATAATAGACGACATCACCAAACAGCTCCATAGTCACATACACAGCAAAGGAGAGATGTTGTTTACACCTAGTGATGTCAGTGGTATTGAGTGACATCACAGCACAGTGCTAAGGCTCCTGGGCCTGGACACAGCAGCGGCTGCAATATCTCAACGGAGAATACGTTTATATATATGTGTGTGTGTGCGCGTATATATATATATATATATATATATATATATATATATATATATTTCTCCGCCGAAATCACTTTTAAACCCATTTCCACCTTTTTTTCCCTTCTCTTCCTCTTACTTTTTTTTCACGTTTTTTTACGTTTTTCTCCTTTTCGCCTCTTTTCTGGGCGTATTATTCTTCTTTTTCTTCTTTTTTTTCGTCTAATGCATACCCCATCAGTGCAGCAATGCTTATTCAATACCGCCAGCAGATGGAGACACTGGGGGATAATTTTCTAAGGATTTATACTGATTTTTCCTGTCTGAATTTGTCGCACAGAAAGTTGCAGGCCAAATATGTGTGACATTTCTGCGACTTTAGCTTCTAGAGCATTTTTACAACATTATACATAGGTGCTGAATACATAAAAAGCGACTGTTCAGCGACAGACAAGTCGCATCGGCTGAAAGTAGGCCAGAATGTCAGTCCATGTTGGAGCAGGTTTAGATACAGTCTAAAGCATAGATATCAAAGTCTGTGCACAGAATTTAGCAAGGGCCTCGCACCTTCTGATGCATCAGGTAGGTGCACAATAGCATAGCCTAACCCTCTGTACTTTGGTCTATATTGATGCGGGACATAGACAGCCAGCTGATGACCAATCCATTAGTGCAATGGATGGCTGGAAGCATTTGTCTTTGCCTTTGCAATACCACAGAAGCAATGCATGGTCAATGTACAGCAATGACACACCTGTGTGAACAGCCAGGAGACCCCCCCCCCATGTTATGTTACATAGTTACATAGTTAGTACGGTCGAAAAAAGACATATGTCCATCAAGTTCAACCAGGGAATTAAGGGGTAGGGGTGTGGCGCGATATTGGGGAAGGGATGAGATTTTATATTTCTTCATAAGCATTAATCTTATTTTGTCAATTAGGAACATTCAGCACCCACCCGCTATCAAGGCAGCTGCCTATCATGTCATGCCCTACCTGCACAGGTGTGCTGGCTACTCAAATGATCCAATTAAGGAGGCCATTTAGTCAGCAGCAGCAGAAGTCCTGTGCCTGGACGCTCCAACAGCGGCCAGACACAAGCAGAAGCAGAAGCAGCAGAAGCAGCAGCAGCACCACCTTTTGTTTTTTGGCTGCAGCAGCAGCAGCAAGGCCCACAGGGCTGGCTAGCTGGCTAGCCAGCAAGCAGGTAGCAATGAAAGTAGGAATCTTTCTTTTTAACCCTGTAAGGGGGTGGTGCACTGTACCCGAAGATACTGCCATATCGGGTCAATGCATAGGGCGACGGAAGCAAGCTTCGAAATCGGCCCCCGTTCTCAAAAATCCATTTAATATATGGTCCCCAGATAGGGGACGTATCAGATATTAAACTGATAAGAACAGATACTACACTTGATCTTAGCCAAAAGGCCGAGAAGCGATAACCGTGAAAGGGGCGGGCCCAACAAGGTCCCCTTCATGGGCACTATCACTGCTTGCTGTCAGGGAGGCTGTCAGACAATTTTCCATGCACACTCTGGGCTGGGGGGCAGTCAACCACCAGTACACACAGCAGAACCTAAACCCATACCATTATTGCTAAGCAGCAAGACAGGGGCCCATTGCACTCCCACGGGGCCTTTTTAAATGCAATCCATAACCCGGATTTGCCAGGAACCCTTCTTACTCCTCCTACTTGCATGTGACACTGGGCTTAGGATCTGCATAGGAAACACACACACAAGCACACACCTACCTTTGTTGCCTGCAGATGCCTCCTTGGCTGTCCCCAAACGGTATCAAACCAACACCCACGGGAAGCTGTAAGCATAGAGGACATGCCTGCACCCCATTGGACTTACCTGTGTGGGTTAAACCCGGGTTATTTGACAACCTATGGCGGTGATGGTTCTGCTCAGGCAGAGCAGTGCTGATGCTCCTCATAAAGCTGTCGCTGCTGTGAAGGTTCTAGGTGACATCACAAATCCCTATGGTTACATACACAACAAAGCTGGGTTGTTGTTGTTTACACTTTGCAAGGCCTGTGGAAGTGAGTGACATCATAGCACTGTAGTTCTGAGGGTTCTAGATGGATGCAACAATCTCCTGTTGCTTCTATGAAGGCCATAATAGACGACATCACCAAACAGCTCCATAGTCACATACACAGCAAAGGAGAGATGTTGTTTACACCTAGTGATGTCAGTGGTATTGAGTGACATCACAGCACAGTGCTAAGGCTCCTGGGCCTGGACACAGCAGCGGCTGCAATATCTCAACGGAGAATACGTTTATATATATGTGTGTGTGTGCGCGTATATATATATATATATATATATATATATATATATATATATATATTTCTCCGCCGAAATCACTTTTAAACCCATTTCCACCTTTTTTTCCCTTCTCTTCCTCTTACTTTTTTTTCACGTTTTTTTACGTTTTTCTCCTTTTCGCCTCTTTTCTGGGCGTATTATTCTTCTTTTTCTTCTTTTTTTTCGTCTAATGCATACCCCATCAGTGCAGCAATGCTTATTCAATACCGCCAGCAGATGGAGACACTGGGGGATAATTTTCTAAGGATTTATACTGATTTTTCCTGTCTGAATTTGTCGCACAGAAAGTTGCAGGCCAAATATGTGTGACATTTCTGCGACTTTAGCTTCTAGAGCATTTTTACAACATTATACATAGGTGCTGAATACATAAAAAGCGACTGTTCAGCGACAGACAAGTCGCATCGGCTGAAAGTAGGCCAGAATGTCAGTCCATGTTGGAGCAGGTTTAGATACAGTCTAAAGCATAGATCTCAAAGTCTGTGCACAGAATTTAGCAAGGGCCTCGCACCTTCTGATGCATCAGGTAGGTGCACAATAGCATAGCCTAACCCTCTGTACTTTGGTCTATATTGATGCGGGACATAGACAGCCAGCTGATGACCAATCCATTAGTGCAATGGATGGCTGGAAGCATTTGTCTTTGCCTTTGCAATACCACAGAAGCAATGCATGGTCAATGTACAGCAATGACACACCTGTGTGAACAGCCAGGAGACCCCCCCCCCCCCATGTTATGTTACATAGTTACATAGTTAGTACGGTCGAAAAAAGACATATGTCCATCAAGTTCAACCAGGGAATTAAGGGGTAGGGGTGTGGCGCGATATTGGGGAAGGGATGAGATTTTATATTTCTTCATAAGCATTAATCTTATTTTGTCAATTAGGAACATTCAGCACCCACCCGCTATCAAGGCAGCTGCCTATCATGTCATGCCCTACCTGCACAGGTGTGCTGGCTACTCAAATGATCCAATTAAGGAGGCCATTTAGTCAGCAGCAGCAGAAGTCCTGTGCCTGGACGCTCCAACAGCGGCCAGACACAAGCAGAAGCAGAAGCAGCAGAAGCAGCAGCAGCACCACCTTTTGTTTTTTGGCTGCAGCAGCAGCAAGGCCCACAGGGCTGGCTAGCTGGCTAGCCAGCAAGCAGGTAGCAATGAAAGTAGGAATCTTTCTTTTTAACCCTGTAAGGGGGTGGTGCACTGTACCCGAAGATACTGCCATATCGGGTCAATGCATAGGGCGACGGAAGCAAGCTTCGAAATCGGCCCCCGTTCTCAAAAATCCATTTAATATATGGTCCCCAGATAGGGGACGTATCAGATATTAAACTGATAAGAACAGATACTACACTTGATCTTAGCCAAAAGGCCGAGAAGCGATAACCGTGAAAGGGGCGGGCCCAACAAGGTCCCCTTCATGGGCACTATCACTGCTTGCTGTCAGGGAGGCTGCCAGACAATTTTCCATGCACACTCTGGGCTGGGGGGCAGTCAACCACCAGTACACACAGCAGAACCTAAACCCATACCATTATTGCTAAGCAGCAAGACAGGGGCCCATTGCACTCCCACGGGGCCTTTTTAAATGCAATCCATAACCCGGATTTGCCAGGAACCCTTCTTACTCCTCCTACTTGCATGTGACACTGGGCTTAGGATCTGCATAGGAAACACACACACAAGCACACACCTACCTTTGTTGCCTGCAGATGCCTCCTTGGCTGTCCCCAAACGGTATCAAACCAACACCCACGGGAAGCTGTAAGCATAGAGGACATGCCTGCACCCCATTGGACTTACCTGTGTGGGTTAAACCCGGGTTATTTGACAACCTATGGCGGTGATGGTTCTGCTCAGGCAGAGCAGTGCTGATGCTCCTCATAAAGCTGTCGCTGCTGTGAAGGTTCTAGGTGACATCACAAATCCCTATGGTTACATACACAACAAAGCTGGGTTGTTGTTGTTTACACTCTGCAAGGCCTGTGGAAGTGAGTGACATCATAGCACTGTAGTTCTGAGGGTTCTAGATGGATGCAACAATCTCCTGTTGCTTCTATGAAGGCCATAATAGACGACATCACCAAACAGCTCCATAGTCACATACACAGCAAAGGAGAGATGTTGTTTACACCTAGTGATGTCAGTGGTATTGAGTGACATCACAGCACAGTGCTAAGGCTCCTGGGCCTGGACACAGCAGCGGCTGCAATATCTCAACGGAGAATACGTTCATATATATGTGTGTGTGTGCGCGTATATATATATATATATATATATATATATATAAAAATATATATATATATATATATTTCTCCGCCGAAATCACTTTTAAACCCATTTCCACCTTTTTTTCCCTTCTCTTCCTCTTACTTTTTTTTCACGTTTTTTTACGTTTTTCTCCTTTTCGCCTCTTTTCTGGGCGTATTATTCTTCTTTTTCTTCTTTTTTTTCGTCTAATGCATACCCCATCAGTGCAGCAATGCTTATTCAATACCGCCAGCAGATGGAGACACTGGGGGATAATTTTCTAAGGATTTATACTGATTTTTCCTGTCTGAATTTGTCGCACAGAAAGTTGCAGGCCAAATATGTGTGACATTTCTGCGACTTTAGCTTCTAGAGCATTTTTACAACATTATACATAGGTGCTGAATACATAAAAAGCGACTGTTCAGCGACAGACAAGTCGCATCGGCTGAAAGTAGGCCAGAATGTCAGTCCATGTTGGAGCAGGTTTAGATACAGTCTAAAGCATAGATCTCAAAGTCTGTGCACAGAATTTAGCAAGGGCCTCGCACCTTCTGATGCATCAGGTAGGTGCACAATAGCATAGCCTAACCCTCTGTACTTTGGTCTATATTGATGCGGGACATAGACAGCCAGCTGATGACCAATCCATTAGTGCAATGGATGGCTGGAAGCATTTGTCTTTGCCTTTGCAATACCACAGAAGCAATGCATGGTCAATGTACAGCAATGACACACCTGTGTGAACAGCCAGGAGACCCCCCCCCCCATGTTATGTTACATAGTTACATAGTTAGTACGGTCGAAAAAAGACATATGTCCATCAAGTTCAACCAGGGAATTAAGGGGTAGGGGTGTGGCGCGATATTGGGGAAGGGATGAGATTTTATATTTCTTCATAAGCATTAATCTTATTTTGTCAATTAGGAACATTCAGCACCCACCCGCTATCAAGGCAGCTGCCTATCATGTCATGCCCTACCTGCACAGGTGTGCTGGCTACTCAAATGATCCAATTAAGGAGGCCATTTAGTCAGCAGCAGCAGAAGTCCTGTGCCTGGACGCTCCAACAGCGGCCAGACACAAGCAGAAGCAGAAGCAGCAGAAGCAGCAGCAGCACCACCTTTTGTTTTTTGGCTGCAGCAGCAGCAAGGCCCACAGGGCTGGCTAGCTGGCTAGCCAGCAAGCAGGTAGCAATGAAAGTAGGAATCTTTCTTTTTAACCCTGTAAGGGGGTGGTGCACTGTACCCGAAGATACTGCCATATCGGGTCAATGCATAGGGCGACGGAAGCAAGCTTCGAAATCGGCCCCCGTTCTCAAAAATCCATTTAATATATGGTCCCCAGATAGGGGACGTATCAGATATTAAACTGATAAGAACAGATACTACACTTGATCTTAGCCAAAAGGCCGAGAAGCGATAACCGTGAAAGGGGCGGGCCCAACAAGGTGCCCTTCATGGGCACTATCACTGCTTGCTGTCAGGGAGGCTGCCAGACAATTTTCCATGCACACTCTGGGCTGGGGGGCAGTCAACCACCAGTACACACAGCAGAACCTAAACCCATACCATTATTGCTAAGCAGCAAGACAGGGGCCCATTGCACTCCCACGGGGCCTTTTTAAATGCAATCCATAACCCGGATTTGCCAGGAACCCTTCTTACTCCTCCTACTTGCATGTGACACTGGGCTTAGGATCTGCATAGGAAACACACACACAAGCACACACCTACCTTTGTTGCCTGCAGATGCCTCCTTGGCTGTCCCCAAACGGTATCAAACCAACACCCACGGGAAGCTGTAAGCATAGAGGACATGCCTGCACCCCATTGGACTTACCTGTGTGGGTTAAACCCGGGTTATTTGACAACCTATGGCGGTGATGGTTCTGCTCAGGCAGAGCAGTGCTGATGCTCCTCATAAAGCTGTCGCTGCTGTGAAGGTTCTAGGTGACATTACAAATCCCTATGGTTACATACACAACAAAGCTGGGTTGTTGTTGTTTACACTCTGCAAGGCCTGTGGAAGTGAGTGACATCATAGCACTGTAGTTCTGAGGGTTCTAGATGGATGCAACAATCTCCTGTTGCTTCTATGAAGGCCATAATAGACGACATCACCAAACAGCTCCATAGTCACATACACAGCAAAGGAGAGATGTTGTTTACACCTAGTGATGTCATTGGTATTGAGTGACATCACAGCACAGTGCTAAGGCTCCTGGGCCTGGACACAGCAGCGGCTGCAATATCTCAACGGAGAATACGTTTATATATATGTGTGTGTGTGCGCGTATATATATATATATATATATATATATATATATTTCTCCGCCGAAATCACTTTTAAACCCATTTCCACCTTTTTTTCCCTTCTCTTCCTCTTACTTTTTTTTCACGTTTTTTTACGTTTTTCTCCTTTTCGCCTCTTTTCTGGGCGTATTATTCTTCTTTTTCTTCTTTTTTTTCGTCTAATGCATACCCCATCAGTGCAGCAATGCTTATTCAATACCGCCAGCAGATGGAGACACTGGGGGATAATTTTCTAAGGATTTATACTGATTTTTCCTGTCTGAATTTGTCGCACAGAAAGTTGCAGGCCAAATATGTGTGACATTTCTGCGACTTTAGCTTCTAGAGCATTTTTACAACATTATACATAGGTGCTGAATACATAAAAAGCGACTGTTCAGCGACAGACAAGTCGCATCGGCTGAAAGTAGGCCAGAATGTCAGTCCATGTTGGAGCAGGTTTAGATACAGTCTAAAGTATAGATCTCAAAGTCTGTGCACAGAATTTAGCAAGGGCCTCGCACCTTCTGATGCATCAGGTAGGTGCACAATAGCATAGCCTAACCCTCTGTACTTTGGTCTATATTGATGCGGGACATAGACAGCCAGCTGATGACCAATCCATTAGTGCAATGGATGGCTGGAAGCATTTGTCTTTGCCTTTGCAATACCACAGAAGCAATGCATGGTCAATGTACAGCAATGACACACCTGTGTGAACAGCCAGGAGACCCCCCCCCCCATGTTATGTTACATAGTTACATAGTTAGTACGGTCGAAAAAAGACATATGTCCATCAAGTTCAACCAGGGAATTAAGGGGTAGGGGTGTGGCGCGATATTGGGGAAGGGATGAGATTTTATATTTCTTCATAAGCATTAATCTTATTTTGTCAATTAGGAACATTCAGCACCCACCCGCTATCAAGGCAGCTGCCTATCATGTCATGCCCTACCTGCACAGGTGTGCTGGCTACTCAAATGATCCAATTAAGGAGGCCATTTAGTCAGCAGCAGCAGAAGTCCTGTGCCTGGACGCTCCAACAGCGGCCAGACACAAGCAGAAGCAGCAGAAGCAGCAGCAGCACCACCTTTTGTTTTTTGGCTGCAGCAGCAGCAAGGCCCACAGGGCTGGCTAGCTGGCTAGCCAGCAAGCAGGTAGCAATGAAAGTAGGAATCTTTCTTTTTAACCCTGTAAGGGGGTGGTGCACTGTACCCGAAGATACTGCCATATCGGGTCAATGCATAGGGCGACGGAAGCAAGCTTCGAAATCGGCCCCCGTTCTCAAAAATCCATTTAATATATGGTCCCCAGATAGGGGACGTATCAGATATTAAACTGATAAGAACAGATACTACACTTGATCTTAGCCAAAAGGCCGAGAAGCGATAACCGTGAAAGGGGCGGGCCCAACAAGGTCCCCTTCATGGGCACTATCACTGCTTGCTGTCAGGGAGGCTGCCAGACAATTTTCCATGCACACTCTGGGCTGGGGGGCAGTCAACCACCAGTACACACAGCAGAACCTAAACCCATACCATTATTGCTAAGCAGCAAGACAGGGGCCCATTGCACTCCCACGGGGCCTTTTTAAATGCAATCCATAACCCGGATTTGCCAGGAACCCTTCTTACTCCTCCTACTTGCATGTGACACTGGGCTTAGGATCTGCATAGGAAACACACACACAAGCACACACCTACCTTTGTTGCCTGCAGATGCCTCCTTGGCTGTCCCCAAACGGTATCAAACCAACACCCACGGGAAGCTGTAAGCATAGAGGACATGCCTGCACCCCATTGGACTTACCTGTGTGGGTTAAACCCGGGTTATTTGACAACCTATGGCGGTGATGGTTCTGCTCAGGCAGAGCAGTGCTGATGCTCCTCATAAAGCTGTCGCTGCTGTGAAGGTTCTAGGTGACATCACAAATCCCTATGGTTACATACACAACAAAGCTGGGTTGTTGTTGTTTACACTCTGCAAGGCCTGTGGAAGTGAGTGACATCATAGCACTGTAGTTCTGAGGGTTCTAGATGGATGCAACAATCTCCTGTTGCTTCTATGAAGGCCATAATAGACGACATCACCAAACAGCTCCATAGTCACATACACAGCAAAGGAGAGATGTTGTTTACACCTAGTGATGTCATTGGTATTGAGTGACATCACAGCACAGTGCTAAGGCTCCTGGGCCTGGACACAGCAGCGGCTGCAATATCTCAACGGAGAATACGTTTATATATATGTGTGTGTGTGCGCGTATATATATATATATATATATATATATATATATATATATATATTTCTCCGCCGAAATCACTTTTAAACCCATTTCCACCTTTTTTTCCCTTCTCTTCCTCTTACTTTTTTTTCACGTTTTTTTACGTTTTTCTCCTTTTCGCCTCTTTTCTGGGCGTATTATTCTTCTTTTTCTTCTTTTTTTTCGTCTAATGCATACCCCATCAGTGCAGCAATGCTTTTTCAATACCGCCAGCAGATGGAGACACTGGGGGATAATTTTCTAAGGATTTATACTGATTTTTCCTGTCTGAATTTGTCGCACAGAAAGTTGCAGGCCAAATATGTGTGACATTTCTGCGACTTTAGCTTCTAGAGCATTTTTACAACATTATACATAGGTGCTGAATACATAAAAAGCGACTGTTCAGCGACAGACAAGTCGCATCGGCTGAAAGTAGGCCAGAATGTCAGTCCATGTTGGAGCAGGTTTAGATACAGTCTAAAGCATAGATCTCAAAGTCTGTGCACAGAATTTAGCAAGGGCCTCGCACCTTCTGATGCATCAGGTAGGTGCACAATAGCATAGCCTAACCCTCTGTACTTTGGTCTATATTGATGCGGGACATAGACAGCCAGCTGATGACCAATCCATTAGTGCAATGGATGGCTGGAAGCATTTGTCTTTGCCTTTGCAATACCACAGAAGCAATGCATGGTCAATGTACAGCAATGACACACCTGTGTGAACAGCCAGGAGACCCCCCCCCCCATGTTATGTTACATAGTTACATACTTAGTACGGTCGAAAAAAGACATATGTCCATCAAGTTCAACCAGGGAATTAAGGGGTAGGGGTGTGGCGCGATATTGGGGAAGGGATGAGATTTTATATTTCTTCATAAGCATTAATCTTATTTTGTCAATTAGGAACATTCAGCACCCACCCGCTATCAAGGCAGCTGCCTATCATGTCATGCCCTACCTGCACAGGTGTGCTGGCTACTCAAATGATCCAATTAAGGAGGCCATTTAGTCAGCAGCAGCAGAAGTCCTGTGCCTGGACGCTCCAACAGCGGCCAGACACAAGCAGAAGCAGCAGAAGCAGCAGCAGCACCACCTTTTGTTTTTTGGCTGCAGCAGCAGCAAGGCCCACAGGGCTGGCTAGCTGGCTAGCCAGCAAGCAGGTAGCAATGAAAGTAGGAATCTTTCTTTTTAACCCTGTAAGGGGGTGGTGCACTGTACCCGAAGATACTGCCATATCGGGTCAATGCATAGGGCGACGGAAGCAAGCTTCGAAATCGGCCCCCGTTCTCAAAAATCCATTTAATATATGGTCCCCAGATAGGGGATGTATCAGATATTAAACTGATAAGAACAGATTTTTTTTTTTTTTTTTTTTAAAGCCGAGGAACGTGCTTTCGATTCACCCAAAGTGCAAGAAAAAGTGCAAACGTGTTACACTAAAAAAACGTGCACAAAGGATGCGGTCTATCGCAAGCCCTTCTCCGATAGGAGAGAGGCCCCCCAACATACCTTACCCTTCGCCTCCGGACCAAAAGGTACCTGCGAGGTTCCAGGTTCGATGTCCCTTTTCGCCGAAGCTACTAGGGGACCACAAATGCTCCCGGCATCCCCCTTGGCGTTAGCCAAGGTATCTGCCCGCAGAGCCGATTACGGTAGGTACCCTGCCAAAGCAGGAGTACCCGGGGTGTTTGCAGGGAGGTGCGGAACCTAATGGCCACACACACCTCCCCTAGACCGCCAGGAGGGACACCCAGAAGGGCTACCGCATCCTGACAAATCCTTTGAACACACAACACGCAAAAAGTGACACAGTGAGACAAAAAAGAAATAAATAAGTGAATGTGTGCAGATATACTGCCCGGACATCCGGCCGGATCTATAAAAATTTCTCTGATCCTAGCCAGAAGGCCGGGAATCAAGAGGTGAGTGCCACAAGGTGAAGAGATTATGGTGCCCGTGCTTCAACTCAGTGAGTCTATTCTCCCAGTGAGTTTCGGCACCTCGGGGTCACCACTCCCCGAGGCACAAAAGTACCTCGGCTCTAGACCCTCTCAGCCTCATGGCGAGACCCGGAGGGAACAGGTCACATCGGGGCAGCCGTCGAGCTGATTCCTCAGAACCAGCCCCGGAAAGCCCTGGTACACCTGCATCCTCCATGCAGCACCCATCCCCACCAGCCCCATACCGGCGTTACAGTACACCGGCATGAAAAACTGATAAGAACAGATACTACACTTGATCTTAGCCAAAAGGCCGAGAAGCGATAACCGTGAAAGGGGCGGGCCCAACAAGGTCCCCTTCATGGGCACTATCACTGCTTGCTGTCAGGGAGGCTGCCAGACAATTTTCCATGCACACTCTGGGCTGGGGGGCAGTCAACCACCAGTACACACAGCAGAACCTAAACCCATACCATTATTGCTAAGCAGCAAGACAGGGGCCCATTGCACTCCCACGGGGCCTTTTTAAATGCAATCCATAACCCGGATTTGCCAGGAACCCTTCTTACTCCTCCTACTTGCATGTGACACTGGGCTTAGGATCTGCATAGGAAACACACACACAAGCACACACCTACCTTTGTTGCCTGCAGATGCCTCCTTGGCTGTCCCCAAACGGTATCAAACCAACACCCACGGGAAGCTGTAAGCATAGAGGACATGCCTGCACCCCATTGGACTTACCTGTGTGGGTTAAACCCGGGTTATTTGACAACCTATGGCGGTGATGGTTCTGCTCAGGCAGAGCAGTGCTGATGCTCCTCATAAAGCTGTCGCTGCTGTGAAGGTTCTAGGTGACATCACAAATCCCTATGGTTACATACACAACAAAGCTGGGTTGTTGTTGTTTACACTCTGCAAGGCCTGTGGAAGTGAGTGACATCATAGCACTGTAGTTCTGAGGGTTCTAGATGGATGCAACAATCTCCTGTTGCTTCTATGAAGGCCATAATAGACGACATCACCAAACAGCTCCATAGTCACATACACAGCAAAGGAGAGATGTTGTTTACACCTAGTGATGTCAGTGGTATTGAGTGACATCACAGCACAGTGCTAAGGCTCCTGGGCCTGGACACAGCAGCGGCTGCAATATCTCAACGGAGAATACGTTTATATATATGTGTGTGTGTGCGCGTATATATATATATATATATATATATATATATATATATATATATATATTTCTCCGCCGAAATCACTTTTAAACCCATTTCCACCTTTTTTTCCCTTCTCTTCCTCTTACTTTTTTTTCACGTTTTTTTACGTTTTTCTCCTTTTCGCCTCTTTTCTGGGCGTATTATTCTTCTTTTTCTTCTTTTTTTTCGTCTAATGCATACCCCATCAGTGCAGCAATGCTTATTCAATACCGCCAGCAGATGGAGACACTGGGGGATAATTTTCTAAGGATTTATACTGATTTTTCCTGTCTGAATTTGTCGCACAGAAAGTTGCAGGCCAAATATGTGTGACATTTCTGCGACTTTAGCTTCTAGAGCATTTTTACAACATTATACATAGGTGCTGAATATATAAAAAGCGACTGTTCAGCGACAGACAAGTCGCATCGGCTGAAAGTAGGCCAGAATGTCAGTCCATGTTGGAGCAGGTTTAGATACAGTCTAAAGCATAGATCTCAAAGTCTGTGCACAGAATTTAGCAAGGGCCTCGCACCTTCTGATGCATCAGGTAGGTGCACAATAGCATAGCCTAACCCTCTGTACTTTGGTCTATATTGATGCGGGACATAGACAGCCAGCTGATGACCAATCCATTAGTGCAATGGATGGCTGGAAGCATTTGTCTTTGCCTTTGCAATACCACAGAAGCAATGCATGGTCAATGTACAGCAATGACACACCTGTGTGAACAGCCAGGAGACCCCCCCCCCCATGTTATGTTACATAGTTACATAGTTAGTACGGTCGAAAAAAGACATATGTCCATCAAGTTCAACCAGGGAATTAAGGGGTAGGGGTGTGGCGCGATATTGGGGAAGGGATGAGATTTTATATTTCTTCATAAGCATTAATCTTATTTTGTCAATTAGGAACATTCAGCACCCACCCGCTATCAAGGCAGCTGCCTATCATGTCATGCCCTACCTGCACAGGTGTGCTGGCTACTCAAATGATCCAATTAAGGAGGCCATTTAGTCAGCAGCAGCAGAAGTCCTGTGCCTGGACGCTCCAACAGCGGCCAGACACAAGCAGAAGCAGAAGCAGCAGAAGCAGCAGCAGCACCACCTTTTGTTTTTTGGCTGCAGCAGCAAGGCCCACAGGGCTGGCTAGCTGGCTAGCCAGCAAGCAGGTAGCAATGAAAGTAGGAATCTTTCTTTTTAACCCTGTAAGGGGGTGGTGCACTGTACCCGAAGATACTGCCATATCGGGTCAATGCATAGGGCGACGGAAGCAAGCTTCGAAATCGGCCCCCGTTCTCAAAAATCCATTTAATATATGGTCCCCAGATAGGGGACGTATCAGATATTAAACTGATAAGAACAGATACTACACTTGATCTTAGCCAAAAGGCCGAGAAGCGATAACCGTGAAAGGGGCGGGCCCAACAAGGTCCCCTTCATGGGCACTATCACTGCTTGCTGTCAGGGAGGCTGCCAGACAATTTTCCATGCACACTCTGGGCTGGGGGGCAGTCAACCACCAGTACACACAGCAGAACCTAAACCCATACCATTATTGCTAAGCAGCAAGACAGGGGCCCATTGCACTCCCACGGGGCCTTTTTAAATGCAATCCATAACCCGGATTTGCCAGGAACCCTTCTTACTCCTCCTACTTGCATGTGACACTGGGCTTAGGATCTGCATAGGAAACACACACACAAGCACACACCTACCTTTGTTGCCTGCAGATGCCTCCTTGGCTGTCCCCAAACGGTATCAAACCAACACCCACGGGAAGCTGTAAGCATAGAGGACATGCCTGCACCCCATTGGACTTACCTGTGTGGGTTAAACCCGGGTTATTTGACAACCTATGGCGGTGATGGTTCTGCTCAGGCAGAGCAGTGCTGATGCTCCTCATAAAGCTGTCGCTGCTGTGAAGGTTCTAGGTGACATCACAAATCCCTATGGTTACATACACAACAAAGCTGGGTTGTTGTTGTTTACACTCTGCAAGGCCTGTGGAAGTGAGTGACATCATAGCACTGTAGTTCTGAGGGTTCTAGATGGATGCAACAATCTCCTGTTGCTTCTATGAAGGCCATAATAGACGACATCACCAAACAGCTCCATAGTCACATACACAGCAAAGGAGAGATGTTGTTTACACCTAGTGATGTCAGTGGTATTGAGTGACATCACAGCACAGTGCTAAGGCTCCTGGGCCTGGACACAGCAGCGGCTGCAATATCTCAACGGAGAATACGTTTATATATATGTGTGTGTGTGCGCGTATATATATATATATATATATATATATATATATATATATATATATTTCTCCGCCGAAATCACTTTTAAACCCATTTCCACCTTTTTTTCCCTTCTCTTCCTCTTACTTTTTTTTCACGTTTTTTTACGTTTTTCTCCTTTTCGCCTCTTTTCTGGGCGTATTATTCTTCTTTTTCTTCTTTTTTTTCGTCTAATGCATACCCCATCAGTGCAGCAATGCTTATTCAATACCGCCAGCAGATGGAGACACTGGGGGATAATTTTCTAAGGATTTATACTGATTTTTCCTGTCTGAATTTGTCGCACAGAAAGTTGCAGGCCAAATATGTGTGACATTTCTGCGACTTTAGCTTCTAGAGCATTTTTACAACATTATACATAGGTGCTGAATACATAAAAAGCGACTGTTCAGCGACAGACAAGTCGCATCGGCTGAAAGTAGGCCAGAATGTCAGTCCATGTTGGAGCAGGTTTAGATACAGTCTAAAGCATAGATCTCAAAGTCTGTGCACAGAATTTAGCAAGGGCCTCGCACCTTCTGATGCATCAGGTAGGTGCACAATAGCATAGCCTAACCCTCTGTACTTTGGTCTATATTGATGCGGGACATAGACAGCCAGCTGATGACCAATCCATTAGTGCAATGGATGGCTGGAAGCATTTGTCTTTGCCTTTGCAATACCACAGAAGCAATGCATGGTCAATGTACAGCAATGACACACCTGTGTGAACAGCCAGGAGACCCCCCCCCCCCCATGTTATGTTACATAGTTACATAGTTAGTACGGTCGAAAAAAGACATATGTCCATCAAGTTCAACCAGGGAATTAAGGGGTAGGGGTGTGGCGCGATATTGGGGAAGGGATGAGATTTTATATTTCTTCATAAGCATTAATCTTATTTTGTCAATTAGGAACATTCAGCACCCACCCGCTATCAAGGCAGCTGCCTATCATGTCATGCCCTACCTGCACAGGTGTGCTGGCTACTCAAATGATCCAATTAAGGAGGCCATTTAGTCAGCAGCAGCAGAAGTCCTGTGCCTGGACGCTCCAACAGCGGCCAGACACAAGCAGAAGCAGAAGCAGCAGAAGCAGCAGCAGCACCACCTTTTGTTTTTTGGCTGCAGCAGCAGCAAGGCCCACAGGGCTGGCTAGCTGGCTAGCCAGCAAGCAGGTAGCAATGAAAGTAGGAATCTTTCTTTTTAACCCTGTAAGGGGGTGGTGCACTGTACCCGAAGATACTGCCATATCGGGTCAATGCATAGGGCGACGGAAGCAAGCTTCGAAATCGGCCCCCGTTCTCAAAAATCCATTTAATATATGGTCCCCAGATAGGGGACGTATCAGATATTAAACTGATAAGAACAGATACTACACTTGATCTTAGCCAAAAGGCCGAGAAGCGATAACCGTGAAAGGGGCGGGCCCAACAAGGTCCCCTTCATGGGCACTATCACTGCTTGCTGTCAGGGAGGCTGCCAGACAATTTTCCATGCACACTCTGGGCTGGGGGGCAGTCAACCACCAGTACACACAGCAGAACCTAAACCCATACCATTATTGCTAAGCAGCAAGACAGGGGCCCATTGCACTCCCACGGGGCCTTTTTAAATGCAATCCATAACCCGGATTTGCCAGGAACCCTTCTTACTCCTCCTACTTGCATGTGACACTGGGCTTAGGATCTGCATAGGAAACACACACACAAGCACACACCTACCTTTGTTGCCTGCAGATGCCTCCTTGGCTGTCCCCAAACGGTATCAAACCAACACCCACGGGAAGCTGTAAGCATAGAGGACATGCCTGCACCCCATTGGACTTACCTGTGTGGGTTAAACCCGGGTTATTTGACAACCTATGGCGGTGATGGTTCTGCTCAGGCAGAGCAGTGCTGATGCTCCTCATAAAGCTGTCGCTGCTGTGAAGGTTCTAGGTGACATCACAAATCCCTATGGTTACATACACAACAAAGCTGGGTTGTTGTTGTTTACACTCTGCAAGGCCTGTGGAAGTGAGTGACATCATAGCACTGTAGTTCTGAGGGTTCTAGATGGATGCAACAATCTCCTGTTGCTTCTATGAAGGCCATAATAGACGACATCACCAAACAGCTCCATAGTCACATACACAGCAAAGGAGAGATGTTGTTTACACCTAGTGATGTCAGTGGTATTGAGTGACATCACAGCACAGTGCTAAGGCTCCTGGGCCTGGACACAGCAGCGGCTGCAATATCTCAACGGAGAATACGTTTATATATATGTGTGTGTGTGCGCGTATATATATATATATATATATATATATATTTCTCCGCCGAAATCACTTTTAAACCCATTTCCACCTTTTTTTCCCTTCTCTTCCTCTTACTTTTTTTTCACGTTTTTTTACGTTTTTCTCCTTTTCGCCTCTTTTCTGGGCGTATTATTCTTCTTTTTCTTCTTTTTTTTCGTCTAATGCATACCCCATCAGTGCAGCAATGCTTATTCAATACCGCCAGCAGATGGAGACACTGGGGGATAATTTTCTAAGGATTTATACTGATTTTTCCTGTCTGAATTTGTCGCACAGAAAGTTGCAGGCCAAATATGTGTGACATTTCTGCGACTTTAGCTTCTAGAGCATTTTTACAACATTATACATAGGTGCTGAATACATAAAAAGCGACTGTTCAGCGACAGACAAGTCGCATCGGCTGAAAGTAGGCCAGAATGTCAGTCCATGTTGGAGCACGTTTAGATACAATCTAAAGCATAGATCTCAAAGTCTGTGCACAGAATTTAGCAAGGGCCTCGCACCTTCTGATGCATCAGGTAGGTGCACAATAGCATAGCCTAACCCTCTGTACTTTGGTCTATATTGATGCGGGACATAGACAGCCAGCTGATGACCAATCCATTAGTGCAATGGATGGCTGGAAGCATTTGTCTTTGCCTTTGCAATACCACAGAAGCAATGCATGGTCAATGTACAGCAATGACACACCTGTGTGAACAGCCAGGAGACCCCCCCCCCATGTTATGTTACATAGTTACATAGTTAGTACGGTCGAAAAAAGACATATGTCCATCAAGTTCAACCAGGGAATTAAGGGGTAGGGGTGTGGCGCGATATTGGGGAAGGGATGAGATTTTATATTTCTTCATAAGCATTAATCTTATTTTGTCAATTAGGAACATTCAGCACCCACCCGCTATCAAGGCAGCTGCCTATCATGTCATGCCCTACCTGCACAGGTGTGCTGGCTACTCAAATGATCCAATTAAGGAGGCCATTTAGTCAGCAGCAGCAGAAGTCCTGTGCCTGGACGCTCCAACAGCGGCCAGACACAAGCAGAAGCAGAAGCAGCAGAAGCAGCAGCAGCACCACCTTTTGTTTTTTGGCTGCAGCAGCAGCAAGGCCCACAGGGCTGGCTAGCTGGCTAGCCAGCAAGCAGGTAGCAATGAAAGTAGGAATCTTTCTTTTTAACCCTGTAAGGGGGTGGTGCACTGTACCCGAAGATACTGCCATATCGGGTCAATGCATAGGGCGACGGAAGCAAGCTTCGAAATCGGCCCCCGTTCTCAAAAATCCATTTAATATATGGTCCCCAGATAGGGGACGTATCAGATATTAAACTGATAAGAACAGATACTACACTTGATCTTAGCCAAAAGGCCGAGAAGCGATAACCGTGAAAGGGGCGGGCCCAACAAGGTCCCCTTCATGGGCACTATCACTGCTTGCTGTCAGGGAGGCTGCCAGACAATTTTCCATGCACACTCTGGGCTGGGGGGCAGTCAACCACCAGTACACACAGCAGAACCTAAACCCATACCATTATTGCTAAGCAGCAAGACAGGGGCCCATTGCACTCCCACGGGGCCTTTTTAAATGCAATCCATAACCCGGATTTGCCAGGAACCCTTCTTACTCCTCCTACTTGCATGTGACACTGGGCTTAGGATCTGCATAGGAAACACACACACAAGCACACACCTACCTTTGTTGCCTGCAGATGCCTCCTTGGCTGTCCCCAAACGGTATCAAACCAACACCCACGGGAAGCTGTAAGCATAGAGGACATGCCTGCACCCCATTGGACTTACCTGTGTGGGTTAAACCCGGGTTATTTGACAACCTATGGCGGTGATGGTTCTGCTCAGGCAGAGCAGTGCTGATGCTCCTCATAAAGCTGTCGCTGCTGTGAAGGTTCTAGGTGACATCACAAATCCCTATGGTTACATACACAACAAAGCTGGGTTGTTGTTGTTTACACTCTGCAAGGCCTGTGGAAGTGAGTGACATCATAGCACTGTAGTTCTGAGGGTTCTAGATGGATGCAACAATCTCCTGTTGCTTCTATGAAGGCCATAATAGACGACATCACCAAACAGCTCCATAGTCACATACACAGCAAAGGAGAGATGTTGTTTACACCTAGTGATGTCAGTGGTATTGAGTGACATCACAGCACAGTGCTAAGGCTCCTGGGCCTGGACACAGCAGCGGCTGCAATATCTCAACGGAGAATACGTTTATATATATGTGTGTGTGTGCGCGTATATATATATATATTTATATATATATATATATATATATATATATATATTTCTCCGCCGAAATCACTTTTAAACCCATTTCCACCTTTTTTTCCCTTCTCTTCCTCTTACTTTTTTTTCACGTTTTTTTACGTTTTTCTCCTTTTCGCCTCTTTTCTGGGCGTATTATTCTTCTTTTTCTTCTTTTTTTTCGTCTAATGCATACCCCATCAGTGCAGCAATGCTTATTCAATACCGCCAGCAGATGGAGACACTGGGGGATAATTTTCTAAGGATTTATACTGATTTTTCCTGTCTGAATTTGTCGCACAGAAAGTTGCAGGCCAAATATGTGTGACATTTCTGCGACTTTAGCTTCTAGAGCATTTTTACAACATTATACATAGGTGCTGAATACATAAAAAGCGACTGTTCAGCGACAGACAAGTCGCATCGGCTGAAAGTAGGCCAGAATGTCAGTCCATGTTGGAGCACGTTTAGATACAATCTAAAGCATAGATCTCAAAGTCTGTGCACAGAATTTAGCAAGGGCCTCGCACCTTCTGATGCATCAGGTAGGTGCACAATAGCATAGCCTAACCCTCTGTACTTTGGTCTATATTGATGCGGGACATAGACAGCCAGCTGATGACCAATCCATTAGTGCAATGGATGGCTGGAAGCATTTGTCTTTGCCTTTGCAATACCACAGAAGCAATGCATGGTCAATGTACAGCAATGACACACCTGTGTGAACAGCCAGGAGACCCCCCCCCCATGTTATGTTACATAGTTACATAGTTAGTACGGTCGAAAAAAGACATATGTCCATCAAGTTCAACCAGGGAATTAAGGGGTAGGGGTGTGGCGCGATATTGGGGAAGGGATGAGATTTTATATTTCTTCATAAGCATTAATCTTATTTTGTCAATTAGGAACATTCAGCACCCACCCGCTATCAAGGCAGCTGCCTATCATGTCATGCCCTACCTGCACAGGTGTGCTGGCTACTCAAATGATCCAATTAAGGAGGCCATTTAGTCAGCAGCAGCAGAAGTCCTGTGCCTGGACGCTCCAACAGCGGCCAGACACAAGCAGAAGCAGAAGCAGCAGAAGCAGCAGCAGCACCACCTTTTGTTTTTTGGCTGCAGCAGCAGCAAGGCCCACAGGGCTGGCTAGCTGGCTAGCCAGCAAGCAGGTAGCAATGAAAGTAGGAATCTTTCTTTTTAACCCTGTAAGGGGGTGGTGCACTGTACCCGAAGATACTGCCATATCGGGTCAATGCATAGGGCGACGGAAGCAAGCTTCGAAATCGGCCCCCGTTCTCAAAAATCCATTTAATATATGGTCCCCAGATAGGGGACGTATCAGATATTAAACTGATAAGAACAGATACTACACTTGATCTTAGCCAAAAGGCCGAGAAGCGATAACCGTGAAAGGGGCGGGCCCAACAAGGTCCCCTTCATGGGCACTATCACTGCTTGCTGTCAGGGAGGCTGCCAGACAATTTTCCATGCACACTCTGGGCTGGGGGGCAGTCAACCACCAGTACACACAGCAGAACCTAAACCCATACCATTATTGCTAAGCAGCAAGACAGGGGCCCATTGCACTCCCACGGGGCCTTTTTAAATGCAATCCATAACCCGGATTTGCCAGGAACCCTTCTTACTCCTCCTACTTGCATGTGACACTGGGCTTAGGATCTGCATAGGAAACACACACACAAGCACACACCTACCTTTGTTGCCTGCAGATGCCTCCTTGGCTGTCCCCAAACGGTATCAAACCAACACCCACGGGAAGCTGTAAGCATAGAGGACATGCCTGCACCCCATTGGACTTACCTGTGTGGGTTAAACCCGGGTTATTTGACAACCTATGGCGGTGATGGTTCTGCTCAGGCAGAGCAGTGCTGATGCTCCTCATAAAGCTGTCGCTGCTGTGAAGGTTCTAGGTGACATCACAAATCCCTATGGTTACATACACAACAAAGCTGGGTTGTTGTTGTTTACACTCTGCAAGGCCTGTGGAAGTGAGTGACATCATAGCACTGTAGTTCTGAGGGTTCTAGATGGATGCAACAATCTCCTGTTGCTTCTATGAAGGCCATAATAGACGACATCACCAAACAGCTCCATAGTCACATACACAGCAAAGGAGAGATGTTGTTTACACCTAGTGATGTCAGTGGTATTGAGTTACATCACAGCACAGTGCTAAGGCTCCTGGGCCTGGACACAGCAGCGGCTGCAATATCTCAACGGAGAATACGTTTATATATATGTGTGTGTGTGCGCGTATATATATATATATATATATATATATATATATATATATATATATATTTCTCCGCCGAAATCACTTTTAAACCCATTTCCACCTTTTTTTCCCTTCTCTTCCTCTTACTTTTTTTTCACGTTTTTTTACGTTTTTCTCCTTTTCGCCTCTTTTCTGGGCGTATTATTCTTCTTTTTCTTCTTTTTTTTCGTCTAATGCATACCCCATCAGTGCAGCAATGCTTATTCAATACCGCCAGCAGATGGAGACACTGGGGGATAATTTTCTAAGGATTTATACTGATTTTTCCTGTCTGAATTTGTCGCACAGAAAGTTGCAGGCCAAATATGTGTGACATTTCTGCGACTTTAGCTTCTAGAGCATTTTTACAACATTATACATAGGTGCTGAATACATAAAAAGCGACTGTTCAGCGACAGACAAGTCGCATCGGCTGAAAGTAGGCCAGAATGTCAGTCCATGTTGGAGCAGGTTTAGATACAGTCTAAAGCATAGATCTCAAAGTCTGTGCACAGAATTTAGCAAGGGCCTCGCACCTTCTGGTGCATCAGGTAGGTGCACAATAGCATAGCCTAACCCTCTGTACTTTGGTCTATATTGATGCGGGACATAGACAGCCAGCTGATGACCAATCCATTAGTGCAATGGATGGCTGGAAGCATTTGTCTTTTCCTTTGCAATACCACAGAAGCAATGCATGGTCAATGTACAGCAATGACACACCTGTGTGAACAGCCAGGAGACCCCCCCCCCCCCATGTTATGTTACATAGTTACATAGTTAGTACGGTCGAAAAAAGACATATGTCCATCAAGTTCAACCAGGGAATTAAGGGGTAGGGGTGTGGCGCGATATTGGGGAAGGGATGAGATTTTATATTTCTTCATAAGCATTAATCTTATTTTGTCAATTAGGAACATTCAGCACCCACCCGCTATCAAGGCAGCTGCCTATCATGTCATGCCCTACCTGCACAGGTATGCTGGCTACTCAAATGATCCAATTAAGGAGGCCATTTAGTCAGCAGCAGCAGAAGTCCTGTGCCTGGACGCTCCAACAGCGGCCAGACACAAGCAGAAGCAGAAGCAGCAGAAGCACCACCTTTTGTTTTTTGGCTGCAGCAGCAGCAAGGCCCACAGGGCTGGCTAGCTGGCTAGCCAGCAAGCAGGTAGCAATGAAAGTAGGAATCTTTCTTTTTAACCCTGTAAGGGGGTGGTGCACTGTACCCGAAGATACTGCCATATCGGGTCAATGCATAGGGCGACGGAAGCAAGCTTCGAAATCGGCCCCCGTTCTCAAAAATCCATTTAATATATGGTCCCCAGATAGGGGACGTATCAGATATTAAACTGATAAGAACAGATACTACACTTGATCTTAGCCAAAAGGCCGAGAAGCGATAACCGTGAAAGGGGCGGGCCCAACAAGGTCCCCTTCATGGGCACTATCACTGCTTGCTGTCAGGGAGGCTGCCAGACAATTTTCCATGCACACTCTGGGCTGGGGGGCAGTCAACCACCAGTACACACAGCAGAACCTAAACCCATACCATTATTGCTAAGCAGCAAGACAGGGGCCCATTGCACTCCCACGGGGCCTTTTTAAATGCAATCCATAACCCGGATTTGCCAGGAACCCTTCTTACTCCTCCTACTTGCATGTGACACTGGGCTTAGGATCTGCATAGGAAACACACACACAAGCACACACCTACCTTTGTTGCCTGCAGATGCCTCCTTGGCTGTCCCCAAACGGTATCAAACCAACACCCACGGGAAGCTGTAAGCATAGAGGACATGCCTGCACCCCATTGGACTTACCTGTGTGGGTTAAACCCGGGTTATTTGACAACCTATGGCGGTGATGGTTCTGCTCAGGCAGAGCAGTGCTGATGCTCCTCATAAAGCTGTCGCTGCTGTGAAGGTTCTAGGTGACATCACAAATCCCTATGGTTACATACACAACAAAGCTGGGTTGTTGTTGTTTACACTCTGCAAGGCCTGTGGAAGTGAGTGACATCATAGCACTGTAGTTCTGAGGGTTCTAGATGGATGCAACAATCTCCTGTTGCTTCTATGAAGGCCATAATAGACGACATCACCAAACAGCTCCATAGTCACATACACAGCAAAGGAGAGATGTTGTTTACACCTAGTGATGTCAGTGGTATTGAGTGACATCACAGCACAGTGCTAAGGCTCCTGGGCCTGGACACAGCAGCGGCTGCAATATCTCAACGGAGAATACGTTTATATATATGTGTGTGTGTGCGCGTATATATATATATATATATATATATATATATATATATTTCTCCGCCGAAATCACTTTTAAACCCATTTCCACCTTTTTTTCCCTTCTCTTCCTCTTACTTTTTTTTCACGTTTTTTTACGTTTTTCTCCTTTTCGCCTCTTTTCTGGGCGTATTATTCTTCTTTTTCTTCTTTTTTTTCGTCTAATGCATACCCCATCAGTGCAGCAATGCTTATTCAATACCGCCAGCAGATGGAGACACTGGGGGATAATTTTCTAAGGATTTATACTGATTTTTCCTGTCTGAATTTGTCGCACAGAAAGTTGCAGGCCAAATATGTGTGACATTTCTGCGACTTTAGCTTCTAGAGCATTTTTACAACATTATACATAGGTGCTGAATACATAAAAAGCGACTGTTCAGCGACAGACAAGTCGCATCAGCTGAAAGTAGGCCAGAATGTCAGTCCATGTTGGAGCAGGTTTAGATACAGTCTAAAGCATAGATCTCAAAGTCTGTGCACAGAATTTAGCAAGGGCCTCGCACCTTCTGATGCATCAGGTAGGTGCACAATAGCATAGCCTAACCCTCTGTACTTTGGTCTATATTGATGCGGGACATAGACAGCCAGCTGATGACCAATCCATTAGTGCAATGGATGGCTGGAAGCATTTGTCTTTGCCTTTGCAATACCACAGAAGCAATGCATGGTCAATGTACAGCAATGACACACCTGTGTGAACAGCCAGGAGACCCCCCCCCCATGTTATGTTACATAGTTACATAGTTAGTACGGTCGAAAAAAGACATATGTCCATCAAGTTCAACCAGGGAATTAAGGGGTAGGGGTGTGGCGCGATATTGGGGAAGGGATGAGATTTTATATTTCTTCATAAGCATTAATCTTATTTTGTCAATTAGGATCATTCAGCACCCACCCGCTATCAAGGCAGCTGCCTATCATGTCATGCCCTACCTGCACAGGTGTGCTGGCTACTCAAATGATCCAATTAAGGAGGCCATTTAGTCAGCAGCAGCAGAAGTCCTGTGCCTGGACGCTCCAACAGCGGCCAGACACAAGCAGAAGCAGAAGCAGCAGAAGCAGCAGCAGCACCACCTTTTGTTTTTTGGCTGCAGCAGCAGCAAGGCCCACAGGGCTGGCTAGCTGGCTAGCCAGCAAGCAGGTAGCAATGAAAGTAGGAATCTTTCTTTTTAACCCTGTAAGGGGGTGGTGCACTGTACCCGAAGATACTGCCATATCGGGTCAATGCATAGGGCGACGGAAGCAAGCTTCGAAATCGGCCCCCGTTCTCAAAAATCCATTTAATATATGGTCCCCAGATAGGGGACGTATCAGATATTAAACTGATAAGAACAGATACTACACTTGATCTTAGCCAAAAGGCCGAGAAGCGATAACCGTGAAAGGGGCGGGCCCAACAAGGTCCCCTTCATGGGCACTATCACTGCTTGCTGTCAGGGAGGCTGCCAGACAATTTTCCATGCACACTCTGGGCTGGGGGGCAGTCAACCACCAGTACACACAGCAGAACCTAAACCCATACCATTATTGCTAAGCAGCAAGACAGGGGCCCATTGCACTCCCACGGGGCCTTTTTAAATGCAATCCATAACCCGGATTTGCCAGGAACCCTTCTTACTCCTCCTACTTGCATGTGACACTGGGCTTAGGATCTGCATAGGAAACACACACACAAGCACACACCTACCTTTGTTGCCTGCAGATGCCTCCTTGGCTGTCCCCAAACGGTATCAAACCAACACCCACGGGAAGCTGTAAGCATAGAGGACATGCCTACACCCCATTGGACTTACCTGTGTGGGTTAAACCCGGGTTATTTGACAACCTATGGCGGTGATGGTTCTGCTCAGGCAGAGCAGTGCTGATGCTCCTCATAAAGCTGTCGCTGCTGTGAAGGTTCTAGGTGACATCACAAATCCCTATGGTTACATACACAACAAAGCTGGGTTGTTGTTGTTTACACTCTGCAAGGCCTGTGGAAGTGAGTGACATCATAGCACTGTAGTTCTGAGGGTTCTAGATGGATGCAACAATCTCCTGTTGCTTCTATGAAGGCCATAATAGACGACATCACCAAACAGCTCCATAGTCACATACACAGCAAAGGAGAGATGTTGTTTACACCTAGTGATGTCAGTGGTATTGAGTGACATCACAACACAGTGCTAAGGCTCCTGGGCCTGGACACAGCAGCGGCTGCAATATCTCAACGGAGAATACGTTTATATATATGTGTGTGTGTGCGCGTATATATATATATATATATATATATATATATATATATATATATATATTTCTCCGCCGAAATCACTTTTAAACCCATTTCCACCTTTTTTTCCCTTCTCTTCCTCTTACTTTTTTTTCACGTTTTTTTACGTTTTTCTCCTTTTCGCCTCTTTTCTGGGCGTATTATTCTTCTTTTTCTTCTTTTTTTTCGTCTAATGCATACCCCATCAGTGCAGCAATGCTTATTCAATACCGCCAGCAGATGGAGACACTGGGGGATAATTTTCTAAGGATTTATACTGATTTTTCCTGTCTGAATTTGTCGCACAGAAAGTTGCAGGCCAAATATGTGTGACATTTCTGCGACTTTAGCTTCTAGAGCATTTTTACAACATTATACATAGGTGCTGAATACATAAAAAGCGACTGTTCAGCGACAGACAAGTCGCATCGGCTGAAAGTAGGCCAGAATGTCAGTCCATGTTGGAGCAGGTTTAGATACAGTCTAAAGCATAGATCTCAAAGTCTGTGCACAGAATTTAGCAAGGGCCTCGCACCTTCTGATGCATCAGGTAGGTGCACAATAGCATAGCCTAACCCTCTGTACTTTGGTCTATATTGATGCGGGACATAGACAGCCAGCTGATGACCAATCCATTAGTGCAATGGATGGCTGGAAGCATTTGTCTTTGCCTTTGCAATACCACAGAAGCAATGCATGGTCAATGTACAGCAATGACACACCTGTGTGAACAGCCAGGAGACCCCCCCCCCCATGTTATGTTACATAGTTACATAGTTAGTACGGTCGAAAAAAGACATATGTCCATCAAGTTCAACCAGGGAATTAAGGGGTAGGGGTGTGGCGCGATATTGGGGAAGGGATGAGATTTTATATTTCTTCATAAGCATTAATCTTATTTTGTCAATTAGGAACATTCAGCACCCACCCGCTATCAAGGCAGCTGCCTATCATGTCATGCCCTACCTGCACAGGTGTGCTGGCTACTCAAATGATCCAATTAAGGAGGCCATTTAGTCAGCAGCAGCAGAAGTCCTGTGCCTGGACGCTCCAACAGCGGCCAGACACAAGCAGAAGCAGAAGCAGCAGCAGCAGCACCACCTTTTGTTTTTTGGCTGCAGCAGCAGCAAGGCCCACAGGGCTGGCTAGCTGGCTAGCCAGCAAGCAGGTAGCAATGAAAGTAGGAATCTTTCTTTTTAACCCTGTAAGGGGGTGGTGCACTGTACCCGAAGATACTGCCATATCGGGTCAATGCATAGGGCGACGGAAGCAAGCTTCGAAATCGGCCCCCGTTCTCAAAAATCCATTTAATATATGGTCCCCAGATAGGGGACGTATCAGATATTAAACTGATAAGAACAGATACTACACTTGATCTTAGCCAAAAGGCCGAGAAGCGATAACCGTGAAAGGGGCGGGCCCAACAAGGTCCCCTTCATGGGCACTATCACTGCTTGCTGTCAGGGAGGCTGCCAGACAATTTTCCATGCACACTCTGGGCTGGGGGGGCAGTCAACCACCAGTACACACAGCAGAACCTAAACCCATACCATTATTGCTAAGCAGCAAGACAGGGGCCCATTGCACTCCCACGGGGCCTTTTTAAATGCAATCCATAACCCGGATTTGCCAGGAACCCTTCTTACTCCTCCTACTTGCATGTGACACTGGGCTTAGGATCTGCATAGGAAACACACACACAAGCACACACCTACCTTTGTTGCCTGCAGATGCCTCCTTGGCTGTCCCCAAACGGTATCAAACCAACACCCACGGGAAGCTGTAAGCATAGAGGACATGCCTGCACCCCATTGGACTTACCTGTGTGGGTTAAACCCGGGTTATTTGACAACCTATGGCGGTGATGGTTCTGCTCAGGCAGAGCAGTGCTGATGCTCCTCATAAAGCTGTCGCTGCTGTGAAGGTTCTAGGTGACATCACAAATCCCTATGGTTACATACACAACAAAGCTGGGTTGTTGTTGTTTACACTCTGCAAGGCCTGTGGAAGTGAGTAACATCATAGCACTGTAGTTCTGAGGGTTCTAGATGGATGCAACAATCTCCTGTTGCTTCTATGAAGGCCATAATAGACGACATCACCAAACAGCTCCATAGTCACATACACAGCAAAGGAGAGATGTTGTTTACACCTAGTGATGTCAGTGGTATTGAGTGACATCACAGCACAGTGCTAAGGCTCCTGGGCCTGGACACAGCAGCGGCTGCAATATCTCAACGGAGAATACGTTTATATATATGTGTGTGTGTGCGCGTATATATATATATATATATATATATATATATATATATATATATTTCTCCGCCGAAATCACTTTTAAACCCATTTCCACCTTTTTTTCCCTTCTCTTCCTCTTACTTTTTTTTCACGTTTTTTTACGTTTTTCTCCTTTTCGCCTCTTTTCTGGGCGTATTATTCTTCTTTTTCTTCTTTTTTTTCGTCTAATGCATACCCCATCAGTGCAGCAATGCTTATTCAATACCGCCAGCAGATGGAGACACTGGGGGATAATTTTCTAAGGATTTATACTGATTTTTCCTGTCTGAATTTGTCGCACAGAAAGTTGCAGGCCAAATATGTGTGACATTTCTGCGACTTTAGCTTCTAGAGCATTTTTACAACATTATACATAGGTGCTGAATACATAAAAAGCGACTGTTCAGCGACAGACAAGTCGCATCGGCTGAAAGTAGGCCAGAATGTCAGTCCATGTTGGAGCAGGTTTAGATACAGTCTAAAGTATAGATCTCAAAGTCTGTGCACAGAATTTAGCAAGGGCCTCGCACCTTCTGATGCATCAGGTAGGTGCACAATAGCATAGCCTAACCCTCTGTACTTTGGTCTATATTGATGCGGGACATAGACAGCCAGCTGATGACCAATCCATTAGTGCAATGGATGGCTGGAAGCATTTGTCTTTGCCTTTGCAATACCACAGAAGCAATGCATGGTCAATGTACAGCAATGACACACCTGTGTGAACAGCCAGGAGACCCCCCCCCCCCCCCATGTTATGTTACATAGTTACATAGTTAGTACGGTCGAAAAAAGACATATGTCCATCAAGTTCAACCAGGGAATTAAGGGGTAGGGGTGTGGCGCGATATTGGGGAAGGGATGAGATTTTATATTTCTTCATAAGCATTAATCTTATTTTGTCAATTAGGAACATTCAGCACCCACCCGCTATCAAGGCAGCTGCCTATCATGTCATGCCCTACCTGCACAGGTGTGCTGGCTACTCAAATGATCCAATTAAGGAGGCCATTTAGTCAGCAGCAGCAGAAGTCCTGTGCCTGGACGCTCCAACAGCGGCCAGACACAAGCAGAAGCAGAAGCAGCAGAAGCAGCAGCAGCACCACCTTTTGTTTTTTGGCTGCAGCAGCAGCAAGGCCCACAGGGCTGGCTAGCTGGCTAGCCAGCAAGCAGGTAGCAATGAAAGTAGGAATCTTTCTTTTTAACCCTGTAAGGGGGTGGTGCACTGTACCCGAAGATACTGCCATATCGGGTCAATGCATAGGGCGACGGAAGCAAGCTTCGAAATCGGCCCCCGTTCTCAAAAATCCATTTAATATATGGTCCCCAGATAGGGGACGTATCAGATATTAAACTGATAAGAACAGATACTACACTTGATCTTAGCCAAAAGGCCGAGAAGCGATAACCGTGAAAGGGGCGGGCCCAACAAGGTGCCCTTCATGGGCACTATCACTGCTTGCTGTCAGGGAGGCTGCCAGACAATTTTCCATGCACACTCTGGGCTGGGGGGCAGTCAACCACCAGTACACACAGCAGAACCTAAACCCATACCATTATTGCTAAGCAGCAAGACAGGGGCCCATTGCACTCCCACGGGGCCTTTTTAAATGCAATCCATAACCCGGATTTGCCAGGAACCCTTCTTACTCCTCCTACTTGCATGTGACACTGGGCTTAGGATCTGCATAGGAAACACACACACAAGCACACACCTACCTTTGTTGCCTGCAGATGCCTCCTTGGCTGTCCCCAAACGGTATCAAACCAACACCCACGGGAAGCTGTAAGCATAGAGGACATGCCTGCACCCCATTGGACTTACCTGTGTGGGTTAAATCCGGGTTATTTGACAACCTATGGCGGTGATGGTTCTGCTCAGGCAGAGCAGTGCTGATGCTCCTCATAAAGCTGTCGCTGCTGTGAAGGTTCTAGGTGACATCACAAATCCCTATGGTTACATACACAACAAAGCTGGGTTGTTGTTGTTTACACTCTGCAAGGCCTGTGGAAGTGAGTGACATCATAGCACTGTAGTTCTGAGGGTTCTAGATGGATGCAACAATCTCCTGTTGCTTCTATGAAGGCCATAATAGACGACATCACCAAACAGCTCCATAGTCACATACACAGCAAAGGAGAGATGTTGTTTACACCTAGTGATGTCAGTGGTATTGAGTGACATCACAGCACAGTGCTAAGGCTCCTGGGCCTGGACACAGCAGCGGCTGCAATATCTCAACGGAGAATACGTTTATATATATGTGTGTGTGTGTGCGCGTATATATATATATATATATATATATATATATATATATATATATTTCTTCGCCGAAATCACTTTTAAACCCATTTCCACCTTTTTTTCCCTTCTCTTCCTCTTACTTTTTTTTCACGTTTTTTTACGTTTTTCTCCTTTTCGCCTCTTTTCTGGGCGTATTATTCTTCTTTTTCTTCTTTTTTTTCGTCTAATGCATACCCCATCAGTGCAGCAATGCTTATTCAATACCGCCAGCAGATGGAGACACTGGGGGATAATTTTCTAAGGATTTATACTGATTTTTCCTGTCTGAATTTGTCGCACAGAAAGTTGCAGGCCAAATATGTGTGACATTTCTGCGACTTTAGCTTCTAGAGCATTTTTACAACATTATACATAGGTGCTGAATACATAAAAAGCGACTGTTCAGCGACAGACAAGTCGCATCGGCTGAAAGTAGGCCAGAATGTCAGTCCATGTTGGAGCAGGTTTAGATACAGTCTAAAGTATAGATCTCAAAGTCTGTGCACAGAATTTAGCAAGGGCCTCGCACCTTCTGATGCATCAGGTAGGTGCACAATAGCATAGCCTAACCCTCTGTACTTTGGTCTATATTGATGCGGGACATAGACAGCCAGCTGATGACCAATCCATTAGTGCAATGGATGGCTGGAAGCATTTGTCTTTGCCTTTGCAATACCACAGAAGCAATGCATGGTCAATGTACAGCAATGACACACCTGTGTGAACAGCCAGGAGACCCCCCCCCCCCCATGTTATGTTACATAGTTACATAGTTAGTACGGTCGAAAAAAGACATATGTCCATCAAGTTCAACCAGGGAATTAAGGGGTAGGGGTGTGGCGCGATATTGGGGAAGGGATGAGATTTTATATTTCTTCATAAGCATTAATCTTATTTTGTCAATTAGGAACATTCAGCACCCACCCGCTATCAAGGCAGCTGCCTATCATGTCATGCCCTACCTGCACAGGTGTGCTGGCTACTCAAATGATCCAATTAAGGAGGCCATTTAGTCAGCAGCAGCAGAAGTCCTGTGCCTGGACGCTCCAACAGCGGCCAGACACAAGCAGAAGCAGAAGCAGCAGAAGCAGCAGCAGCACCACCTTTTGTTTTTTGGCTGCAGCAGCAGCAAGGCCCACAGGGCTGGCTAGCTGGCTAGCCAGCAAGCAGGTAGCAATGAAAGTAGGAATCTTTCTTTTTAACCCTGTAAGGGGGTGGTGCACTGTACCCGAAGATACTGCCATATCGGGTCAATGCATAGGGCGACGGAAGCAAGCTTAGAAATCGGCCCCCGTTCTCAAAAATCCATTTAATATATGGTCCCCAGATAGGGGACGTATCAGATATTAAACTGATAAGAACAGATACTACACTTGATCTTAGCCAAAAGGCCGAGAAGCGATAACCGTGAAAGGGGCGGGCCCAACAAGGTGCCCTTCATGGGCACTATCACTGCTTGCTGTCAGGGAGGCTGCCAGACAATTTTCCATGCACACTCTGGGCTGGGGGGCAGTCAACCACCAGTACACACAGCAGAACCTAAACCCATACCATTATTGCTAAGCAGCAAGACAGGGGCCCATTGCACTCCCACGGGGCCTTTTTAAATGCAATCCATAACCCGGATTTGCCAGGAACCCTTCTTACTCCTCCTACTTACATGTGACACTGGGCTTAGGATCTGCATAGGAAACACACACACAAGCACACACCTACCTTTGTTGCCTGCAGATGCCTCCTTGGCTGTCCCCAAACGGTATCAAACCAACACCCACGGGAAGCTGTAAGCATAGAGGACATGCCTGCACCCCATTGGACTTACCTGTGTGGGTTAAATCCGGGTTATTTGACAACCTATGGCGGTGATGGTTCTGCTCAGGCAGAGCAGTGCTGATGCTCCTCATAAAGCTGTCGCTGCTGTGAAGGTTCTAGGTGACATCACAAATCCCTATGGTTACATACACAACAAAGCTGGGTTGTTGTTGTTTACACTCTGCAAGGCCTGTGGAAGTGAGTGACATCATAGCACTGTAGTTCTGAGGGTTCTAGATGGATGCAACAATCTCCTGTTGCTTCTATGAAGGCCATAATAGACGACATCACCAAACAGCTCCATAGTCACATACACAGCAAAGGAGAGATGTTGTTTACACCTAGTGATGTCAGTGGTATTGAGTGACATCACAGCACAGTGCTAAGGCTCCTGGGCCTGGACACAGCAGCGGCTGCAATATCTCAACGGAGAATACGTTTATATATATGTGTGTGTGTGCGCGTATATATATATATATATATATATATATATATATATATTTCTCCGCCGAAATCACTTTTAAACCCATTTCCACCTTTTTTTCCCTTCTCTTCCTCTTACTTTTTTTTCACGTTTTTTTACGTTTTTCTCCTTTTCGCCTCTTTTCTGGGCGTATTATTCTTCTTTTTCTTCTTTTTTTTGTCTAATGCATACCCCATCAGTGCAGCAATGCTTATTCAATACCGCCAGCAGATGGAGACACTGGGGGATAATTTTCTAAGGATTTATACTGATTTTTCCTGTCTGAATTTGTCGCACAGAAAGTTGCAGGCCAAATATGTGTGACATTTCTGCGACTTTAGCTTCTAGAGCATTTTTACAACATTATACATAGGTGCTGAATACATAAAAAGCGACTGTTCAGCGACAGACAAGTCGCATCGGCTGAAAGTAGGCCAGAATGTCAGTCCATGTTGGAGCAGGTTTAGATACAGTCTAAAGTATAGATCTCAAAGTCTGTGCACAGAATTTAGCAAGGGCCTCGCACCTTCTGATGCATCAGGTAGGTGCACAATAGCATAGCCTAACCCTCTGTACTTTGGTCTATATTGATGCGGGACATAAACAGCCAGCTGATGACCAATCCATTAGTGCAATGGATGGCTGGAAGCATTTGTCTTTGCCTTTGCAATACCACAGAAGCAATGCATGGTCAATGTACAGCAATGACACACCTGTGTGAACAGCCAGGAGACACCCCCCCCCCCCCCCATGTTATGTTACATAGTTACATAGTTAGTACGGTCGAAAAAAGACATATGTCCATCAAGTTCAACCAGGGAATTAAGGGGTAGGGGTGTGGCGCGATATTGGGGAAGGGATGAGATTTTATATTTCTTCATAAGCATTAATCTTATTTTGTCAATTAGGAACATTCAGCACCCACCCGCTATCAAGGCAGCTGCCTATCATGTCATGCCCTACCTGCACAGGTGTGCTGGCTACTCAAATGATCCAATTAAGGAGGCCATTTAGTCAGCAGCAGCAGAAGTCCTGTGCCTGGACGCTCCAACAGCGGCCAGACACAAGCAGAAGCAGAAGCAGCAGAAGCAGCAGCAGCACCACCTTTTGTTTTTTGGCTGCAGCAGCAGCAAGGCCCACAGGGCTGGCTAGCTGGCTAGCCAGCAAGCAGGTAGCAATGAAAGTAGGAATCTTTCTTTTTAACCCTGTAAGGGGGTGGTGCACTGTACCCGAAGATACTGCCATATCGGGTCAATGCATAGGGCGACGGAAGCAAGCTTCGAAATCGGCCCCCGTTCTCAAAAATCCATTTAATATATGGTCCCCAGATAGGGGACGTATCAGATATTAAACTGATAAGAACAGATACTACACTTGATCTTAGCCAAAAGGCCGAGAAGCGATAACCGTGAAAGGGGCGGGCCCAACAAGGTGCCCTTCATGGGCACTATCACTGCTTGCTGTCAGGGAGGCTGCCAGACAATTTTCCATGCACACTCTGGGCTGGGGGGCAGTCAACCACCAGTACACACAGCAGAACCTAAACCCATACCATTATTGCTAAGCAGCAAGACAGGGGCCCATTGCACTCCCACGGGGCCTTTTTAAATGCAATCCATAACCCGGATTTGCCAGGAACCCTTCTTACTCCTCCTACTTGCATGTGACACTGGGCTTAGGATCTGCATAGGAAACACACACACAAGCACACACCTACCTTTGTTGCCTGCAGATGCCTCCTTGGCTGTCCCCAAACGGTATCAAACCAACACCCACGGGAAGCTGTAAGCATAGAGGACATGCCTGCACCCCATTGGACTTACCTGTGTGGGTTAAATCCGGGTTATTTGACAACCTATGGCGGTGATGGTTCTGCTCAGGCAGAGCAGTGCTGATGCTCCTCATAAAGCTGTCGCTGCTGTGAAGGTTCTAGGTGACATCACAAATCCCTATGGTTACATACACAACAAAGCTGGGTTGTTGTTGTTTACACTCTGCAAGGCCTGTGGAAGTGAGTGACATCATAGCACTGTAGTTCTGAGGGTTCTAGATGGATGCAACAATCTCCTGTTGCTTCTATGAAGGCCATAATAGACGACATCACCAAACAGCTCCATAGTCACATACACAGCAAAGGAGAGATGTTGTTTACACCTAGTGATGTCAGTGGTATTGAGTGACATCACAGCACAGTGCTAAGGCTCCTGGGCCTGGACACAGCAGCGGCTGCAATATCTCAACGGAGAATACGTTTATATATATGTGTGTGTGTGCGCGTATATATATATATATATATATATATATATATATATATATATATATATTTCTCCGCCGAAATCACTTTTAAACCCATTTCCACCTTTTTTTCCCTTCTCTTCCTCTTACTTTTTTTTCACGTTTTTTTACGTTTTTCTCCTTTTCGCCTCTTTTCTGGGCGTATTATTCTTCTTTTTCTTCTTTTTTTTCGTCTAATGCATACCCCATCAGTGCAGCAATGCTTATTCAATACCGCCAGCAGATGGAGACACTGGGGGATAATTTTCTAAGGATTTATACTGATTTTTCCTGTCTGAATTTGTCGCACAGAAAGTTGCAGGCCAAATATGTGTGACATTTCTGCGACTTTAGCTTCTAGAGCATTTTTACAACATTATACATAGGTGCTGAATACATAAAAAGCGACTGTTCAGCGACAGACAAGTCGCATCGGCTGAAAGTAGGCCAGAATGTCAGTCCATGTTGGAGCAGGTTTAGATACAGTCTAAAGTATAGATCTCAAAGTCTGTGCACAGAATTTAGCAAGGGCCTCGCACCTTCTGATGCATCAGGTAGGTGCACAATAGCATAGCCTAACCCTCTGTACTTTGGTCTATATTGATGCGGGACATAGACAGCCAGCTGATGACCAATCCATTAGTGCAATGGATGGCTGGAAGCATTTGTCTTTGCCTTTGCAATACCACAGAAGCAATGCATGGTCAATGTACAGCAATGACACACCTGTGTGAACAGCCAGGAGACCCCCCCCCCCCCCCCCCCCCATGTTATGTTACATAGTTACATAGTTAGTACGGTCGAAAAAAGACATATGTCCATCAAGTTCAACCAGGGAATTAAGGGGTAGGGGTGTGGCGCGATATTGGGGAAGGGATGAGATTTTATATTTCTTCATAAGCATTAATCTTATTTTGTCAATTAGGAACATTCAGCACCCACCCGCTATCAAGGCAGCTGCCTATCATGTCATGCCCTACCTGCACAGGTGTGCTGGCTACTCAAATGATCCAATTAAGGAGGCCATTTAGTCAGCAGCAGCAGAAGTCCTGTGCCTGGACGCTCCAACAGCGGCCAGACACAAGCAAAAGCAGAAGCAGCAGAAGCAGCAGCAGCACCACCTTTTGTTTTTTGGCTGCAGCAGCAGCAAGGCCCACAGGGCTGGCTAGCTGGCTAGCCAGCAAGCAGGTAGCAATGAAAGTAGGAATCTTTCTTTTTAACCCTGTAAGGGGGTGGTGCACTGTACCCGAAGATACTGCCATATCGGGTCAATGCATAGGGCGACGGAAGCAAGCTTCGAAATCGGCCCCCGTTCTCAAAAATCCATTTAATATATGGTCCCCAGATAGGGGACGTATCAGATATTAAACTGATAAGAACAGATACTACACTTGATCTTAGCCAAAAGGCCGAGAAGCGATAACCGTGAAAGGGGCGGGCCCAACAAGGTGCCCTTCATGGGCACTATCACTGCTTGCTGTCAGGGAGGCTGCCAGACAATTTTCCATGCACACTCTGGGCTGGGGGGCAGTCAACCACCAGTACACACAGCAGAACCTAAACCCATACCATTATTGCTAAGCAGCAAGACAGGGGCCCATTGCACTCCCACGGGGCCTTTTTAAATGCAATCCATAACCCGGATTTGCCAGGAACCCTTCTTACTCCTCCTACTTACATGTGACACTGGGCTTAGGATCTGCATAGGAAACACACACACAAGCACACACCTACCTTTGTTGCCTGCAGATGCCTCCTTGGCTGTCCCCAAACGGTATCAAACCAACACCCACGGGAAGCTGTAAGCATAGAGGACATGCCTGCACCCCATTGGACTTACCTGTGTGGGTTAAATCCGGGTTATTTGACAACCTATGGCGGTGATGGTTCTGCTCAGGCAGAGCAGTGCTGATGCTCCTCATAAAGCTGTCGCTGCTGTGAAGGTTCTAGGTGACATCACAAATCCCTATGGTTACATACACAACAAAGCTGGGTTGTTGTTGTTTACACTCTACAAGGCCTGTGGAAGTGAGTGACATCATAGCACTGTAGTTCTGAGGGTTCTAGATGGATGCAACAATCTCCTGTTGCTTCTATGAAGGCCATAATAGACGACATCACCAAACAGCTCCATAGTCACATACACAGCAAAGGAGAGATGTTGTTTACACCTAGTGATGTCAGTGGTATTGAGTGACATCACAGCACAGTGCTAAGGCTCCTGGGCCTGGACACAGCAGCGGCTGCAATATCTCAACGGAGAATACGTTTATATATATGTGTGTGTGTGCGCGTATATATATATATATATATATATATATATATATATTTCTCCGCCGAAATCACTTTTAAACCCATTTCCACCTTTTTTTCCCTTCTCTTCCTCTTACTTTTTTTTCACGTTTTTTTACGTTTTTCTCCTTTTCGCCTCTTTTCTGGGCGTATTATTCTTCTTTTTCTTCTTTTTTTTCGTCTAATGCATACCCCATCAGTGCAGCAATGCTTATTCAATACCGCCAGCAGATGGAGACACTGGGGGATAATTTTCTAAGGATTTATACTGATTTTTCCTGTCTGAATTTGTCGCACAGAAAGTTGCAGGCCAAATATGTGTGACATTTCTGCGACTTTAGCTTCTAGAGCATTTTTACAACATTATACATAGGTGCTGAATACATAAAAAGCGACTGTTCAGCGACAGACAAGTCGCATCGGCTGAAAGTAGGCCAGAATGTCAGTCCATGTTGGAGCAGGTTTAGATACAGTCTAAAGTATAGATCTCAAAGTCTGTGCACAGAATTTAGCAAGGGCCTCGCACCTTCTGATGCATCAGGTAGGTGCACAATAGCATAGCCTAACCCTCTGTACTTTGGTCTATATTGATGCGGGACATAGACAGCCAGCTGATGACCAATCCATTAGTGCAATGGATGGCTGGAAGCATTTGTCTTTGCCTTTGCAATACCACAGAAGCAATGCATGGTCAATGTACAGCAATGACACACCTGTGTGAACAGCCAGGAGACCCCCCCCCCCCCCCCCCCCCATGTTATGTTACATAGTTACATAGTTAGTACGGTCGAAAAAAGACATATGTCCATCAAGTTCAACCAGGGAATTAAGGGGTAGGGGTGTGGCGCGATATTGGGGAAGGGATGAGATTTTATATTTCTTCATAAGCATTAATCTTATTTTGTCAATTAGGAACATTCAGCACCCACCCGCTATCAAGGCAGCTGCCTATCATGTCATGCCCTACCTGCACAGGTGTGCTGGCTACTCAAATGATCCAATTAAGGAGGCCATTTAGTCAGCAGCAGCAGAAGTCCTGTGCCTGGACGCTCCAACAGCGGCCAGACACAAGCAAAAGCAGAAGCAGCAGAAGCAGCAGCAGCACCACCTTTTGTTTTTTGGCTGCAGCAGCAGCAAGGCCCACAGGGCTGGCTAGCTGGCTAGCCAGCAAGCAGGTAGCAATGAAAGTAGGAATCTTTCTTTTTAACCCTGTAAGGGGGTGGTGCACTGTACCCGAAGATACTGCCATATCGGGTCAATGCATAGGGCGACGGAAGCAAGCTTCGAAATCGGCCCCCGTTCTCAAAAATCCATTTAATATATGGTCCCCAGATAGGGGACGTATCAGATATTAAACTGATAAGAACAGATACTACACTTGATCTTAGCCAAAAGGCCGAGAAGCGATAACCGTGAAAGGGGCGGGCCCAACAAGGTGCCCTTCATGGGCACTATCACTGCTTGCTGTCAGGGAGGCTGCCAGACAATTTTCCATGCACACTCTGGGCTGGGGGGCAGTCAACCACCAGTACACACAGCAGAACCTAAACCCATACCATTATTGCTAAGCAGCAAGACAGGGGCCCATTGCACTCCCACGGGGCCTTTTTAAATGCAATCCATAACCCGGATTTGCCAGGAACCCTTCTTACTCCTCCTACTTACATGTGACACTGGGCTTAGGATCTGCATAGGAAACACACACACAAGCACACACCTACCTTTGTTGCCTGCAGATGCCTCCTTGGCTGTCCCCAAACGGTATCAAACCAACACCCACGGGAAGCTGTAAGCATAGAGGACATGCCTGCACCCCATTGGACTTACCTGTGTGGGTTAAATCCGGGTTATTTGACAACCTATGGCGGTGATGGTTCTGCTCAGGCAGAGCAGTGCTGATGCTCCTCATAAAGCTGTCGCTGCTGTGAAGGTTCTAGGTGACATCACAAATCCCTATGGTTACATACACAACAAAGCTGGGTTGTTGTTGTTTACACTCTACAAGGCCTGTGGAAGTGAGTGACATCATAGCACTGTAGTTCTGAGGGTTCTAGATGGATGCAACAATCTCCTGTTGCTTCTATGAAGGCCATAATAGACGACATCACCAAACAGCTCCATAGTCACATACACAGCAAAGGAGAGATGTTGTTTACACCTAGTGATGTCAGTGGTATTGAGTGACATCACAGCACAGTGCTAAGGCTCCTGGGCCTGGACACAGCAGCGGCTGCAATATCTCAACGGAGAATACGTTTATATATATGTGTGTGTGTGCGCGTATATATATATATATATATATATATATATATATATTTCTCCGCCGAAATCACTTTTAAACCCATTTCCACCTTTTTTTCCCTTCTCTTCCTCTTACTTTTTTTTCACGTTTTTTTACGTTTTTCTCCTTTTCGCCTCTTTTCTGGGCGTATTATTCTTCTTTTTCTTCTTTTTTTTCGTCTAATGCATACCCCATCAGTGCAGCAATGCTTATTCAATACCGCCAGCAGATGGAGACACTGGGGGATAATTTTCTAAGGATTTATACTGATTTTTCCTGTCTGAATTTGTCGCACAGAAAGTTGCAGGCCAAATATGTGTGACATTTCTGCGACTTTAGCTTCTAGAGCATTTTTACAACATTATACATAGGTGCTGAATACATAAAAAGCGACTGTTCAGCGACAGACAAGTCGCATCGGCTGAAAGTAGGCCAGAATGTCAGTCCATGTTGGAGCAGGTTTAGATACAGTCTAAAGTATAGATCTCAAAGTCTGTGCACAGAATTTAGCAAGGGCCTCGCACCTTCTGATGCATCAGGTAGGTGCACAATAGCATAGCCTAACCCTCTGTACTTTGGTCTATATTGATGCGGGACATAAACAGCCAGCTGATGACCAATCCATTAGTGCAATGGATGGCTGGAAGCATTTGTCTTTGCCTTTGCAATACCACAGAAGCAATGCATGGTCAATGTACAGCAATGACACACCTGTGTGAACAGCCAGGAGACACCCCCCCCCCCCCCCCATGTTATGTTACATAGTTACATAGTTAGTACGGTCGAAAAAAGACATATGTCCATCAAGTTCAACCAGGGAATTAAGGGGTAGGGGTGTGGCGCGATATTGGGGAAGGGATGAGATTTTATATTTCTTCATAAGCATTAATCTTATTTTGTCAATTAGGAACATTCAGCACCCACCCGCTATCAAGGCAGCTGCCTATCATGTCATGCCCTACCTGCACAGGTGTGCTGGCTACTCAAATGATCCAATTAAGGAGGCCATTTAGTCAGCAGCAGCAGAAGTCCTGTGCCTGGACGCTCCAACAGCGGCCAGACACAAGCAGAAGCAGAAGCAGCAGAAGCAGGAGCAGCACCACCTTTTGTTTTTTGGCTGCAGCAGCAGCAAGGCCCACAGGGCTGGCTAGCTGGCTAGCCAGCAAGCAGGTAGCAATGAAAGTAGGAATCTTTCTTTTTAACCCTGTAAGGGGGTGGTGCACTGTACCCGAAGATACTGCCATATCGGGTCAATGCATAGGGCGACGGAAGCAAGCTTCGAAATCGGCCCCCGTTCTCAAAAATCCATTTAATATATGGTCCCCAGATAGGGGACGTATCAGATATTAAACTGATAAGAACAGATACTACACTTGATCTTAGCCAAAAGGCCGAGAAGCGATAACCGTGAAAGGGGCGGGCCCAACAAGGTGCCCTTCATGGGCACTATCACTGCTTGCTGTCAGGGAGGCTGCCAGACAATTTTCCATGCACACTCTGGGCTGGGGGGCAGTCAACCACCAGTACACACAGCAGAACCTAAACCCATACCATTATTGCTAAGCAGCAAGACAGGGGCCCATTGCACTCCCACGGGGCCTTTTTAAATGCAATCCATAACCCGGATTTGCCAGGAACCCTTCTTACTCCTCCTACTTACATGTGACACTGGGCTTAGGATCTGCATAGGAAACACACACACAAGCACACACCTACCTTTGTTGCCTGCAGATGCCTCCTTGGCTGTCCCCAAACGGTATCAAACCAACACCCACGGGAAGCTGTAAGCATAGAGGACATGCCTGCACCCCATTGGACTTACCTGTGTGGGTTAAATCCGGGTTATTTGACAACCTATGGCGGTGATGGTTCTGCTCAGGCAGAGCAGTGCTGATGCTCCTCATAAAGCTGTCGCTGCTGTGAAGGTTCTAGGTGACATCACAAATCCCTATGGTTACATACACAACAAAGCTGGGTTGTTGTTGTTTACAATCTGCAAGGCCTGTGGAAGTGAGTGACATCATAGCACTGTAGTTCTGAGGGTTCTAGATGGATGCAACAATCTCCTGTTGCTTCTATGAAGGCCATAATAGACGACATCACCAAACAGCTCCATAGTCACATACACAGCAAAGGAGAGATGTTGTTTACACCTAGTGATGTCAGTGGTATTGAGTGACATCACAGCACAGTGCTAAGGCTCCTGGGCCTGGACACAGCAGCGGCTGCAATATCTCAACGGAGAATACGTTTATATATATGTGTGTGTGTGCGCGTATATATATATATATATATATATATATATATATATATTTCTCCGCCGAAATCACTTTTAAACCCATTTCCACCTTTTTTTCCCTTCTCTTCCTCTTACTTTTTTTTCACGTTTTTTTACGTTTTTCTCCTTTTCGCCTCTTTTCTGGGCGTATTATTCTTCTTTTTCTTCTTTTTTTTCGTCTAATGCATACCCCATCAGTGCAGCAATGCTTATTCAATACCGCCAGCAGATGGAGACACTGGGGGATAATTTTCTAAGGATTTATACTGATTTTTCCTGTCTGAATTTGTCGCACAGAAAGTTGCAGGCCAAATATGTGTGACATTTCTGCGACTTTAGCTTCTAGAGCATTTTTACAACATTATACATAGGTGCTGAATACATAAAAAGCGACTGTTCAGCGACAGACAAGTCGCATCGGCTGAAAGTAGGCCAGAATGTCAGTCCATGTTGGAGCAGGTTTAGATACAGTCTAAAGTATAGATCTCAAAGTCTGTGCACAGAATTTAGCAAGGGCCTCGCACCTTCTGATGCATCAGGTAGGTGCACAATAGCATAGCCTAACCCTCTGTACTTTGGTCTATATTGATGCGGGACATAGACAGCCAGCTGATGACCAATCCATTAGTGCAATGGATGGCTGGAAGCATTTGTCTTTGCCTTTGCAATACCACAGAAGCAATGCATGGTCAATGTACAGCAATGACACACCTGTGTGAACAGCCAGGAGACACCCCCCCCCCCCCCCCATGTTATGTTACATAGTTACATAGTTAGTACGGTCGAAAAAAGACATATGTCCATCAAGTTCAACCAGGGAATTAAGGGGTAGGGGTGTGGCGCGATATTGGGGAAGGGATGAGATTTTATATTTCTTCATAAGCATTAATCTTATTTTGTCAATTAGGAACATTCAGCACCCACCCGCTATCAAGGCAGCTGCCTATCATGTCATGCCCTACCTGCACAGGTGTGCTGGCTACTCAAATGATCCAATTAAGGAGGCCATTTAGTCAGCAGCAGCAGAAGTCCTGTGCCTGGACGCTCCAACAGCGGCCAGACACAAGCAGAAGCAGAAGCAGCAGAAGCAGCAGCAGCACCACCTTTTGTTTTTTGGCTGCAGCAGCAGCAAGGCCCACAGGGCTGGCTAGCTGGCTAGCCAGCAAGCAGGTAGCAATGAAAGTAGGAATCTTTCTTTTTAACCCTGTAAGGGGGTGGTGCACTGTACCCGAAGATACTGCCATATCGGGTCAATGCATAGGGCGACGGAAGCAAGCTTCGAAATCGGCCCCCGTTCTCAAAAATCCATTTAATATATGGTCCCCAGATAGGGGACGTATCAGATATTAAACTGATAAGAACAGATACTACACTTGATCTTAGCCAAAAGGCCGAGAAGCGATAACCGTGAAAGGGGCGGGCCCAACAAGGTGCCCTTCATGGGCACTATCACTGCTTGCTGTCAGGGAGGCTGCCAGACAATTTTCCATGCACACTCTGGGCTGGGGGGCAGTCAACCACCAGTACACACAGCAGAACCTAAACCCATACCATTATTGCTAAGCAGCAAGACAGGGGCCCATTGCACTCCCACGGGGCCTTTTTAAATGCAATCCATAACCCGGATTTGCCAGGAACCCTTCTTACTCCTCCTACTTGCATGTGACACTGGGCTTAGGATCTGCATAGGAAACACACACACAAGCACACACCTACCTTTGTTGCCTGCAGATGCCTCCTTGGCTGTCCCCAAACGGTATCAAACCAACACCCACGGGAAGCTGTAAGCATAGAGGACATGCCTGCACCCCATTGGACTTACCTGTGTGGGTTAAATCCGGGTTATTTGACAACCTATGGCGGTGATGGTTCTGCTCAGGCAGAGCAGTGCTGATGCTCCTCATAAAGCTGTCGCTGCTGTGAAGGTTCTAGGTGACATCACAAATCCCTATGGTTACATACACAACAAAGCTGGGTTGTTGTTGTTTACACTCTGCAAGGCCTGTGGAAGTGAGTGACATCATAGCACTGTAGTTCTGAGGGTTCTAGATGGATGCAACAATCTCCTGTTGCTTCTATGAAGGCCATAATAGACGACATCACCAAACAGCTCCATAGTCACATACACAGCAAAGGAGAGATGTTGTTTACACCTAGTGATGTCAGTGGTATTGAGTGACATCACAGCACAGTGCTAAGGCTCCTGGGCCTGGACACAGCAGCGGCTGCAATATCTCAACGGAGAATACGTTTATATATATGTGTGCGCGTATATATATATATATATATATATATATATATATATATATATATATATATATTTCTCCGCCGAAATCACTTTTAAACCCATTTCCACCTTTTTTTCCCTTCTCTTCCTCTTACTTTTTTTTCACGTTTTTTTACGTTTTTCTCCTTTTCGCCTCTTTTCTGGGCGTATTATTCTTCTTTTTCTTCTTTTTTTTCGTCTAATGCATACCCCATCAGTGCAGCAATGCTTATTCAATACCGCCAGCAGATGGAGACACTGGGGGATAATTTTCTAAGGATTTATACTGATTTTTCCTGTCTGAATTTGTCGCACAGAAAGTTGCAGGCCAAATATGTGTGACATTTCTGCGACTTTAGCTTCTAGAGCATTTTTACAACATTATACATAGGTGCTGAATACATAAAAAGCGACTGTTCAGCGACAGACAAGTCGCATCGGCTGAAAGTAGGCCAGAATGTCAGTCCATGTTGGAGCAGGTTTAGATACAGTCTAAAGTATAGATCTCAAAGTCTGTGCACAGAATTTAGCAAGGGCCTCGCACCTTCTGATGCATCAGGTAGGTGCACAATAGCATAGCCTAACCCTCTGTACTTTGGTCTATATTGATGCGGGACATAGACAGCCAGCTGATGACCAATCCATTAGTGCAATGGATGGCTGGAAGCATTTGTCTTTGCCTTTGCAATACCACAGAAGCAATGCATGGTCAATGTACAGCAATGACACACCTGTGTGAACAGCCAGGAGACACCCCCCCCCCCCCCCCCATGTTATGTTACATAGTTACATAGTTAGTACGGTCGAAAAAAGACATATGTCCATCAAGTTCAACCAGGGAATTAAGGGGTAGGGGTGTGGCGCGATATTGGGGAAGGGATGAGATTTTATATTTCTTCATAAGCATTAATCTTATTTTGTCAATTAGGAACATTCAGCACCCACCCGCTATCAAGGCAGCTGCCTATCATGTCATGCCCTACCTGCACAGGTGTGCTGGCTACTCAAATGATCCAATTAAGGAGGCCATTTAGTCAGCAGCAGCAGAAGTCCTGTGCCTGGACGCTCCAACAGCGGCCAGACACAAGCAGAAGCAGAAGCAGCAGAAGCAGCAGCAGCACCACCTTTTGTTTTTTGGCTGCAGCAGCAGCAAGGCCCACAGGGCTGGCTAGCTGGCTAGCCAGCAAGCAGGTAGCAATGAAAGTAGGAATCTTTCTTTTTAACCCTGTAAGGGGGTGGTGCACTGTACCCGAAGATACTGCCATATCGGGTCAATGCATAGGGCGACGGAAGCAAGCTTCGAAATCGGCCCCCGTTCTCAAAAATCCATTTAATATATGGTCCCCAGATAGGGGACGTATCAGATATTAAACTGATAAGAACAGATTTTTTTTTTTTTTTTTTTTTTTTTTTCCCCAGTTACAGACTATTGTTCAAGCGATCATCAGGTCACCTACCAAAACTCATCACTTCTAAACAAAGTCTGAAAAAACATCATGCGGAAAAATATCTCAATAAGAAAACTATAAGAGAAGCACAAATTCAAAACCTTGATCAGGATACTTACAACTTTCTCCATTCCTTGTATCTCCAAATCTTTTCAGCCTCTTCCTCTCCCATTCTCTTCTTGTCAAATAGAAAAATAATAAACAACCTTCCAAAAAAAAGTCTCTTCAACTCCCTTGGAGAAATACACACATTTTTAAAAACAAGCAGGTTTCTAGAATCCCATAAAACTTCTTTAAAAACAGAAAATACAATCCAGCTTTCACGTGTGTCCTCTCTCCTGCTAAAATCCTGACCAATAAAAATCTTCTCAAAATTAAAATCAACATATCCCGTGATTGCAGAAAAAAACCTCTGTAGAAGCATAAAAAATTCTCTTGCATAAAAACAGTTCCAAAATAAGTGCACTGTATCCTCCCTGCCTCCACAACCCTCTCTTGGACATTTCTCGCTCACTCTTATTCCTCGTCCATTCAGGAAAGCTCTGGTTGGGAGGCAGCCATGAAAAGTCATCCAGTTTACATCTCTCTGTCTATTCGATAATCCTCTAACATTAAAAAGATTCCAGATCTTCACAGACTGAGCAGTAGTGCAGAATGGTACTTCATATAATCTCTCATTTTTTCTTATTTCATTTTCAATTTTCTTTTTCTCAGGTTTTCCCAGGGAACTCAAACCAAATTGATCACTGAAAGACCTGAGAACCACATAGAAGGTAGGTATAACTTGCGCTATTGGTCTCCTCAGATCCTTCTCACACCAGCCCCATTTGGAAAACAACCATCCTGCCAAATACCTGCTCATGTCTGCCACCCAATTATTGCACTGAGACACTTTATAAATTAAAAGAAAGTAATGAGTCTTTAAAAACAGATTAATATCCGGGAAATTATATCCGCCTTTCTTCACGCTCTTCATCACTTCCTCCCTCTTCATCTTTTCCATCTTTGAACCCCAGAAAAAAATAAACAACTTCCTTGTCATCCTTCTGGTCCATAATTTGCCGGGTGGGAAAACCATTGCAGTATATAATAGTAGTGGCAAAATTACTGCCTTTAAAATCAGAACTTTACCTTTAAGGGACAAGTTTCTCAATTTCCAAAAAGATAATTTCTTCTCTATCTTCTCCTCCAACTTCTCATAACTTTTCCCTCCTTTTAGATTTTTTTCAAAAACAACCCCTAACACTTCAATATCTTCCTTCTCATCCACGCCATCCACCACCACTTTTCCTTGCTTTCCAAAATTACTCAATTGGCACTTCCCCCAATTGACTTTCATACCAGCAATACAACAAAAAATCTTTACATGCAAATTCACTCTATTAAGATCAGCTTGGGAAGTGCAAGTAAAAACCACATCATCCATGTAACTTAAAACCTTCAAATTCCTTCCATTACTTCCCGGGATAAAAACACCACTCACACATTTGTCCTTCTGTACATTTTTGAGCAAGGCCTCAATGACACAAATGAATAAAATTGGGGAGAGTGGGCATCCCTGTCGTACTCCTGATAAAATATTAAAACCCGGCCCCACATGTCCATTGACTAAAATCTGACTTGTTGCCCCATAATAAAAACTTTTAATCACAAACAGTAGCTTCTCAGGAATACCCATATGCTTTAAAACCATAAACATAAAATCATGAGCAACTCTGTCATAAGCTTTTTCAAAATCAATGGATTCCACAAAAAGTGCATTCTTATTAAAATTACTATAATAAATAGAGTCTCTTAAAACTAATAAATTATCAGTTATTCTCCTATTTGGCACTGCACAAACTTGGTATTCTCCAACAAGGTGCTCAACTATGTCACTCATCCTGTTCGCCACAATCTTTGCAATGATCTTATAATCTGTATTCAATAATGTGATCGGCCTCCAGTTTTTCAAATCTCTTTCATCACCTTTCTTATGTATCAAGGTAATAACTCCTTTCTTCATAGACTCCGCTAAAATACCTGAGTTAAAAACATATTGCACCACCCGTGTAAAATCTTGCTTTAAAATATGCCAAAAAACTGAATAAAACTCAAAGGGGAGGCCATCACAGCCCGGTGTCTTCCCTTTCGCTGTCTTGTCCAGAGCCTGCTTGATCTCCCCTTCACAAACTTCCTCAATTAAAAATGCACTTTTTCCTTCAGGGACATTATTCTCTAAAATATTACAATAATCATTCATCTCCGTCTCACTGGCTCTGCTCTTATTACTAAAAAGTGTTTCATAAAATCTGCCAATCTCCTTCACCATCTCATCACCAACAACTTCCCCTGTAGGAGTTAAAACAGACTTAAAAACACCCCTAGCATTAAAACATTTTTTAAAGAAATATCTTGTACATTGTTCATTTTCCTCCAAATGTTGAACTTTGGATTTAAAAACAATATTTCTACCTCTTTCCAACAACCTGTTCTTCATCTCAATTTTCACCTTCTCAATTTCCTCCTCCACCTCCACACCAACATGTTTAAACTTAAAGAGAGTTTCTAAACGTGAGATAAGCCTTTCATAACCCCTCCTCTTTTCTTGTGCCCTCCTTATGCAAATGAACTTAAAATACTTAGCAAACTCACTTTTTGCCCAATCCCACCAAGCTAAAACATTACTAAAAACAGATTGTTTAGAAGTACAAGATAAAAAAAAATCTTTAAAACCGGACATTACTTCTTCATCTTCTAATAGACTTACATTTAATTTCCAGAGCCCTCTACCAAAATGAAAGGACTCTGCAATACTTATTTCTGCCGACACCATCTTATGATCTGAGAAAGTTGACATCATTTGATTGCACCGGACCACCTTAATCCCCTCAGAGACAAGAATGTAATCAATCCGGGATTTACAGCGGCCACTATCTGATATATAGGTGTATCTTTCATCAGTGCTAACCATCAGTCCCACATCAGAATAATGTAAGTCTTGTATAATTTGGTTTAAAACATTTGAAGTAATATCAGTTCTAACCTTAGCAGAGCTCTCACGATCATTGACGGATCTAATGCAGTTAAAATCACCAACAATAATAGTACCATCACGACCAGGAATAAAAAGTTTAAGAGACTCTAAAAATAACACACGTGCCTGTTTTTCTGCTGGCGCATATACATTAAAAACTCTCATTCTCTGGCCTAAAAACTCAAAATTTAAAACCATACAACGACCTGGTACTAAAACTTGGCAATTTAAAACTTTAATGTCCCTGTTACACAATAAAATCCCCACACCTTCATTTTTATTCTCTGTGCATGTAGACCAAAAAGACTGCCCTCTCTTCCATTCATCTACATAAGGTGCAGACTTAATTGCACACTCCTGTAAACAAAATATATCTCCCTTCACATTCTCCAAAAAATCAAAAACTGCTGCTCTTCTGATGGTTGTTCCTATACTCCGAACATTAAGAGTAGCCACAACCAATGCCATTAAAAAGGAAAGAAGGCAATCCATTTTCTTAACATCCATTTTAACTAGAAGTTAGTATTCTGACCTTCAACCTTCCTTAGCAGCATCCCATAGCAATCAGGCGACCCCACTTGAGAGTCCCTGTCCATCATTTTCTCACCTCCATACACAGGATCCGTCTGATCCCCTGACCAACTCCCTTTCTTACACCTTTTACTTTTACCTTGAAAGCCTCCATTTGCATCTTCATCTTCATCTTCCCCCTCCTCCTCCTCCTTCTCCTCCTCTTCAGATGTTACATTCTCCTCCCCACTAATCACCCTCTGCCCAGGTGTTAGGGATCTCTCACTCTCATTCTCCTGAAACTCCATCCCCTCCTCCTCCCCCACCACTGGGTTTGGGCATTCAAAATCCTCAATTGTTTCTTCACATGGGGGAACCTCCCTACACACAGTCTCCACACTCTCCACCACTTTCTCTTTTTTCCCTTTACGTGCTTTCTTCTTACTGACCTCAGTAAACTCTTCACCAACACCAGTCTCCTCACAATGCACACCAGTGGAGTCACCCTCCTCCCCTTTTCCAGATTTTTCCTGAGTATTCATGTGCTGCACTGTCACACCTGCTGCACTCCCTTTTACAGAGTTCTCGTCAATCACCTGAGTCACCTCAGCATTCACACCAAAAACACGTGGAAATGGCCTTTCACCTCTTTCCTCTCTTCTATTTCCTGCTGCGTCAGCATAGCTCATTTTCTTTCTATACCATAAGCTGCATCCTCTAGCCAAATGCTCCTCACTACCACAGATATCACACGTTTTCTTCTCAGTACATTCACCCGAGTTGTGACCTGATTTCCCACAATTCCTGCAGCATACTCCTTGCTCAGGGCAAGACTCCTGTACATGTCCATAAGCGTGACAACGTCTACAGTACTGCAACTGTCCTTCATAAAAACAAAAACCTCTTTCTCCTCCAATAGAAAATACCTGTGGTATACTCTTCCTTCCCTCTTCCATTCCTTCGTCCTTTTTAAATTTTACAACAAATTTCCTTTTACAATTAAAGTACCCATGTCTGTTCTTGAGTCTTCCAAGAAATTTAACTTCATCACAATATCGGTACAAAAAATTGGTCACCATCTCATCCGAAACCTTCGGGTTGTACATATGGACTATAACAACCTTAGACATATTCATGAATAATGGCTCCACTTTCACCTTACTCATTATAGCTGGCTCATTCCTCCTCTTCATCACTTCTAAGTCCATGTAGACCCTCTGGCAAACCTCAGAATCATAAAAGGTTATATCGTAAATCCCTTGCCTAGGGAAGTCTTGCATAGCGATTACATGCCATACCTGAAGGTACTGGAGCTTGCGAAGAATCTCCAGCACAACTTGATCCAATCCAATCGTCCCCCGGTGTTCGCCAGGAACGTAAATCCGCACCGTATCCTCGAGTCCTCGAGTCCTCTCTCCGCTCATTTTTGCAGGTTAAGATACCCACTATCGCAACCCAGTAACAATCCAGGGCCCCCCGCAAAAGAAGGCCCCGATCACCACCCCTTCCGACTCCTACCCTGCCCGGTAAACCGCACAGGATCGAAGCCAAAAGGCCGAGAAGCGATAACCGTGAAAGGGGCGGGCCCAACAAGGTGCCCTTCATGGGCACTATCACTGCTTGCTGTCAGGGAGGCTGCCAGACAATTTTCCATGCACACTCTGGGCTGGGGGGCAGTCAACCACCAGTACACACAGCAGAACCTAAACCCATACCATTATTGCTAAGCAGCAAGACAGGGGCCCATTGCACTCCCACGGGGCCTTTTTAAATGCAATCCATAACCCGGATTTGCCAGGAACCCTTCTTACTCCTCCTACTTGCATGTGACACTGGGCTTAGGATCTGCATAGGAAACACACACACAAGCACACACCTACCTTTGTTGCCTGCAGATGCCTCCTTGGCTGTCCCCAAACGGTATCAAACCAACACCCACGGGAAGCTGTAAGCATAGAGGACATGCCTGCACCCCATTGGACTTACCTGTGTGGGTTAAATCCGGGTTATTTGACAACCTATGGCGGTGATGGTTCTGCTCAGGCAGAGCAGTGCTGATGCTCCTCATAAAGCTGTCGCTGCTGTGAAGGTTCTAGGTGACATCACAAATCCCTATGGTTACATACACAACAAAGCTGGGTTGTTGTTGTTTACACTCTGCAAGGCCTGTGGAAGTGAGTGACATCATAGCACTGTAGTTCTGAGGGTTCTAGATGGATGCAACAATCTCCTGTTGCTTCTATGAAGGCCATAATAGACGACATCACCAAACAGCTCCATAGTCACATACACAGCAAAGGAGAGATGTTGTTTACACCTAGTGATGTCAGTGGTATTGAGTGACATCACAGCACAGTGCTAAGGCTCCTGGGCCTGGACACAGCAGCGGCTGCAATATCTCAACGGAGAATACGTTTATATATATGTGTGTGTGTGCGCGTATATATATATATATATATATATATATATATATATATTTCTCCGCCGAAATCACTTTTAAACCCATTTCCACCTTTTTTTCCCTTCTCTTCCTCTTACTTTTTTTTCACGTTTTTTTACGTTTTTCTCCTTTTCGCCTCTTTTCTGGGCGTATTATTCTTCTTTTTCTTCTTTTTTTTCGTCTAATGCATACCCCATCAGTGCAGCAATGCTTATTCAATACCGCCAGCAGATGGAGACACTGGGGGATAATTTTCTAAGGATTTATACTGATTTTTCCTGTCTGAATTTGTCGCACAGAAAGTTGCAGGCCAAATATGTGTGACATTTCTGCGACTTTAGCTTCTAGAGCATTTTTACAACATTATACATAGGTGCTGAATACATAAAAAGCGACTGTTCAGCGACAGACAAGTCGCATCGGCTGAAAGTAGGCCAGAATGTCAGTCCATGTTGGAGCAGGTTTAGATACAGTCTAAAGTATAGATCTCAAAGTCTGTGCACAGAATTTAGCAAGGGCCTCGCACCTTCTGATGCATCAGGTAGGTGCACAATAGCATAGCCTAACCCTCTGTACTTTGGTCTATATTGATGCGGGACATAGACAGCCAGCTGATGACCAATCCATTAGTGCAATGGATGGCTGGAAGCATTTGTCTTTGCCTTTGCAATACCACAGAAGCAATGCATGGTCAATGTACAGCAATGACACACCTGTGTGAACAGCCAGGAGACACCCCCCCCCCCCCCCCATGTTATGTTACATAGTTACATAGTTAGTACGGTCGAAAAAAGACATATGTCCATCAAGTTCAACCAGGGAATTAAGGGGTAGGGGTGTGGCGCGATATTGGGGAAGGGATGAGATTTTATATTTCTTCATAAGCATTAATCTTATTTTGTCAATTAGGAACATTCAGCACCCACCCGCTATCAAGGCAGCTGCCTATCATGTCATGCCCTACCTGCACAGGTGTGCTGGCTACTCAAATGATCCAATTAAGGAGGCCATTTAGTCAGCAGCAGCAGAAGTCCTGTGCCTGGACGCTCCAACAGGGGCCAGACACAAGCAGAAGCAGCAGAAGCAGCAGCAGCACCACCTTTTGTTTTTTGGCTGCAGCAGCAGCAAGGCCCACAGGGCTGGCTAGCTGGCTAGCCAGCAAGCAGGTAGCAATGAAAGTAGGAATCTTTCTTTTTAACCCTGTAAGGGGGTGGTGCACTGTACCCGAAGATACTGCCATATCGGGTCAATGCATAGGGCGACGGAAGCAAGCTTCGAAATCGGCCCCCGTTCTCAAAAATCCATTTAATATATGGTCCCCAGATAGGGGACGTATCAGATATTAAACTGATAAGAACAGATACTACACTTGATCTTAGCCAAAAGGCCGAGAAGCGATAACCGTGAAAGGGGCGGGCCCAACAAGGTGCCCTTCATGGGCACTATCACTGCTTGCTGTCAGGGAGGCTGCCAGACAATTTTCCATGCACACTCTGGGCTGGGGGGCAGTCAACCACCAGTACACACAGCAGAACCTAAACCCATACCATTATTGCTAAGCAGCAAGACAGGGGCCCATTGCACTCCCACGGGGCCTTTTTAAATGCAATCCATAACCCGGATTTGCCAGGAACCCTTCTTACTCCTCCTACTTGCATGTGACACTGGGCTTAGGATCTGCATAGGAAACACACACACAAGCACACACCTACCTTTGTTGCCTGCAGATGCCTCCTTGGCTGTCCCCAAACGGTATCAAACCAACACCCACGGGAAGCTGTAAGCATAGAGGACATGCCTGCACCCCATTGGACTTACCTGTGTGGGTTAAATCCGGGTTATTTGACAACCTATGGCGGTGATGGTTCTGCTCAGGCAGAGCAGTGCTGATGCTCCTCATAAAGCTGTCGCTGCTGTGAAGGTTCTAGGTGACATCACAAATCCCTATGGTTACATACACAACAAAGCTGGGTTGTTGTTGTTTACACTCTGCAAGGCCTGTGGAAGTGAGTGACATCATAGCACTGTAGTTCTGAGGGTTCTAGATGGATGCAACAATCTCCTGTTGCTTCTATGAAGGCCATAATAGACGACATCACCAAACAGCTCCATAGTCACATACACAGCAAAGGAGAGATGTTGTTTACACCTAGTGATGTCAGTGGTATTGAGTGACATCACAGCACAGTGCTAAGGCTCCTGGGCCTGGACACAGCAGCGGCTGCAATATCTCAACGGAGAATACGTTTATATATATGTGTGTGTGTGCGCGTATATATATATATATATATATATATATATATATATATATATATATATTTCTCCGCCGAAATCACTTTTAAACCCATTTCCACCTTTTTTTCCTTTCTCTTCCTCTTACTTTTTTTTCACGTTTTTTTACGTTTTTCTCCTTTTCGCCTCTTTTCTGGGCGTATTATTCTTCTTTTTCTTCTTTTTTTTCGTCTAATGCATACCCCATCAGTGCAGCAATGCTTATTCAATACCGCCAGCAGATGGAGACACTGGGGGATAATTTTCTAAGGATTTATACTGATTTTTCCTGTCTGAATTTGTCGCACAGAAAGTTGCAGGCCAAATATGTGTGACATTTCTGCGACTTTAGCTTCTAGAGCATTTTTACAACATTATACATAGGTGCTGAATACATAAAAAGCGACTGTTCAGCGACAGACAAGTCGCATCGGCTGAAAGTAGGCCAGAATGTCAGTCCATGTTGGAGCAGGTTTAGATACAGTCTAAAGTATAGATCTCAAAGTCTGTGCACAGAATTTAGCAAGGGCCTCGCACCTTCTGATGCATCAGGTAGGTGCACAATAGCATAGCCTAACCCTCTGTACTTTGGTCTATATTGATGCGGGACATAGACAGCCAGCTGATGACCAATCCATTAGTGCAATGGATGGCTGGAAGCATTTGTCTTTGCCTTTGCAATACCACAGAAGCAATGCATGGTCAATGTACAGCAATGACACACCTGTGTGAACAGCCAGGAGACCCCCCCCCCCCCCCCATGTTATGTTACATAGTTACATAGTTAGTACGGTCGAAAAAAGACATATGTCCATCAAGTTCAACCAGGGAATTAAGGGGTAGGGGTGTGGCGCGATATTGGGGAAGGGATGAGATTTTATATTTCTTCATAAGCATTAATCTTATTTTGTCAATTAGGAACATTCAGCACCCACCCGCTATCAAGGCAGCTGCCTATCATGTCATGCCCTACCTGCACAGGTGTGCTGGCTACTCAAATGATCCAATTAAGGAGGCCATTTAGTCAGCAGCAGCAGAAGTCCTGTGCCTGGACGCTCCAACAGCGGCCAGACACAAGCAGAAGCAGCAGAAGCAGCAGCAGCACCACCTTTTGTTTTTTGGCTGCAGCAGCAGCAAGGCCCACAGGGCTGGCTAGCTGGCTAGCCAGCAAGCAGGTAGCAATGAAAGTAGGAATCTTTCTTTTTAACCCTGTAAGGGGGTGGTGCACTGTACCCGAAGATACTGCCATATCGGGTCAATGCATAGGGCGACGGAAGCAAGCTTCGAAATCGGCCCCCGTTCTCAAAAATCCATTTAATATATGGTCCCCAGATAGGGGACGTATCAGATATTAAACTGATAAGAACAGATAAGGTTTCAACAAAATTTTATTCAATAAATAAGAAACCATACAAAATTTAAAATGCAAAATAATAAAAGGTTCACAAAAGTTTTAAAATACAAATAATAAAACCAGTAATAAAAGGAGAAAAAATAAAAATGGCAGGATAAAACATTATACAAATGTCATAAAAACTGATTATATTGTTATTTCGTTCCATAGAGGCAGACACCACATGGATGCTGCCTCGCTGGCCCCCAACTGTTTCTTGTCTCTTAGGTAATAGATGTACATCTCACTCAGGGCCAGCTTTATACAGTTTTTAACATCAATAAAATCATGTTTAAAAAGTAAGATGTTCCTAACTTTCCAGATGGCATTTTTAAAACAATTAATAATCATCCAGCAGATCATCTGCTGTTTAAAATTGGGGCAGTTAAAAAGACCGTAAAAGACACATTCGTGATTAAAATCTTTTAGGCCGCAGGCCCACTTCAAAAGTGGGCCTACCTTCCTCCAAAGCTCCCGTGCAAAAGGGCAGTTCCAAAATATGTGCAGCACCGTTTCGTCCACTCCGCAGCCATCTCTCGGGCACTTGGCTCTCGCCACCAGTCCTCGCCTGTGCTGGAACTCACGAGTAGGGAGGCACTGGTGGACGATTGCCCAGGCAAGATCCCTGTGTACATTCGCCAGAAACTTCCCGTACACGTTCCGCCATACCTTTTTGGATCTTGCCTGTGTGAAATTGGACACTGCCAGGGTAACCTCACTCCGCCTGAGGACCTTTGATACCTTTCTCTGGTCCCCCAGTATGTCAGGCTCCAAATCTTGGAGACCTAGGAGCCTGACTGTCTTTTCCAACACCACATAATGTTTTGGGGGACACAGAAGCACCGGAGCGTTCAGAGGGATGCGCAACCATCTTTTAAAAACCATGCCCGCAGCGTACCTTAAAAAGCAGCTAAAAATGCCATCGGATTTAATAATTTTAAAACAGAAACAGAAATACTTTATGTAAAAGAAAGTAAAAAGGTTAGGAACATCTTTCCCGCCATTATCTTTACTTTTGTACATAAAATCACGCTTTAATTTCTCCATTTTTGAACCCCATAAAAAAGAAAAAACAATTCTAGTTACTTTTTTAATGTATAAAATAGATGGAGGAAATACCATGGCAATGTATAGCATAATAGGGAGTAAAACCATCTTTATTATTAAAATCTTCCCCTCCATGGTAAGGTTTCTAAGATTCCACATTAAAATCTTCTTCTCCATCTTAGCTATAGCTGAATCCCAGTTAGGGCTCCCATCATTGACCTGGTTAAAAACAATACCTAAAACTTTAATTTGATCCTGTTGCATTGTGACTCCTGGGGTGATGGATGAATCCCAGGAGCCAATATAAAAACAGTCACATTTATCTGTGTTTAGCTTAAAACCAGAGACCTCGCAGAAATAGCTGGTGTTCCTCAATGCCCCCCTCATGGATGGAGAGTCCGGGCACAGTATGGTGACATCATCCATGTACCCCAACACCTTTAGATGGGTCCCTCCTCCACCAGGTATCGGTACGCCTCTTACTACCCGGTCTTTTCTGAGGAGGGCCATCAGTGGTTCGATTGCGCAAATAAAAAGGAGTGGGGACAGGGGGCAGCCCTGTTTGACACCTGATAAAAGAGGAACACCGCTGGTTAAAAAGCCATTAACAGAGACTTGACTAAAACAGGATCGGTATAAAAGCATGATTCGGCTTAAAATCGTTTCAGGCACTGCCATCTTTTTAAGAACTAAAAACAGGTATTCATGGGAGACCCTATCAAAGGCTTTTTCAAAGTCTAAGGATAAAATTGCTACAGTTTGATTTCTATCCTTAAAATACCATAAAACATCTCTTAAAATATTTAGGGATTCAGCTATAGACCTTCCAGGTACCCCACAAACCTGATTTGGGTGAATTAATTTATGAATAAAAGGTTTAAAACGGACAGCTAATAACTTGGCTAAAACTTTATAATCGACATTTAAAAGTGTGATGGGGCGCCAATTTTTTAGCATATCCTTTTCACCCTTTTTAAAAAGTAATGATACAATCCCCCTCCTCCAGGAAGGGGGAAGTTCATTAACAATAAAAGTTTCTTTATACAATAAAACCATATCATCCTTTAAAATATCCCAAAAAGCTAAATAAAATTCGATGGGTAAACCATCTTCCCCAGGGGCCTTCCCACTAGAAAAACTTTTAAAAACAAATAAAAGTTCATCTAAGTTAAGATCACGGGATAAAACCTCCTGGTCTAAAACATCTAGCTTAAAATCAAGGGAATTAAGAACATGTTCTAAAAAGGATGGATTAAGATCTTTCTTATTAAAAAGAAGCTGGTAGAAGTTAAAAACTGCATCTAACATGCCTTTTGGAGTGGATTCACCCTCAAGGTTTTGGATGATATCCCTCCTATTCATCACTTTTTTAAAAAAGAAACGGGAACATTTCTCGCCCTCCTCCAGGTGCTGCACATGTGAGTTAAAAATGATTTGTTTCCCTTTCTTTTCTATGGCATGTTTTATTTCAGTTTTAAGGTTTAAAATATCATTTTCTACATCCATACCAGCTTCTTTCAAATTAAAAAGTACATTTAAACGCATGTTAAGAACATAAAACCACTGTTTTTCCATTTTTGCCTTCTTCTTACCTGCTTTGATAAAAAAAAAAATCTGATTTTAGATTTGGTGCCCTCCCACCAGTGCAGCATAGGCTCGTGGGGTTTTCTTTGTGATTGCCAGCATTGGTAGGTCCGCACAAACTCCTCTTTTATCTCAGGGTCCTCTAGGAGTGTGGTGTTTAATCTCCAGAGGCCCCTTTTTGCTTTTTGCTCCCCCTCTAGCTCCAGGCCCACCAAGAGGAGCTTATGATCAGAGAAGATATTCTGCTCGAGCGTGCATTTCAGGGGTTTAAAAGCTCTAGAGGAAAAAATAAAATCGATTCTGGAGCTCACTCTTCCATTGGACCATGTGGCGCCTGGGTCCTCCGGCAAGAGATCCTTCCAGCAATCTTTCAAATTAAAATCATCAATAAAATTTTTAAGCAGGTAAGAAGTGCGGTCTTTACGATTAATATCCCCACCCTGCCGGTGTTCCCCATCACGTATGCAGTTAAAATCACCTCCCACCAGCAGGGGGGAAGACCCAACACAAAACAGTGGTAAAATTTCAAATAGTTCTGCCCGCTCCTGTTTATCAGGAGGGGCATACACATTTAAAACACGAATTAAAAGTCCATTAAAATATAGATGAATTAAAAGAGCTCTGCCAGGCACAATCTCAGTTACTGTATGAATAGAAAAGGACTGGCCTCGGCAGAGCAGCCCAACACCCACAGAACGACAGTCATTTGCACCGGACCATATGGATGGGCCCAGCTTCCAGTCTTCTTTTAAGTCTTTATAGTCCATTTTACTAGGGATTCCACATTCTTGTAGCAGGCAAAGGTCAAAGTCACATGTCTCTAGATAAGAAAATAAAGCAGCCCTGCGATCAGGGCTCTTTAAGGACCTCACATTGAGTGAGGCAATTTTTACAGGGATAGGCATAGTTTATGGAGAGTCCGTGCTTGGAGAATCAAAGTCAATAATAAGCTGCGTACCGTCATCCCCCGCCTGCGGGGTCATCAGCTCCTTGATGTTCTGAGGGTCGGAGCTTGAGATCGATGATGCCCCGACCCTGAGCTCGCTCTCGTCCGAACTACGGCACGCCGCTTTCCTTTGAATGTCTTCCTCTTCTTCTTCTCTTTGTCTTTTAAATGTCACACTGCTGTCCATATCCTCTGTGTTGCTCTCACTCGATGTAATCTCTGGCCCCCGGCTGATGGATCTGCGTCTTCTTTCATCATTTGACGACTGGAACTGCTGCACAGGGGCCTGTGAGGCCTCTTTTCCGGAACCTTTGCCGCTACCTTGGGAAGTTTTCATCGCTTGTTCCCCAGCAAGCGTTGCTGAGGACTGTTGCTCCAACTTCCCCATCGATCGACGATGGCCAGTTTTACCCACCGGGTCCACTGCTGGCGGGGCAGCAAACCCTGGTTTGGCGCCACTTGTCTTCTTGGCCCTGTCCTGTATAGGCGGAGTAACAGGACCGGGCTCAGACCTGGCCACCTGGCTCCCCTTCCGGCGGGCTTTCACCGGGGCCTCTTCGTCCGGAGCAGGGCGACCCTGGGCCAAGCCAGTACCTGGCTTATGCTGCAATTTTGGGTCCACTTTTGCCCCCACCGAGGCCCGTCGGCTGCCACCCGCCACAGGTGAGCCCCCTTCAGAAGTTTCGGCGGGCTCTTGAGCCAGGTAGGAAGTCGATCGACGTCTTTCAATTTCCCGGGCAGTAAACTCGATCACCCGCCCGGGCTTCGTGGAATCCCCATGGCTTTTTGCTTTATGGGGACAGGAATTAAAATCGTGATTTTCCTCTCCGCAGAGGTTGCACCTTATCGTATGGCTACATCTTGAGGCTATGTGACCTTCTTGGCCACACCTATTGCAGCGAATCACACGCTCCGCGCCGCAGGTCTCCTGGGTGTGGCCAAACCTCAAGCAATTTCGGCAATACATAGGCATTTGAGGATAGAACAGGAAGCCCCGAACTCTCCCGATGGCAAAATTTGGGGGCGGATGGCAAAGACCCCCAATACCACCGGGATCCTTACGGAGCTTGACCCAGAACTTCCTCTTGCCGTTCCAGAACCGCACGGAGTTCAAGATTTTGTTTGCGAATCGCACCTCTTCGCAGTATCGCCGAAGAAAAGTGGCTATATCCTCCGTGGTCACATGAGGGCTGTGCATAGCCACCACCAACGGTATATGTTCCTCACCATAGAGGAACTGGAACGAAAGACCGTCGAGTCGATCGTCCCTCTGGTCCGCACCAGACAAGGTTGCATAGATGTTATCGCAACACGCCGTGGCCGTGAAGGTGACGGTATACAGGCCACGGCTTTCCTGGTCATTTAGACACAGGATGTCCTCCCTATTGAGGCGGAAGTAGTCAAGAAGAATCACCTCCGCAATGAAGCGGAGGTTCTTCAACTGACGATGGCTCTCCGACACCTCTATGCGGATGGTATTTCGCATCGACATTTCCCCAGAGGGGAAAGCCCAGGAGAACGGCATCTTCCACACCCAGGGACTAAGCCCCTTCCCCAATAGCAGCAGGGGCTCGGAATCCCGCTATAAAAGCGGAACCCTTACCCAAGGCAGAGGTCGGGGGTACCCTAGGTGCTTCCGAAGCTACAGGTAACGCTCAACGTACCGAAAATGCCTTCTGAGACACAAGGTCCCAGAGACAGGGGGATCGCAACCCGTTGTCCGTGGACTAAGCCCGCTCCCCAATAGCAGCAAGGGGGTGAAGTCCCTCCGTAAGGAGAGACAATCCCCCAAGGCCGAGAAGCGGGGTACCACAGACACCTTCCGACCAGACCAAATGCAGATACTACACTTGATCTTAGCCAAAAGGCCGAGAAGCGATAACCGTGAAAGGGGCGGGCCCAACAAGGTGCCCTTCATGGGCACTATCACTGCTTGCTGTCAGGGAGGCTGCCAGACAATTTTCCATGCACACTCTGGGCTGGGGGGCAGTCAACCACCAGTACACACAGCAGAACCTAAACCCATACCATTATTGCTAAGCAGCAAGACAGGGGCCCATTGCACTCCCACGGGGCCTTTTTAAATGCAATCCATAACCCGGATTTGCCAGGAACCCTTCTTACTCCTCCTACTTGCATGTGACACTGGGCTTAGGATCTGCATAGGAAACACACACACAAGCACACACCTACCTTTGTTGCCTGCAGATGCCTCCTTGGCTGTCCCCAAACGGTATCAAACCAACACCCACGGGAAGCTGTAAGCATAGAGGACATGCCTGCACCCCATTGGACTTACCTGTGTGGGTTAAATCCGGGTTATTTGACAACCTATGGCGGTGATGGTTCTGCTCAGGCAGAGCAGTGCTGATGCTCCTCATAAAGCTGTCGCTGCTGTGAAGGTTCTAGGTGACATCACAAATCCCTATGGTTACATACACAACAAAGCTGGGTTGTTGTTGTTTACACTCTGCAAGGCCTGTGGAAGTGAGTGACATCATAGCACTGTAGTTCTGAGGGTTCTAGATGGATGCAACAATCTCCTGTTGCTTCTATGAAGGCCATAATAGACGACATCACCAAACAGCTCCATAGTCACATACACAGCAAAGGAGAGATGTTGTTTACACCTAGTGATGTCAGTGGTATTGAGTGACATCACAGCACAGTGCTAAGGCTCCTGGGCCTGGACACAGCAGCGGCTGCAATATCTCAACGGAGAATACGTTTATATATATGTGTGTGTGTGCGCGTATATATATATATATATATATATATATATATATATATATATATATTTCTCCGCCGAAATCACTTTTAAACCCATTTCCACCTTTTTTTCCCTTCTCTTCCTCTTACTTTTTTTTCACGTTTTTTTACGTTTTTCTCCTTTTCGCCTCTTTTCTGGGCGTATTATTCTTCTTTTTCTTCTTTTTTTTCGTCTAATGCATACCCCATCAGTGCAGCAATGCTTATTCAATACCGCCAGCAGATGGAGACACTGGGGGATAATTTTCTAAGGATTTATACTGATTTTTCCTGTCTGAATTTGTCGCACAGAAAGTTGCAGGCCAAATATGTGTGACATTTCTGCGACTTTAGCTTCTAGAGCATTTTTACAACATTATACATAGGTGCTGAATACATAAAAAGCGACTGTTCAGCGACAGACAAGTCGCATCGGCTGAAAGTAGGCCAGAATGTCAGTCCATGTTGGAGCAGGTTTAGATACAGTCTAAAGTATAGATCTCAAAGTCTGTGCACAGAATTTAGCAAGGGCCTCGCACCTTCTGATGCATCAGGTAGGTGCACAATAGCATAGCCTAACCCTCTGTACTTTGGTCTATATTGATGCGGGATATAGACAGCCAGCTAATGACCAATCCATTAGTGCAATGGATGGCTGGAAGCATTTGTCTTTGCCTTTGCAATACCACAGAAGCAATGCATGGTCAATGTACAGCAATGACACACCTGTGTGAACAGCCAGGAGACCCCCCCCCCCCCCCCCATGTTATGTTACATAGTTACATAGTTAGTACGGTCGAAAAAAGACATATGTCCATCAAGTTCAACCAGGGAATTAAGGGGTAGGGGTGTGGCGCGATATTGGGGAAGGGATGAGATTTTATATTTCTTCATAAGCATTAATCTTATTTTGTCAATTAGGAACATTCAGCACCCACCCGCTATCAAGGCAGCTGCCTATCATGTCATGCCCTACCTGCACAGGTGTGCTGGCTACTCAAATGATCCAATTAAGGAGGCCATTTAGTCAGCAGCAGCAGAAGTCCTGTGCCTGGACGCTCCAACAGCGGCCAGACACAAGCAGAAGCAGAAGCAGCAGAAGCAGCAGCAGCACCACCTTTTGTTTTTTGGCTGCAGCAGCAGGGCTGGCTAGCTGGCCAGCCAGCAAGCAGGTAGCAATGAAAGTAGGAATCTTTCTTTTTAACCCTGTAAGGGGGTGGTGCACTGTACCCGAAGATACTGCCATATCGGGTCAATGCATAGGGCGACGGAAGCAAGCTTCGAAATCGGCCCCCGTTCTCAAAAATCCATTTAATATATGGTCCCCAGATAGGGGACGTATCAGATATTAAACTGATAAGAACAGATACTACACTTGATCTTAGCCAAAAGGCCGAGAAGCGATAACCGTGAAAGGGGCGGGCCCAACAAGGTGCCCTTCATGGGCACTATCACTGCTTGCTGTCAGGGAGGCTGCCAGACAATTTTCCATGCACACTCTGGGCTGGGGGGCAGTCAACCACCAGTACACACAGCAGAACCTAAACCCATACCATTATTGCTAAGCAGCAAGACAGGGGCCCATTGCACTCCCACGGGGCCTTTTTAAATGCAATCCATAACCCGGATTTGCCAGGAACCCTTCTTACTCCTCCTACTTGCATGTGACACTGGGCTTAGGATCTGCATAGGAAACACACACACAAGCACACACCTACCTTTGTTGCCTGCAGATGCCTCCTTGGCTGTCCCCAAACGGTATCAAACCAACACCCACGGGAAGCTGTAAGCATAGAGGACATGCCTGCACCCCATTGGACTTACCTGTGTGGGTTAAATCCGGGTTATTTGACAACCTATGGCGGTGATGGTTCTGCTCAGGCAGAGCAGTGCTGATGCTCCTCATAAAGCTGTCGCTGCTGTGAAGGTTCTAGGTGACATCACAAATCCCTATGGTTACATACACAACAAAGCTGGGTTGTTGTTGTTTACACTCTGCAAGGCCTGTGGAAGTGAGTGACATCATAGCACTGTAGTTCTGAGGGTTCTAGATGGATGCAACAATCTCCTGTTGCTTCTATGAAGGCCATAATAGACGACATCACCAAACAGCTCCATAGTCACATACACAGCAAAGGAGAGATGTTGTTTACACCTAGTGATGTCAGTGGTATTGAGTGACATCACAGCACAGTGCTAAGGCTCCTGGGCCTGGACACAGCAGCGGCTGCAATATCTCAACGGAGAATACGTTTATATATATGTGTGTGTGTGCGCGTATATATATATATATATATATATATATATATATATATATATTTCTCCGCCGAAATCACTTTTAAACCCATTTCCACCTTTTTTTCCCTTCTCTTCCTCTTACTTTTTTTTCACGTTTTTTTACGTTTTTCTCCTTTTCGCCTCTTTTCTGGGCGTATTATTCTTCTTTTTCTTCTTTTTTTTCGTCTAATGCATACCCCATCAGTGCAGCAATGCTTATTCAATACCGCCAGCAGATGGAGACACTGGGGGATAATTTTCTAAGGATTTATACTGATTTTTCCTGTCTGAATTTGTCGCACAGAAAGTTGCAGGCCAAATATGTGTGACATTTCTGCGACTTTAGCTTCTAGAGCATTTTTACAACATTATACATAGGTGCTGAATACATAAAAAGCGACTGTTCAGCGACAGACAAGTCGCATCGGCTGAAAGTAGGCCAGAATGTCAGTCCATGTTGGAGCAGGTTTAGATACAGTCTAAAGTATAGATCTCAAAGTCTGTGCACAGAATTTAGCAAGGGCCTCGCACCTTCTGATGCATCAGGTAGGTGCACAATAGCATAGCCTAACCCTCTGTACTTTGGTCTATATTGATGCGGGACATAGACAGCCAGCTGATGACCAATCCATTAGTGCAATGGATGGCTGGAAGCATTTGTCTTTGCCTTTGCAATACCACAGAAGCAATGCATGGTCAATGTACAGCAATGACACACCTGTGTGAACAGCCAGGAGACCCCCCCCCCCCCCCCCCCATGTTATGTTACATAGTTACATAGTTAGTACGGTCGAAAAAAGACATATGTCCATCAAGTTCAACCAGGGAATTAAGGGGTAGGGGTGTGGCGCGATATTGGGGAAGGGATGAGATTTTATATTTCTTCATAAGCATTAATCTTATTTTGTCAATTAGGAACATTCAGCACCCACCCGCTATCAAGGCAGCTGCCTATCATGTCATGCCCTACCTGCACAGGTGTGCTGGCTACTCAAATGATCCAATTAAGGAGGCCATTTAGTCAGCAGCAGCAGAAGTCCTGTGCCTGGACGCTCCAACAGCGGCCAGACACAAGCAGAAGCAGAAGCAGCAGAAGCAGCAGCAGCACCACCTTTTGTTTTTTGGCTGCAGCAGCAGCAAGGCCCACAGGGCTGGCTAGCTGGCTAGCCAGCAAGCAGGTAGCAATGAAAGTAGGAATCTTTCTTTTTAACCCTGTAAGGGGGTGGTGCACTGTACCCGAAGATACTGCCATATCGGGTCAATGCATAGGGCGACGGAAGCAAGCTTCGAAATCGGCCCCCGTTCTCAAAAATCCATTTAATATATGGTCCCCAGATAGGGGACGTATCAGATATTAAACTGATAAGAACAGATACTACACTTGATCTTAGCCAAAAGGCCGAGAAGCGATAACCGTGAAAGGGGCGGGCCCAACAAGGTGCCCTTCATGGGCACTATCACTGCTTGCTGTCAGGGAGGCTGCCAGACAATTTTCCATGCACACTCTGGGCTGGGGGGCAGTCAACCACCAGTACACACAGCAGAACCTAAACCCATACCATTATTGCTAAGCAGCAAGACAGGGGCCCATTGCACTCCCACGGGGCCTTTTTAAATGCAATCCATAACCCGGATTTGCCAGGAACCCTTCTTACTCCTCCTACTTGCATGTGACACTGGGCTTAGGATCTGCATAGGAAACACACACACAAGCACACACCTACCTTTGTTGCCTGCAGATGCCTCCTTGGCTGTCCCCAAACGGTATCAAACCAACACCCACGGGAAGCTGTAAGCATAGAGGACATGCCTGCACCCCATTGGACTTACCTGTGTGGGTTAAATCCGGGTTATTTGACAACCTATGGCGGTGATGGTTCTGCTCAGGCAGAGCAGTGCTGATGCTCCTCATAAAGCTGTCGCTGCTGTGAAGGTTCTAGGTGACATCACAAATCCCTATGGTTACATACACAACAAAGCTGGGTTGTTGTTGTTTACACTCTGCAAGGCCTGTGGAAGTGAGTGACATCATAGCACTGTAGTTCTGAGGGTTCTAGATGGATGCAACAATCTCCTGTTGCTTCTATGAAGGCCATAATAGACGACATCACCAAACAGCTCCATAGTCACATACACAGCAAAGGAGAGATGTTGTTTACACCTAGTGATGTCAGTGGTATTGAGTGACATCACAGCACAGTGCTAAGGCTCCTGGGCCTGGACACAGCAGCGGCTGCAATATCTCAACGGAGAATACGTTTATATATATGTGTGTGTGTGCGCGTATATATATATATATATATATATATATATATATATATATATATATATATATATTTCTCCGCCGAAATCACTTTTAAACCCATTTCCACCTTTTTTTCCCTTCTCTTCCTCTTACTTTTTTTTCACGTTTTTTTACGTTTTTCTCCTTTTCGCCTCTTTTCTGGGCGTATTCTTCTTCTTTTTCTTCTTTTTTTTCGTCTAATGCATACCCCATCAGTGCAGCAATGCTTATTCAATACCGCCAGCAGATGGAGACACTGGGGGATAATTTTCTAAGGATTTATACTGATTTTTCCTGTCTGAATTTGTCGCACAGAAAGTTGCAGGCCAAATATGTGTGACATTTCTGCGACTTTAGCTTCTAGAGCATTTTTACAACATTATACATAGGTGCTGAATACATAAAAAGCGACTGTTCAGCGACAGACAAGTCGCATCGGCTGAAAGTAGGCCAGAATGTCAGTCCATGTTGGAGCAGGTTTAGATACAGTCTAAAGTATAGATCTCAAAGTCTGTGCACAGAATTTAGCAAGGGCCTCGCACCTTCTGATGCATCAGGTAGGTGCACAATAGCATAGCCTAACCCTCTGTACTTTGGTCTATATTGATGCGGGACATAGACAGCCAGCTGATGACCAATCCATTAGTGCAATGGATGGCTGGAAGCATTTGTCTTTGCCTTTGCAATACCACAGAAGCAATGCATGGTCAATGTACAGCAATGACACACCTGTGTGAACAGCCAGGAGACCCCCCCCCCCCCCATGTTATGTTACATAGTTACATAGTTAGTACGGTCGAAAAAAGACATATGTCCATCAAGTTCAACCAGGGAATTAAGGGGTAGGGGTGTGGCGCGATATTGGGGAAGGGATGAGATTTTATATTTCTTCATAAGCATTAATCTTATTTTGTCAATTAGGAACATTCAGCACCCACCCGCTATCAAGGCAGCTGCCTATCATGTCATGCCCTACCTGCACAGGTGTGCTGGCTACTCAAATGATCCAATTAAGGAGGCCATTTAGTCAGCAGCAGCAGAAGTCCTGTGCCTGGACGCTCCAACAGCGGCCAGACACAAGCAGAAGCAGAAGCAGCAGAAGCAGCAGCAGCACCACCTTTTGTTTTTTGGCTGCAGCAGCAGCAAGGCCCACAGGGCTGGCTAGCTGGCTAGCCAGCAAGCAGGTAGCAATGAAAGTAGGAATCTTTCTTTTTAACCCTGTAAGGGGGTGGTGCACTGTACCCGAAGATACTGCCATATCGGGTCAATGCATAGGGCGACGGAAGCAAGCTTCGAAATCGGCCCCCGTTCTCAAAAATCCATTTAATATATGGTCCCCAGATAGGGGACGTATCAGATATTAAACTGATAAGAACAGATACAAACTGATAAGAACAGATACAACATGTTTAAACTTAAAGAGAGTTTCTAAACGTGAGATAAGCCTTTCATAACCCCTCCTCTTTTCTTGTGCCCTCCTTATGCAAATGAACTTAAAATACTTAGCAAACTCACTTTTTGCCCAATCCCACCAAGCTAAAACATTACTAAAAACAGATTGTTTAGAAGTACAAGATAAAAAAAAATCTTTAAAACCGGACATTACTTCTTCATCTTCTAATAGACTTACATTTAATTTCCAGAGCCCTCTACCAAAATGAAAGGACTCTGCAATACTTATTTCTGCCGACACCATCTTATGATCTGAGAAAGTTGACATCATTTGATTGCACCGGACCACCTTAATCCCCTCAGAGACAAGAATGTAATCAATCCGGGATTTACAGCGGCCACTATCTGATATATAGGTGTATCTTTCATCAGTGCTAACCATCAGTCCCACATCAGAATAATGTAAGTCTTGTATAATTTGGTTTAAAACATTTGAAGTAATATCAGTTCTAACCTTAGCAGAGCTCTCACGATCATTGACGGATCTAATGCAGTTAAAATCACCAACAATAATAGTACCATCACGACCAGGAATAAAAAGTTTAAGAGACTCTAAAAATAACACACGTGCCTGTTTTTCTGCTGGCGCATATACATTAAAAACTCTCATTCTCTGGCCTAAAAACTCAAAATTTAAAACCATACAACGACCTGGTACTAAAACTTGGCAATTTAAAACTTTAATGTCCCTGTTACACAATAAAATCCCCACACCTTCATTTTTATTCTCTGTGCATGTAGACCAAAAAGACTGCCCTCTCTTCCATTCATCTACATAAGGTGCAGACTTAATTGCACACTCCTGTAAACAAAATATATCTCCCTTCACATTCTCCAAAAAATCAAAAACTGCTGCTCTTCTGATGGTTGTTCCTATACTCCGAACATTAAGAGTAGCCACAACCAATGCCATTAAAAAGGAAAGAAGGCAATCCATTTTCTTAACATCCATTTTAACTAGAAGTTAGTATTCTGACCTTCAACCTTCCTTAGCAGCATCCCATAGCAATCAGGCGACCCCACTTGAGAGTCCCTGTCCATCATTTTCTCACCTCCATACACAGGATCCGTCTGATCCCCTGACCAACTCCCTTTCTTACACCTTTTACTTTTACCTTGAAAGCCTCCATTTGCATCTTCATCTTCATCTTCCCCCTCCTCCTCCTCCTTCTCCTCCTCTTCAGATGTTACATTCTCCTCCCCACTAATCACCCTCTGCCCAGGTGTTAGGGATCTCTCACTCTCATTCTCCTGAAACTCCATCCCCTCCTCCTCCCCCACCACTGGGTTTGGGCATTCAAAATCCTCAATTGTTTCTTCACATGGGGGAACCTCCCTACACACAGTCTCCACACTCTCCACCACTTTCTCTTTTTTCCCTTTACGTGCTTTCTTCTTACTGACCTCAGTAAACTCTTCACCAACACCAGTCTCCTCACAATGCACACCAGTGGAGTCACCCTCCTCCCCTTTTCCAGATTTTTCCTGAGTATTCATGTGCTGCACTGTCACACCTGCTGCACTCCCTTTTACAGAGTTCTCGTCAATCACCTGAGTCACCTCAGCATTCACACCAAAAACACGTGGAAATGGCCTTTCACCTCTTTCCTCTCTTCTATTTCCTGCTGCGTCAGCATAGCTCATTTTCTTTCTATACCATAAGCTGCATCCTCTAGCCAAATGCTCCTCACTACCACAGATATCACACGTTTTCTTCTCAGTACATTCACCCGAGTTGTGACCTGATTTCCCACAATTCCTGCAGCATACTCCTTGCTCAGGGCAAGACTCCTGTACATGTCCATAAGCGTGACAACGTCTACAGTACTGCAACTGTCCTTCATAAAAACAAAAACCTCTTTCTCCTCCAATAGAAAATACCTGTGGTATACTCTTCCTTCCCTCTTCCATTCCTTCGTCCTTTTTAAATTTTACAACAAATTTCCTTTTACAATTAAAGTACCCATGTCTGTTCTTGAGTCTTCCAAGAAATTTAACTTCATCACAATATCGGTACAAAAAATTGGTCACCATCTCATCCGAAACCTTCGGGTTGTACATATGGACTATAACAACCTTAGACATATTCATGAATAATGGCTCCACTTTCACCTTACTCATTATAGCTGGCTCATTCCTCCTCTTCATCACTTCTAAGTCCATGTAGACCCTCTGGCAAACCTCAGAATCATAAAAGGTTATATCGTAAATCCCTTGCCTAGGGAAGTCTTGCATAGCGATTACATGCCATACCTGAAGGTACTGGAGCTTGCGAAGAATCTCCAGCACAACTTGATCCAATCCAATCGTCCCCCGGTGTTCGCCAGGAACGTAAATCCGCACCGTATCCTCGAGTCCTCGAGTCCTCTCTCCGCTCATTTTTGCAGGTTAAGATACCCACTATCGCAACCCAGTAACAATCCAGGGCCCCCCGCAAAAGAAGGCCCCGATCACCACCCCTTCCGACTCCTACCCTGCCCGGTAAACCGCACAGGATCGAAGCCAAAAGGCCGAGAAGCGATAACCGTGAAAGGGGCGGGCCCAACAAGGTGCCCTTCATGGGCACTATCACTGCTTGCTGTCAGGGAGGCTGCCAGACAATTTTCCATGCACACTCTGGGCTGGGGGGCAGTCAACCACCAGTACACACAGCAGAACCTAAACCCATACCATTATTGCTAAGCAGCAAGACAGGGGCCCATTGCACTCCCACGGGGCCTTTTTAAATGCAATCCATAACCCGGATTTGCCAGGAACCCTTCTTACTCCTCCTACTTGCATGTGACACTGGGCTTAGGATCTGCATAGGAAACACACACACAAGCACACACCTACCTTTGTTGCCTGCAGATGCCTCCTTGGCTGTCCCCAAACGGTATCAAACCAACACCCACGGGAAGCTGTAAGCATAGAGGACATGCCTGCACCCCATTGGACTTACCTGTGTGGGTTAAATCCGGGTTATTTGACAACCTATGGCGGTGATGGTTCTGCTCAGGCAGAGCAGTGCTGATGCTCCTCATAAAGCTGTCGCTGCTGTGAAGGTTCTAGGTGACATCACAAATCCCTATGGTTACATACACAACAAAGCTGGGTTGTTGTTGTTTACACTCTGCAAGGCCTGTGGAAGTGAGTGACATCATAGCACTGTAGTTCTGAGGGTTCTAGATGGATGCAACAATCTCCTGTTGCTTCTATGAAGGCCATAATAGACGACATCACCAAACAGCTCCATAGTCACATACACAGCAAAGGAGAGATGTTGTTTACACCTAGTGATGTCAGTGGTATTGAGTGACATCACAGCACAGTGCTAAGGCTCCTGGGCCTGGACACAGCAGCGGCTGCAATATCTCAACGGAGAATACGTTTATATATATGTGTGTGTGTGCGCGTATATATATATATATATATATATATATATATATATATATATATATATATATTTCTCCGCCGAAATCACTTTTAAACCCATTTCCACCTTTTTTTCCCTTCTCTTCCTCTTACTTTTTTTTCACGTTTTTTTACGTTTTTCTCCTTTTCGCCTCTTTTCTGGGCGTATTCTTCTTCTTTTTCTTCTTTTTTTTCGTCTAATGCATACCCCATCAGTGCAGCAATGCTTATTCAATACCGCCAGCAGATGGAGACACTGGGGGATAATTTTCTAAGGATTTATACTGATTTTTCCTGTCTGAATTTGTCGCACAGAAAGTTGCAGGCCAAATATGTGTGACATTTCTGCGACTTTAGCTTCTAGAGCATTTTTACAACATTATACATAGGTGCTGAATACATAAAAAGCGACTGTTCAGCGACAGACAAGTCGCATCGGCTGAAAGTAGGCCAGAATGTCAGTCCATGTTGGAGCAGGTTTAGATACAGTCTAAAGTATAGATCTCAAAGTCTGTGCACAGAATTTAGCAAGGGCCTCGCACCTTCTGATGCATCAGGTAGGTGCACAATAGCATAGCCTAACCCTCTGTACTTTGGTCTATATTGATGCGGGACATAGACAGCCAGCTGATGACCAATCCATTAGTGCAATGGATGGCTGGAAGCATTTGTCTTTGCCTTTGCAATACCACAGAAGCAATGCATGGTCAATGTACAGCAATGACACACCTGTGTGAACAGCCAGGAGACCCCCCCCCCCCCCATGTTATGTTACATAGTTACATAGTTAGTACGGTCGAAAAAAGACATATGTCCATCAAGTTCAACCAGGGAATTAAGGGGTAGGGGTGTGGCGCGATATTGGGGAAGGGATGAGATTTTATATTTCTTCATAAGCATTAATCTTATTTTGTCAATTAGGAACATTCAGCACCCACCCGCTATCAAGGCAGCTGCCTATCATGTCATGCCCTACCTGCACAGGTGTGCTGGCTACTCAAATGATCCAATTAAGGAGGCCATTTAGTCAGCAGCAGCAGAAGTCCTGTGCCTGGACGCTCCAACAGCGGCCAGACACAAGCAGAAGCAGAAGCAGCAGAAGCAGCAGCAGCACCACCTTTTGTTTTTTGGCTGCAGCAGCAGCAAGGCCCACAGGGCTGGCTAGCTGGCTAGCCAGCAAGCAGGTAGCAATGAAAGTAGGAATCTTTCTTTTTAACCCTGTAAGGGGGTGGTGCACTGTACCCGAAGATACTGCCATATCGGGTCAATGCATAGGGCGACGGAAGCAAGCTTCGAAATCGGCCCCCGTTCTCAAAAATCCATTTAATATATGGTCCCCAGATAGGGGACGTATCAGATATTAAACTGATAAGAACAGATACTACACTTGATCTTAGCCAAAAGGCCGAGAAGCGATAACCGTGAAAGGGGCGGGCCCAACAAGGTGCCCTTCATGGGCACTATCACTGCTTGCTGTCAGGGAGGCTGCCAGACAATTTTCCATGCACACTCTGGGCTGGGGGGCAGTCAACCACCAGTACACACAGCAGAACCTAAACCCATACCATTATTGCTAAGCAGCAAGACAGGGGCCCATTGCACTCCCACGGGGCCTTTTTAAATGCAATCCATAACCCGGATTTGCCAGGAACCCTTCTTACTCCTCCTACTTGCATGTGACACTGGGCTTAGGATCTGCATAGGAAACACACACACAAGCACACACCTACCTTTGTTGCCTGCAGATGCCTCCTTGGCTGTCCCCAAACGGTATCAAACCAACACCCACGGGAAGCTGTAAGCATAGAGGACATGCCTGCACCCCATTGGACTTACCTGTGTGGGTTAAATCCGGGTTATTTGACAACCTATGGCGGTGATGGTTCTGCTCAGGCAGAGCAGTGCTGATGCTCCTCATAAAGCTGTCGCTGCTGTGAAGGTTCTAGGTGACATCACAAATCCCTATGGTTACATACACAACAAAGCTGGGTTGTTGTTGTTTACACTCTGCAAGGCCTGTGGAAGTGAGTGACATCATAGCACTGTAGTTCTGAGGGTTCTAGATGGATGCAACAATCTCCTGTTGCTTCTATGAAGGCCATAATAGACGACATCACCAAACAGCTCCATAGTCACATACACAGCAAAGGAGAGATGTTGTTTACACCTAGTGATGTCAGTGGTATTGAGTGACATCACAGCACAGTGCTAAGGCTCCTGGGCCTGGACACAGCAGCGGCTGCAATATCTCAACGGAGAATACGTTTATATATATGTGTGTGTGTGCGCGTATATATATATATATATATATATATATATATATATATATATATATATATTTCTCCGCCGAAATCACTTTTAAACCCATTTCCACCTTTTTTTCCCTTCTCTTCCTCTTACTTTTTTTTCACGTTTTTTTACGTTTTTCTCCTTTTCGCCTCTTTTCTGGGCGTATTATTCTTCTTTTTCTTCTTTTTTTTCGTCTAATGCATACCCCATCAGTGCAGCAATGCTTATTCAATACCGCCAGCAGATGGAGACACTGGGGGATAATTTTCTAAGGATTTATACTGATTTTTCCTGTCTGAATTTGTCGCACAGAAAGTTGCAGGCCAAATATGTGTGACATTTCTGCGACTTTAGCTTCTAGAGCATTTTTACAACATTATACATAGGTGCTGAATACATAAAAAGCGACTGTTCAGCGACAGACAAGTCGCATCGGCTGAAAGTAGGCCAGAATGTCAGTCCATGTTGGAGCAGGTTTAGATACAGTCTAAAGTATAGATCTCAAAGTCTGTGCACAGAATTTAGCAAGGGCCTCGCACCTTCTGATGCATCAGGTAGGTGCACAATAGCATAGCCTAACCCTCTGTACTTTGGTCTATATTGATGCGGGACATAGACAGCCAGCTGATGACCAATCCATTAGTGCAATGGATGGCTGGAAGCATTTGTCTTTGCCTTTGCAATACCACAGAAGCAATGCATGGTCAATGTACAGCAATGACACACCTGTGTGAACAGCCAGGAGACCCCCCCCCCCCCCCCATGTTATGTTACATAGTTACATAGTTAGTACGGTCGAAAAAAGACATATGTCCATCAAGTTCAACCAGGGAATTAAGGGGTAGGGGTGTGGCGCGATATTGGGGAAGGGATGAGATTTTATATTTCTTCATAAGCATTAATCTTATTTTGTCAATTAGGAACATTCAGCACCCACCCGCTATCAAGGCAGCTGCCTATCATGTCATGCCCTACCTGCACAGGTGTGCTGGCTACTCAAATGATCCAATTAAGGAGGCCATTTAGTCAGCAGCAGCAGAAGTCCTGTGCCTGGACGCTCCAACAGCGGCCAGACACAAGCAGAAGCAGAAGCAGCAGAAGCAGCAGCAGCACCACCTTTTGTTTTTTGGCTGCAGCAGCAGCAAGGCCCACAGGGCTGGCTAGCTGGCTAGCCAGCAAGCAGGTAGCAATGAAAGTAGGAATCTTTCTTTTTAACCCTGTAAGGGGGTGGTGCACTGTACCCGAAGATACTGCCATATCGGGTCAATGCATAGGGCGACGGAAGCAAGCTTCGAAATCGGCCCCCGTTCTCAAAAATCCATTTAATATATGGTCCCCAGATAGGGGACGTATCAGATATTAAACTGATAAGAACAGATACTACACTTGATCTTAGCCAAAAGGCCGAGAAGCGATAACCGTGAAAGGGGCGGGCCCAACAAGGTGCCCTTCATGGGCACTATCACTGCTTGCTGTCAGGGAGGCTGCCAGACAATTTTCCATGCACACTCTGGGCTGGGGGGCAGTCAACCACCAGTACACACAGCAGAACCTAAACCCATACCATTATTGCTAAGCAGCAAGACAGGGGCCCATTGCACTCCCACGGGGCCTTTTTAAATGCAATCCATAACCCGGATTTGCCAGGAACCCTTCTTACTCCTCCTACTTGCATGTGACACTGGGCTTAGGATCTGCATAGGAAACACACACACAAGCACACACCTACCTTTGTTGCCTGCAGATGCCTCCTTGGCTGTCCCCAAACGGTATCAAACCAACACCCACGGGAAGCTGTAAGCATAGAGGACATGCCTGCACCCCATTGGACTTACCTGTGTGGGTTAAATCCGGGTTATTTGACAACCTATGGCGGTGATGGTTCTGCTCAGGCAGAGCAGTGCTGATGCTCCTCATAAAGCTGTCGCTGCTGTGAAGGTTCTAGGTGACATCACAAATCCCTATGGTTACATACACAACAAAGCTGGGTTGTTGTTGTTTACACTCTGCAAGGCCTGTGGAAGTGAGTGACATCATAGCACTGTAGTTCTGAGGGTTCTAGATGGATGCAACAATCTCCTGTTGCTTCTATGAAGGCCATAATAGACGACATCACCAAACAGCTCCATAGTCACATACACAGCAAAGGAGAGATGTTGTTTACACCTAGTGATGTCAGTGGTATTGAGTGACATCACAGCACAGTGCTAAGGCTCCTGGGCCTGGACACAGCAGCGGCTGCAATATCTCAACGGAGAATACGTTTATATATATGTGTGTGTTTATATATATGTGTGTGTGTGCGCGTATATATATATATATATATATATATATATATATATATTTCTCCGCCGAAATCACTTTTAAACCCATTTCCACCTTTTTTTCCCTTCTCTTCCTCTTACTTTTTTTTCACGTTTTTTTACGTTTTTCTCCTTTTCGCCTCTTTTCTGGGCGTATTATTCTTCTTTTTCTTCTTTTTTTTCATCTAATGCATACCCCATCAGTGCAGCAATGCTTATTCAATACCGCCAGCAGATGGAGACACTGGGGGATAATTTTCTAAGGATTTATACTGATTTTTCCTGTCTGAATTTGTCGCACAGAAAGTTGCAGGCCAAATATGTGTGACATTTCTGCGACTTTAGCTTCTAGAGCATTTTTACAACATTATACATAGGTGCTGAATACATAAAAAGCGACTGTTCAGCGACAGACAAGTCGCATCGGCTGAAAGTAGGCCAGAATGTCAGTCCATGTTGGAGCAGGTTTAGATACAGTCTAAAGTATAGATCTCAAAGTCTGTGCACAGAATTTAGCAAGGGCCTCGCACCTTCTGATGCATCAGGTAGGTGCACAATAGCATAGCCTAACCCTCTGTACTTTGGTCTATATTGATGCGGGACATAGACAGCCAGCTGATGACCAATCCATTAGTGCAATGGATGGCTGGAAGCATTTGTCTTTGCCTTTGCAATACCACAGAAGCAATGCATGGTCAATGTACAGCAATGACACACCTGTGTTAACAGCCAGGAGACCCCCCCCCCCCCCCCCCCATGTTATGTTACATAGTTACATAGTTAGTACGGTCGAAAAAAGACATATGTCCATCAAGTTCAACCAGGGAATTAAGGGGTAGGGGTGTGGCGCGATATTGGGGAAGGGATGAGATTTTATATTTCTTCATAAGCATTAATCTTATTTTGTCAATTAGGAACATTCAGCACCCACCCGCTATCAAGGCAGCTGCCTATCATGTCATGCCCTACCTGCACAGGTGTGCTGGCTACTCAAATGATCCAATTAAGGAGGCCATTTAGTCAGCAGCAGCAGAAGTCCTGTGCCTGGACGCTCCAACAGCGGCCAGACACAAGCAGAAGCAGAAGCAGCAGAAGCAGCAGCAGCACCACCTTTTGTTTTTTGGCTGCAGCAGCAGCAAGGCCCACAGGGCTGGCTAGCTGGCTAGCCAGCAAGCAGGTAGCAATGAAAGTAGGAATCTTTCTTTTTAACCCTGTAAGGGGGTGGTGCACTGTACCCGAAGATACTGCCATATCGGGTCAATGCATAGGGCGACGGAAGCAAGCTTCGAAATCGGCCCCCGTTCTCAAAAATCCATTTAATATATGGTCCCCAGATAGGGGACGTATCAGATATTAAACTGATAAGAACAGATACTACACTTGATCTTAGCCAAAAGGCCGAGAAGCGATAACCGTGAAAGGGGCGGGCCCAACAAGGTGCCCTTCATGGGCACTATCACTGCTTGCTGTCAGGGAGGCTGCCAGACAATTTTCCATGCACACTCTGGGCTGGGGGGCAGTCAACCACCAGTACACACAGCAGACCCTAAACCCATACCATTATTGCTAAGCAGCAAGACAGGGGCCCATTGCACTCCCACGGGGCCTTTTTAAATGCAATCCATAACCCGGATTTGCCAGGAACCCTTCTTACTCCTCCTACTTGCATGTGACACTGGGCTTAGGATCTGCATAGGAAACACACACACAAGCACACACCTACCTTTGTTGCCTGCAGATGCCTCCTTGGCTGTCCCCAAACGGTATCAAACCAACACCCACGGGAAGCTGTAAGCATAGAGGACATGCCTGCACCCCATTGGACTTACCTGTGTGGGTTAAATCCGGGTTATTTGACAACCTATGGCGGTGATGGTTCTGCTCAGGCAGAGCAGTGCTGATGCTCCTCATAAAGCTGTCGCTGCTGTGAAGGTTCTAGGTGACATCACAAATCCCTATGGTTACATACACAACAAAGCTGGGTTGTTGTTGTTTACACTCTGCAAGGCCTGTGGAAGTGAGTGACATCATAGCACTGTAGTTCTGAGGGTTCTAGATGGATGCAACAATCTCCTGTTGCTTCTATGAAGGCCATAATAGACGACATCACCAAACAGCTCCATAGTCACATACACAGCAAAGGAGAGATGTTGTTTACACCTAGTGATGTCAGTGGTATTGAGTGACATCACAGCACAGTGCTAAGGCTCCTGGGCCTGGACACAGCAGCGGCTGCAATATCTCAACGGAGAATACGTTTATATATATGTGTGTGTGTGCGCGTATATATATATATATATATATATATATATATATATATTTCTCCGCCGAAATCACTTTTAAACCCATTTCCACCTTTTTTTCCCTTCTCTTCCTCTTACTTTTTTTTCACGTTTTTTTACGTTTTTCTCCTTTTCGCCTCTTTTCTGGGCGTATTATTCTTCTTTTTCTTCTTTTTTTTCGTCTAATGCATACCCCATCAGTGCAGCAATGCTTATTCAATACCGCCAGCAGATGGAGACACTGGGGGATAATTTTCTAAGGATTTATACTGATTTTTCCTGTCTGAATTTGTCGCACAGAAAGTTGCAGGCCAAATATGTGTGACATTTCTGCGACTTTAGCTTCTAGAGCATTTTTACAACATTATACATAGGTGCTGAATACATAAAAAGCGACTGTTCAGCGACAGACAAGTCGCATCGGCTGAAAGTAGGCCAGAATGTCAGTCCATGTTGGAGCAGGTTTAGATACAGTCTAAAGTATAGATCTCAAAGTCTGTGCACAGAATTTAGCAAGGGCCTCGCACCTTCTGATGCATCAGGTAGGTGCACAATAGCATAGCCTAACCCTCTGTACTTTGGTCTATATTGATGCGGGACATAGACAGCCAGCTGATGACCAATCCATTAGTGCAATGGATGGCTGGAAGCATTTGTCTTTGCCTTTGCAATACCACAGAAGCAATGCATGGTCAATGTACAGCAATGACACACCTGTGTGAACAGCCAGGAGACCCCCCCCCCCCCCCATGTTATGTTACATAGTTACATAGTTAGTACGGTCGAAAAAAGACATATGTCCATCAAGTTCAACCAGGGAATTAAGGGGTAGGGGTGTGGCGCGATATTGGGGAAGGGATGAGATTTTATATTTCTTCATAAGCATTAATCTTATTTTGTCAATTAGGAACATTCAGCACCCACCCGCTATCAAGGCAGCTGCCTATCATGTCATGCCCTACCTGCACAGGTGTGCTGGCTACTCAAATGATCCAATTAAGGAGGCCATTTAGTCAGCAGCAGCAGAAGTCCTGTGCCTGGACGCTCCAACAGCGGCCAGACACAAGCAGAAGCAGAAGCAGCAGAAGCAGCAGCAGCACCACCTTTTGTTTTTTGGCTGCAGCAGCAGCAAGGCCCACAGGGCTGGCTAGCTGGCTAGCCAGCAAGCAGGTAGCAATGAAAGTAGGAATCTTTCTTTTTAACCCTGTAAGGGGGTGGTGCACTGTACCCGAAGATACTGCCATATCGGGTCAATGCATAGGGCGACGGAAGCAAGCTTCGAAATCGGCCCCCGTTCTCAAAAATCCATTTAATATATGGTCCCCAGATAGGGGACGTATCAGATATTAAACTGATAAGAACAGATACTACACTTGATCTTAGCCAAAAGGCCGAGAAGCGATAACCGTGAAAGGGGCGGGCCCAACAAGGTGCCCTTCATGGGCACTATCACTGCTTGCTGTCAGGGAGGCTGCCAGACAATTTTCCATGCACACTCTGGGCTGGGGGGCAGTCAACCACCAGTACACACAGCAGAACCTAAACCCATACCATTATTGCTAAGCAGCAAGACAGGGGCCCATTGCACTCCCACGGGGCCTTTTTAAATGCAATCCATAACCCGGATTTGCCAGGAACCCTTCTTACTCCTCCTACTTGCATGTGACACTGGGCTTAGGATCTGCATAGGAAACACACACACAAGCACACACCTACCTTTGTTGCCTGCAGATGCCTCCTTGGCTGTCCCCAAACGGTATCAAACCAACACCCACGGGAAGCTGTAAGCATAGAGGACATGCCTGCACCCCATTGGACTTACCTGTGTGGGTTAAATCCGGGTTATTTGACAACCTATGGCGGTGATGGTTCTGCTCAGGCAGAGCAGTGCTGATGCTCCTCATAAAGCTGTCGCTGCTGTGAAGGTTCTAGGTGACATCACAAATCCCTATGGTTACATACACAACAAAGCTGGGTTGTTGTTGTTTACACTCTGCAAGGCCTGTGGAAGTGAGTGACATCATAGCACTGTAGTTCTGAGGGTTCTAGATGGATGCAACAATCTCCTGTTGCTTCTATGAAGGCCATAATAGACGACATCACCAAACAGCTCCATAGTCACATACACAGCAAAGGAGAGATGTTGTTTACACCTAGTGATGTCAGTGGTATTGAGTGACATCACAGCACAGTGCTAAGGCTCCTGGGCCTGGACACAGCAGCGGCTGCAATATCTCAACGGAGAATACGTTTATATATATGTGTGTGTGTGCGCGTATATATATATATATATATATATATATATATATATATATATTTCTCCGCCGAAATCACTTTTAAACCCATTTCCACCTTTTTTTCCCTTCTCTTCCTCTTACTTTTTTTTCACGTTTTTTTACGTTTTTCTCCTTTTCGCCTCTTTTCTGGGCGTATTATTCTTCTTTTTCTTCTTTTTTTTCGTCTAATGCATACCCCATCAGTGCAGCAATGCTTATTCAATACCGCCAGCAGATGGAGACACTGGGGGATAATTTTCTAAGGATTTATACTGATTTTTCCTGTCTGAATTTGTCGCACAGAAAGTTGCAGGCCAAATATGTGTGACATTTCTGCGACTTTAGCTTCTAGAGCATTTTTACAACATTATACATAGGTGCTGAATACATAAAAAGCGACTGTTCAGCGACAGACAAGTCGCATCGGCTGAAAGTAGGCCAGAATGTCAGTCCATGTTGGAGCAGGTTTAGATACAGTCTAAAGTATAGATCTCAAAGTCTGTGCACAGAATTTAGCAAGGGCCTCGCACCTTCTGATGCATCAGGTAGGTGCACAATAGCATAGCCTAACCCTCTGTACTTTGGTCTATATTGATGCGGGACATAGACAGCCAGCTGATGACCAATCCATTAGTGCAATGGATGGCTGGAAGCATTTGTCTTTGCCTTTGCAATACCACAGAAGCAATGCATGGTCAATGTACAGCAATGACACACCTGTGTGAACAGCCAGGAGACCCCCCCCCCCCCCCATGTTATGTTACATAGTTACATAGTTAGTACGGTCGAAAAAAGACATATGTCCATCAAGTTCAACCAGGGAATTAAGGGGTAGGGGTGTGGCGCGATATTGGGGAAGGGATGAGATTTTATATTTCTTCATAAGCATTAATCTTATTTTGTCAATTAGGAACATTCAGCACCCACCCGCTATCAAGGCAGCTGCCTATCATGTCATGCCCTACCTGCACAGGTGTGCTGGCTACTCAAATGATCCAATTAAGGAGGCCATTTAGTCAGCAGCAGCAGAAGTTCTGTGCCTGGACGCTCCAACAGCGGCCAGACACAAGCAGAAGCAGAAGCAGCAGAAGCAGCAGCAGCACCACCTTTTGTTTTTTGGCTGCAGCAGCAGCAAGGCCCACAGGGCTGGCTAGCCAGCAAGCAGGTAGCAATGAAAGTAGGAATCTTTCTTTTTAACCCTGTAAGGGGGTGGTGCACTGTACCCGAAGATACTGCCATATCGGGTCAATGCATAGGGCGACGGAAGCAAGCTTCGAAATCGGCCCCCGTTCTCAAAAATCCATTTAATATATGGTCCCCAGATAGGGGACGTATCAGATATTAAACTGATAAGAACAGATAAGGTTTCAACAAAATTTTATTGAATAAATAAGAAACCATACAAAATTTAAAATGCAAAATAATAAAAGGTTCACAAAAGTTTTAAAATACAAATAATAAAACCAGTAATAAAAGGAGAAAAAATAAAAATGGCAGGATAAAACATTATACAAATGTCATAAAAACTGATTATATTGTTATTTCGTTCCATAGAGGCAGACACCACATGGATGCCGCCTCGCTGGCCCCCAACTGTTTCTTGTCTCTTAGGTAATAGATGTACATCTCACTCAGGGCCAGCTTTATACAGTTTTTAACATCAATAAAATCATGTTTAAAAAGTAAGATGTTCCTAACTTTCCAGATGGCATTTTTAAAACAATTAATAATCATCCAGCAGATCATCTGCTGTTTAAAATTGGGGCAGTTAAAAAGACCGTAAAAGACACATTCGTGATTAAAATCTTTTAGGCCGCAGGCCCACTTCAAAAGTGGGCCTACCTTCCTCCAAAGCTCCCGTGCAAAAGGGCAGTTCCAAAATATGTGCAGCACCGTTTCGTCCACTCCGCAGCCATCTCTCGGGCACTTGGCTCTCGCCACCAGTCCTCGCCTGTGCTGGAACTCACGAGTAGGGAGGCACTGGTGGACGATTGCCCAGGCAAGATCCCTGTGTACATTCGCCAGAAACTTCCCGTACACGTTCCGCCATACCTTTTTGGATCTTGCCTGTGTGAAATTGGACACTGCCAGGGTAACCTCACTCCGCCTGAGGACCTTTGATACCTTTCTCTGGTCCCCCAGTATGTCAGGCTCCAAATCTTGGAGACCTAGGAGCCTGACTGTCTTTTCCAACACCACATAATGTTTTGGGGGACACAGAAGCACCGGAGCGTTCAGAGGGATGCGCAACCATCTTTTAAAAACCATGCCCGCAGCGTACCTTAAAAAGCAGCTAAAAATGCCATCGGATTTAATAATTTTAAAACAGAAACAGAAATACTTTATGTAAAAGAAAGTAAAAAGGTTAGGAACATCTTTCCCGCCATTATCTTTACTTTTGTACATAAAATCACGCTTTAATTTCTCCATTTTTGAACCCCATAAAAAAGTAAAAACAATTCTAGTTACTTTTTTAATGTATAAAATAGATGGAGGAAATACCATGGCAATGTATAGCATAATAGGGAGTAAAACCATCTTTATTATTAAAATCTTCCCCTCCATGGTAAGGTTTCTAAGATTCCACATTAGAATCTTCTTCTCCATCTTAGCTATAGCTGAATCCCAGTTAGGGCTCCCATCATTGACCTGGTTAAAAACAATACCTAAAACTTTAATTTGATCCTGTTGCATTGTAACTCCTGGGGTGATGGATGAATCCCAGGAGCCAATATAAAAACAGTCACATTTATCTGTGTTTAGCTTAAAACCAGAGACCTCGCAGAAATAGCTGGTGTTCCTCAATGCCCCCCTCATGGATGGAGAGTCCGGGCACAGTATGGTGACATCATCCATGTACCCCAACACCTTTAGATGGGTCCCTCCTCCACCAGGTATCGGTACGCCTCTTACTACCCGGTCTTTTCTGAGGAGGGCCATCAGTGGTTCGATTGCGCAAATAAAAAGGAGTGGGGACAGGGGGCAGCCCTGTTTGACACCTGATAAAAGAGGAACACCGCTGGTTAAAAAGCCATTAACAGAGACTTGACTAAAACAGGATCGGTATAAAAGCATGATTCGGCTTAAAATCGTTTCAGGCACTGCCATCTTTTTAAGAACTAAAAACAGGTATTCATGGGAGACCCTATCAAAGGCTTTTTCAAAGTCTAAGGATAAAATTGCTACAGTTTGATTTCTATCCTTAAAATACCATAAAACATCTCTTAAAATATTTAGGGATTCAGCTATAGACCTTCCAGGTACCCCACAAACCTGATTTGGGTGAATTAATTTATGAATAAAAGGTTTAAAACGGACAGCTAATAACTTGGCTAAAACTTTATAATCGACATTTAAAAGTGTGATGGGGCGCCAATTTTTTAGCATATCCTTTTCACCCTTTTTAAAAAGTAATGATACAATCCCCCTCCTCCAGGAAGGAGGAAGTTCATTAACAATAAAAGTTTCTTTATACAATAAAACCATATCATCCTTTAAAATATCCCAAAAAGCTAAATAAAATTCGATGGGTAAACCATCTTCCCCAGGGGCCTTCCCACTAGAAAAACTTTTAAAAACAAATAAAAGTTCATCTAAGTTAAGATCACGGGATAAAACCTCCTGGTCTAAAACATCTAGCTTAAAATCAAGGGAATTAAGAACATGTTCTAAAAAGGATGGATTAAGATCTTTCTTATTAAAAAGAAGCTGGTAGAAGTTAAAAACTGCATCTAACATGCCTTTTGGAGTGGATTCACCCTCAAGGTTTTGGATGATATCCCTCCTATTCATCACTTTTTTAAAAAAGAAACGGGAACATTTCTCGCCCTCCTCCAGGTGCTGCACATGTGAGTTAAAAATGATTTGTTTCCCTTTCTTTTCTATGGCATGTTTTATTTCAGTTTTAAGGTTTAAAATATCATTTTCTACATCCATACCAGCTTCTTTCAATTTAAAAAGTACATTTAAACGCATGTTAAGAACATAAAACCACTGTTTTTCCATTTTTGCCTTCTTCTTACCTGCTTTGATAAAAAAAAATCTGATTTTAGATTTGGTGCCCTCCCACCAGTGCAGCATAGGCTCATGGGGTTTTCTTTGTGATTGCCAGCATTGGTAGGTCCGCACAAACTCCTCTTTTATCTCAGGGTCCTCTAGGAGTGTGGTGTTTAATCTCCAGAGGCCCCTTTTTGCTTTTTGCTCCCCCTCTAGCTCCAGGCCCACCAAGAGGAGCTTATGATCAGAGAAGATATTCTGCTCGAGCGTGCATTTCAGGGGTTTAAAAGCTCTAGAGGAAAAAATAAAATCGATTCTGGAGCTCACTCTTCCATTGGACCATGTGGCGCCCGGGTCCTCCGGCAAGAGATCCTTCCAGCAATCTTTCAAATTAAAATCATCAATAAAATTTTTAAGCAGGTAAGAAGTGCGGTCTTTACGATTAATATCCCCACCCTGCCGGTGTTCCCCATCACGTATGCAGTTAAAATCACCTCCCACCAGCAGGGGGGAAGACCCAACACAAAACAGTGGTAAAATTTCAAATAGTTCTGCCCGCTCCTGTTTATCAGGAGGGGCATACACATTTAAAACACGAATTAAAAGTCCATTAAAATATAGATGAATTAAAAGAGCTCTGCCAGGCACAATCTCAGTTACTGTATGAATAGAAAAGGACTGGCCTCGGCAGAGCAGCCCAACACCCACAGAACGACAGTCATTTGCACCGGACCATATGGATGGGCCCAGCTTCCAGTCTTCTTTTAAGTCTTTATAGTCCATTTTACTAGGGATTCCACATTCTTGTAGCAGGCAAAGGTCAAAGTCACATGTCTCTAGATAAGAAAATAAAGCAGCCCTGCGATCAGGGCTCTTTAAGGACCTCACATTGAGTGAGGCAATTTTTACAGGGATAGGCATAGTTTATGGAGAGTCCGTGCTTGGAGAATCAAAGTCAATAATAAGCTGCGTACCGTCATCCCCCGCCTGCGGGGTCATCAGCTCCTTGATGTTCTGAGGGTCGGAGCTTGAGATCGATGATGCCCCGACCCTGAGCTCGCTCTCGTCCGAACTACGGCACGCCGCTTTCCTTTGAATGTCTTCCTCTTCTTCTTCTCTTTGTCTTTTAAATGTCACACTGCTGTCCATATCCTCTGTGTTGCTCTCACTCGATGTAATCTCTGGCCCCCGGCTGATGGATCTGCGTCTTCTTTCATCTTTTGACGACTGGAACTGCTGCACAGGGGCCTGTGAGGCCTCTTTTCCGGAACCTTTGCCGCTACCTTGGGAAGTTTTCATCGCTTGTTCCCCAGCAAGCGTTGCTGAGGACTGTTGCTCCAACTTCCCCATCGATCGACGATGGACAGTTTTACCCACCGGGTCCACTGCTGGCGGGGCAGCAAACCCTGGTTTGGCGCCACTTGTCTTCTTGGCCCTGTCCTGTATAGGCGGAGTAACAGGACCGGGCTCAGACCTGGCCACCTGGCTCCCCTTCCGGCGGGCTTTCACCGGGGCCTCTTCGTCCGGAGCAGGGCGACCCTGGGCCAAGCCAGTACCTGGCTTATGCTGCAATTTTGGGTCCACCTCTGCCCCCACCGAGGCCCGTCGGCTGCCACCCGCCACAGGTGAGCCCCCTTCAGAAGTTTTGGCGGGCTCTTGAGCCAGGTAGGAAGTCGATCGACGTCTTTCAATTTCCCGGGCAGTAAACTCGATCACCCGCCCGGGCTTCGTGGAATCCCCATGGCCTCCCCCTAGCACTACCACCGGTGGGCCCCCCGATGGAGCACCAGAGGTCTTGGGCCTGGACCCATCAGTACCTGCCATCTGGGGTTTGGGCATCTTAAAAAAGGACGTCTTTTGTCCTGTCCCCTCTTTGGGTGGGCCCAGCCTTGACCCACCCATCGTAGTTTTTGCTTTATGGGGACAGGAATTAAAATCGTGATTTTCCTCTCCGCAGAGGTTGCACCTTATCGTATGGCTACATCTTGAGGCTATGTGACCTTCTTGGCCACACCTATTGCAGCGAATCACACGCTCCGCGCCGCAGGTCTCCTGGGTGTGGCCAAACCTCAAGCAATTTCGGCAATACATAGGCATTTGAGGATAGAACAGGAAGCCCCGAACTCTCCCGATGGCAAAATTTGGGGGCGGATGGCAAAGACCCCCAATACCACCGGGATCCTTACGGAGCTTGACCCAGAACTTCCTCTTGCCGTTCCAGAACCGCACGGAGTTCAAGATTTTGTTTGCGAATCGCACCTCTTCGCAGTATCGTCGAAGAAAAGTGGCTATATCCTCCGTGGTCACATGAGGGCTGTGCATAGCCACCACCAACGGTATATGTTCCTCACCATAGAGGAACTGGAACGAAAGACCGTCGAGTCGATCGTCCCTCTGGTCCGCACCAGACAAGGTTGCATAGATGTTATCGCAACACGCCGTGGCCGTGAAGGTGACGGTATACAGGCCACGGCTTTCCTGGTCATTTAGACACAGGATGTCCTCCCTATTGAGGCGGAAGTAGTCAAGAAGAATCACCTCCGCAATGAAGCGGAGGTTCTTCAACTGACGATGGCTCTCCGACACCTCTATGCGGATGGTATTTCGCATCGACATTTCCCCAGAGGGGAAAGCCCAGGAGAACGGCATCTTCCACACCCAGGGACTAAGCCCCTTCCCCAATAGCAGCAGGGGCTCGGAATCCCGCTATAAAAGCGGAACCCTTACCCAAGGCAGAGGTCGGGGGTACCCTAGGTGCTTCCGAAGCTACAGGTAACGCTCAACGTACCGAAAATGCCTTCTGAGACACAAGGTCCCAGAGACAGGGGGATCGCAACCCGTTGTCTGTGGACTAAGCCCGCTCCCCAATAGCAGCAAGGGGGTGAAGTCCCTCCGTAAGGAGAGACAATCCCCCAAGGCCGAGAAGCGGGGTACCACAGACACCTTCCGACCAGACCAAATGCAGATACTACACTTGATCTTAGCCAAAAGGCCGAGAAGCGATAACCGTGAAAGGGGCGGGCCCAACAAGGTGCCCTTCATGGGCACTATCACTGCTTGCTGTCAGGGAGGCTGCCAGACAATTTTCCATGCACACTCTGGGCTGGGGGGCAGTCAACCACCAGTACACACAGCAGAACCTAAACCCATACCATTATTGCTAAGCAGCAAGACAGGGGCCCATTGCACTCCCACGGGGCCTTTTTAAATGCAATCCATAACCCGGATTTGCCAGGAACCCTTCTTACTCCTCCTACTTGCATGTGACACTGGGCTTAGGATCTGCATAGGAAACACACACACAAGCACACACCTACCTTTGTTGCCTGCAGATGCCTCCTTGGCTGTCCCCAAACGGTATCAAACCAACACCCACGGGAAGCTGTAAGCATAGAGGACATGCCTGCACCCCATTGGACTTACCTGTGTGGGTTAAATCCGGGTTATTTGACAACCTATGGCGGTGATGGTTCTGCTCAGGCAGAGCAGTGCTGATGCTCCTCATAAAGCTGTCGCTGCTGTGAAGGTTCTAGGTGACATCACAAATCCCTATGGTTACATACACAACAAAGCTGGGTTGTTGTTGTTTACACTCTGCAAGGCCTGTGGAAGTGAGTGACATCATAGCACTGTAGTTCTGAGGGTTCTAGATGGATGCAACAATCTCCTGTTGCTTCTATGAAGGCCATAATAGACGACATCACCAAACAGCTCCATAGTCACATACACAGCAAAGGAGAGATGTTGTTTACACCTAGTGATGTCAGTGGTATTGAGTGACATCACAGCACAGTGCTAAGGCTCCTGGGCCTGGACACAGCAGCGGCTGCAATATCTCAACGGAGAATACGTTTATATATATGTGTGTGTGTGCGCGTATATATATATATATATATATATATATATATATATATATATTTCTCCGCCGAAATCACTTTTAAACCCATTTCCACCTTTTTTTCCCTTCTCTTCCTCTTACTTTTTTTTCACGTTTTTTTACGTTTTTCTCCTTTTCGCCTCTTTTCTGGGCGTATTATTCTTCTTTTTCTTCTTTTTTTTCGTCTAATGCATACCCCATCAGTGCAGCAATGCTTATTCAATACCGCCAGCAGATGGAGACACTGGGGGATAATTTTCTAAGGATTTATACAGATTTTTCCTGTCTGAATTTGTCGCACAGAAAGTTGCAGGCCAAATATGTGTGACATTTCTGCGACTTTAGCTTCTAGAGCATTTTTACAACATTATACATAGGTGCTGAATACATAAAAAGCGACTGTTCAGCGACAGACAAGTCGCATCGGCTGAAAGTAGGCCAGAATGTCAGTCCATGTTGGAGCAGGTTTAGATACAGTCTAAAGTATAGATCTCAAAGTCTGTGCACAGAATTTAGCAAGGGCCTCGCACCTTCTGATGCATCAGGTAGGTGCACAATAGCATAGCCTAACCCTCTGTACTTTGGTCTATATTGATGCGGGACATAGACAGCCAGCTGATGACCAATCCATTAGTGCAATGGATGGCTGGAAGCATTTGTCTTTGCCTTTGCAATACCACAGAAGCAATGCATGGTCAATGTACAGCAATGACACACCTGTGTGAACAGCCAGGAGACCCCCCCCCCCCCCCCCATGTTATGTTACATAGTTACATAGTTAGTACGGTCGAAAAAAGACATATGTCCATCAAGTTCAACCAGGGAATTAAGGGGTAGGGGTGTGGCGCGATATTGGGGAAGGGATGAGATTTTATATTTCTTCATAAGCATTAATCTTATTTTGTCAATTAGGAACATTCAGCACCCACCCGCTATCAAGGCAGCTGCCTATCATGTCATGCCCTACCTGCACAGGTGTGCTGGCTACTCAAATGATCCAATTAAGGAGGCCATTTAGTCAGCAGCAGCAGAAGTCCTGTGCCTGGACGCTCCAACAGCGGCCAGACACAAGCAGAAGCAGAAGCAGCAGAAGCAGCAGCAGCACCACCTTTTGTTTTTTGGCTGCAGCAGCAGCAAGGCCCACAGGGCTGGCTAGCTGGCTAGCCAGCAAGCAGGTAGCAATGAAAGTAGGAATCTTTCTTTTTAACCCTGTAAGGGGGTGGTGCACTGTACCCGAAGATACTGCCATATCGGGTCAATGCATAGGGCGACGGAAGCAAGCTTCGAAATCGGCCCCCGTTCTCAAAAATCCATTTAATATATGGTCCCCAGATAGGGGACGTATCAGATATTAAACTGATAAGAACAGATACTACACTTGATCTTAGCCAAAAGGCCGAGAAGCGATAACCGTGAAAGGGGCGGGCCCAACAAGGTGCCCTTCATGGGCACTATCACTGCTTGCTGTCAGGGAGGCTGCCAGACAATTTTCCATGCACACTCTGGGCTGGGGGGCAGTCAACCACCAGTACACACAGCAGAACCTAAACCCATACCATTATTGCTAAGCAGCAAGACAGGGGCCCATTGCACTCCCACGGGGCCTTTTTAAATGCAATCCATAACCCGGATTTGCCAGGAACCCTTCTTACTCCTCCTACTTGCATGTGACACTGGGCTTAGGATCTGCATAGGAAACACACACACAAGCACACACCTACCTTTGTTGCCTGCAGATGCCTCCTTGGCTGTCCCCAAACGGTATCAAACCAACACCCACGGGAAGCTGTAAGCATAGAGGACATGCCTGCACCCCATTGGACTTACCTGTGTGGGTTAAATCCGGGTTATTTGACAACCTATGGCGGTGATGGTTCTGCTCAGGCAGAGCAGTGCTGATGCTCCTCATAAAGCTGTCGCTGCTGTGAAGGTTCTAGGTGACATCACAAATCCCTATGGTTACATACACAACAAAGCTGGGTTGTTGTTGTTTACACTCTGCAAGGCCTGTGGAAGTGAGTGACATCATAGCACTGTAGTTCTGAGGGTTCTAGATGGATGCAACAATCTCCTGTTGCTTCTATGAAGGCCATAATAGACGACATCACCAAACAGCTCCATAGTCACATACACAGCAAAGGAGAGATGTTGTTTACACCTAGTGATGTCAGTGGTATTGAGTGACATCACAGCACAGTGCTAAGGCTCCTGGGCCTGGACACAGCAGCGGCTGCAATATCTCAACGGAGAATACGTTTATATATATGTGTGTGTGTGCGCGTATATATATATATATATATATATATATATATATATATATATATATATATATTTCTCCGCCGAAATCACTTTTAAACCCATTTCCACCTTTTTTTCCCTTCTCTTCCTCTTACTTTTTTTTCACGTTTTTTTACGTTTTTCTCCTTTTCGCCTCTTTTCTGGGCGTATTATTCTTCTTTTTCTTCTTTTTTTTCGTCTAATGCATACCCCATCAGTGCAGCAATGCTTATTCAATACCGCCAGCAGATGGAGACACTGGGGGATAATTTTCTAAGGATTTATACTGATTTTTCCTGTCTGAATTTGTCGCACAGAAAGTTGCAGGCCAAATATGTGTGACATTTCTGCGACTTTAGCTTCTAGAGCATTTTTACAACATTATACATAGGTGCTGAATACATAAAAAGCGACTGTTCAGCGACAGACAAGTCGCATCGGCTGAAAGTAGGCCAGAATGTCAGTCCATGTTGGAGCAGGTTTAGATACAGTCTAAAGTATAGATCTCAAAGTCTGTGCACAGAATTTAGCAAGGGCCTCGCACCTTCTGATGCATCAGGTAGGTGCACAATAGCATAGCCTAACCCTCTGTACTTTGGTCTATATTGATGCGGGACATAGACAGCCAGCTGATGACCAATCCATTAGTGCAATGGATGGCTGGAAGCATTTGTCTTTGCCTTTGCAATACCACAGAAGCAATGCATGGTCAATGTACAGCAATGACACACCTGTGTGAACAGCCAGGAGACCCCCCCCCCCCCCCCATGTTATGTTACATAGTTACATAGTTAGTACGGTCGAAAAAAGACATATGTCCATCAAGTTCAACCAGGGAATTAAGGGGTAGGGGTGTGGCGCGATATTGGGGAAGGGATGAGATTTTATATTTCTTCATAAGCATTAATCTTATTTTGTCAATTAGGAACATTCAGCACCCACCCGCTATCAAGGCAGCTGCCTATCATGTCATGCCCTACCTGCACAGGTGTGCTGGCTACTCAAATGATCCAATTAAGGAGGCCATTTAGTCAGCAGCAGCAGAAGTCCTGTGCCTGGACGCTCCAACAGCGGCCAGACACAAGCAGAAGCAGAAGCAGCAGAAGCAGCAGCAGCACCACCTTTTGTTTTTTGGCTGCAGCAGCAGCAAGGCCCACAGGGCTGGCTAGCTGGCTAGCCAGCAAGCAGGTAGCAATGAAAGTAGGAATCTTTCTTTTTAACCCTGTAAGGGGGTGGTGCACTGTACCCGAAGATACTGCCATATCGGGTCAATGCATAGGGCGACGGAAGCAAGCTTCGAAATCGGCCCCCGTTCTCAAAAATCCATTTAATATATGGTCCCCAGATAGGGGACGTATCAGATATTAAACTGATAAGAACAGATACTACACTTGATCTTAGCCAAAAGGCCGAGAAGCGATAACCGTGAAAGGGGCGGGCCCAACAAGGTGCCCTTCATGGGCACTATCACTGCTTGCTGTCAGGGAGGCTGCCAGACAATTTTCCATGCACACTCTGGGCTGGGGGGCAGTCAACCACCAGTACACACAGCAGAACCTAAACCCATACCATTATTGCTAAGCAGCAAGACAGGGGCCCATTGCACTCCCACGGGGGCCTTTTTAAATGCAATCCATAACCCGGATTTGCCAGGAACCCTTCTTACTCCTCCTACTTGCATGTGACACTGGGCTTAGGATCTGCATAGGAAACACACACACAAGCACACACCTACCTTTGTTGCCTGCAGATGCCTCCTTGGCTGTCCCCAAACGGTATCAAACCAACACCCACGGGAAGCTGTAAGCATAGAGGACATGCCTGCACCCCATTGGACTTACCTGTGTGGGTTAAATCCGGGTTATTTGACAACCTATGGCGGTGATGGTTCTGCTCAGGCAGAGCAGTGCTGATGCTCCTCATAAAGCTGTCGCTGCTGTGAAGGTTCTAGGTGACATCACAAATCCCTATGGTTACATACACAACAAAGCTGGGTTGTTGTTGTTTACACTCTGCAAGGCCTGTGGAAGTGAGTGACATCATAGCACTGTAGTTCTGAGGGTTCTAGATGGATGCAACAATCTCCTGTTGCTTCTATGAAGGCCATAATAGACGACATCACCAAACAGCTCCATAGTCACATACACAGCAAAGGAGAGATGTTGTTTACACCTAGTGATGTCAGTGGTATTGAGTGACATCACAGCACAGTGCTAAGGCTCCTGGGCCTGGACACAGCAGCGGCTGCAATATCTCAACGGAGAATACGTTTATATATATGTGTGTGTTTATATATATGTGTGTGTGTGCGCGTATATATATATATATATATATATATATATATATATATTTCTCCGCCGAAATCACTTTTAAACCCATTTCCACCTTTTTTTCCCTTCTCTTCCTCTTACTTTTTTTTCACGTTTTTTTACGTTTTTCTCCTTTTCGCCTCTTTTCTGGGCGTATTATTCTTCTTTTTCTTCTTTTTTTTCGTCTAATGCATACCCCATCAGTGCAGCAATGCTTATTCAATACCGCCAGCAGATGGAGACACTGGGGGATAATTTTCTAAGGATTTATACTGATTTTTCCTGTCTGAATTTGTCGCACAGAAAGTTGCAGGCCAAATATGTGTGACATTTCTGCGACTTTAGCTTCTAGAGCATTTTTACAACATTATACATAGGTGCTGAATACATAAAAAGCGACTGTTCAGCGACAGACAAGTCGCATCGGCTGAAAGTAGGCCAGAATGTCAGTCCATGTTGGAGCAGGTTTAGATACAGTCTAAAGTATAGATCTCAAAGTCTGTGCACAGAATTTAGCAAGGGCCTCGCACCTTCTGATGCATCAGGTAGGTGCACAATAGCATAGCCTAACCCTCTGTACTTTGGTCTATATTGATGCGGGACATAGACAGCCAGCTGATGACCAATCCATTAGTGCAATGGATGGCTGGAAGCATTTGTCTTTGCCTTTGCAATACCACAGAAGCAATGCATGGTCAATGTACAGCAATGACACACCTGTGTTAACAGCCAGGAGACCCCCCCCCCCCCCCCCCCCATGTTATGTTACATAGTTACATAGTTAGTACGGTCGAAAAAAGACATATGTCCATCAAGTTCAACCAGGGAATTAAGGGGTAGGGGTGTGGCGCGATATTGGGGAAGGGATGAGATTTTATATTTCTTCATAAGCATTAATCTTATTTTGTCAATTAGGAACATTCAGCACCCACCCGCTATCAAGGCAGCTGCCTATCATGTCATGCCCTACCTGCACAGGTGTGCTGGCTACTCAAATGATCCAATTAAGGAGGCCATTTAGTCAGCAGCAGCAGAAGTCCTGTGCCTGGACGCTCCAACAGCGGCCAGACACAAGCAGAAGCAGAAGCAGCAGAAGCAGCAGCAGCACCACCTTTTGTTTTTTGGCTGCAGCAGCAGCAAGGCCCACAGGGCTGGCTAGCTGGCTAGCCAGCAAGCAGGTAGCAATGAAAGTAGGAATCTTTCTTTTTAACCCTGTAAGGGGGTGGTGCACTGTACCCGAAGATACTGCCATATCGGGTCAATGCATAGGGCGACGGAAGCAAGCTTCGAAATCGGCCCCCGTTCTCAAAAATCCATTTAATATATGGTCCCCAGATAGGGGACGTATCAGATATTAAACTGATAAGAACAGATACTACACTTGATCTTAGCCAAAAGGCCGAGAAGCGATAACCGTGAAAGGGGCGGGCCCAACAAGGTGCCCTTCATGGGCACTATCACTGCTTGCTGTCAGGGAGGCTGCCAGACAATTTTCCATGCACACTCTGTGCTGGGGGGCAGTCAACCACCAGTACACACAGCAGAACCTAAACCCATACCATTATTGCTAAGCAGCAAGACAGGGGCCCATTGCACTCCCACGGGGCCTTTTTAAATGCAATCCATAACCCGGATTTGCCAGGAACCCTTCTTACTCCTCCTACTTGCATGTGACACTGGGCTTAGGATCTGCATAGGAAACACACACACAAGCACACACCTACCTTTGTTGCCTGCAGATGCCTCCTTGGCTGTCCCCAAACGGTATCAAACCAACACCCACGGGAAGCTGTAAGCATAGAGGACATGCCTGCACCCCATTGGACTTACCTGTGTGGGTTAAATCCGGGTTATTTGACAACCTATGGCGGTGATGGTTCTGCTCAGGCAGAGCAGTGCTGATGCTCCTCATAAAGCTGTCGCTGCTGTGAAGGTTCTAGGTGACATCACAAATCCCTATGGTTACATACACAACAAAGCTGGGTTGTTGTTGTTTACACTCTGCAAGGCCTGTGGAAGTGAGTGACATCATAGCACTGTAGTTCTGAGGGTTCTAGATGGATGCAACAATCTCCTGTTGCTTCTATGAAGGCCATAATAGACGACATCACCAAACAGCTCCATAGTCACATACACAGCAAAGGAGAGATGTTGTTTACACCTAGTGATGTCAGTGGTATTGAGTGACATCACAGCACAGTGCTAAGGCTCCTGGGCCTGGACACAGCAGCGGCTGCAATATCTCAACGGAGAATACGTTTATATATATGTGTGTGTGTGCGCGTATATATATATATATATATATATATATATATATATATATATATATATTTCTCCGCCGAAATCACTTTTAAACCCATTTCCACCTTTTTTTCCCTTCTCTTCCTCTTACTTTTTTTTCACGTTTTTTTACGTTTTTCTCCTTTTCGCCTCTTTTCTGGGCGTATTATTCTTCTTTTTCTTCTTTTTTTTCGTCTAATGCATACCCCATCAGTGCAGCAATGCTTATTCAATACCGCCAGCAGATGGAGACACTGGGGGATAATTTTCTAAGGATTTATACTGATTTTTCCTGTCTGAATTTGTCGCACAGAAAGTTGCAGGCCAAATATGTGTGACATTTCTGCGACTTTAGCTTCTAGAGCATTTTTACAACATTATACATAGGTGCTGAATACATAAAAAGCGACTGTTCAGCGACAGACAAGTCGCATCGGCTGAAAGTAGGCCAGAATGTCAGTCCATGTTGGAGCAGGTTTAGATACAGTCTAAAGTATAGATCTCAAAGTCTGTGCACAGAATTTAGCAAGGGCCTCGCACCTTCTGATGCATCAGGTAGGTGCACAATAGCATAGCCTAACCCTCTGTACTTTGGTCTATATTGATGCGGGACATAGACAGCCAGCTGATGACCAATCCATTAGTGCAATGGATGGCTGGAAGCATTTGTCTTTGCCTTTGCAATACCACAGAAGCAATGCATGGTCAATGTACAGCAATGACACACCTGTGTGAACAGCCAGGAGACCCCCCCCCCCCCCCCATGTTATGTTACATAGTTACATAGTTAGTACGGTCGAAAAAAGACATATGTCCATCAAGTTCAACCAGGGAATTAAGGGGTAGGGGTGTGGCGCGATATTGGGGAAGGGATGAGATTTTATATTTCTTCATAAGCATTAATCTTATTTTGTCAATTAGGAACATTCAGCACCCACCCGCTATCAAGGCAGCTGCCTATCATGTCATGCCCTACCTGCACAGGTGTGCTGGCTACTCAAATGATCCAATTAAGGAGGCCATTTAGTCAGCAGCAGCAGAAGTCCTGTGCCTGGACGCTCCAACAGCGGCCAGACACAAGCAGAAGCAGAAGCAGCAGAAGCAGCAGCAGCACCACCTTTTGTTTTTTGGCTGCAGCAGCAGCAAGGCCCACAGGGCTGGCTAGCTGGCTAGCCAGCAAGCAGGTAGCAATGAAAGTAGGAATCTTTCTTTTTAACCCTGTAAGGGGGTGGTGCACTGTACCCGAAGATACTGCCATATCGGGTCAATGCATAGGGCGACGGAAGCAAGCTTCGAAATCGGCCCCCGTTCTCAAAAATCCATTTAATATATGGTCCCCAGATAGGGGACGTATCAGATATTAAACTGATAAGAACAGATACTACACTTGATCTTAGCCAAAAGGCCGAGAAGCGATAACCGTGAAAGGGGCGGGCCCAACAAGGTGCCCTTCATGGGCACTATCACTGCTTGCTGTCAGGGAGGCTGCCAGACAATTTTCCATGCACACTCTGGGCTGGGGGGCAGTCAACCACCAGTACACACAGCAGAACCTAAACCCATACCATTATTGCTAAGCAGCAAGACAGGGGCCCATTGCACTCCCACGGGGCCTTTTTAAATGCAATCCATAACCCGGATTTGCCAGGAACCCTTCTTACTCCTCCTACTTGCATGTGACACTGGGCTTAGGATCTGCATAGGAAACACACACACAAGCACACACCTACCTTTGTTGCCTGCAGATGCCTCCTTGGCTGTCCCCAAACGGTATCAAACCAACACCCACGGGAAGCTGTAAGCATAGAGGACATGCCTGCACCCCATTGGACTTACCTGTGTGGGTTAAATCCGGGTTATTTGACAACCTATGGCGGTGATGGTTCTGCTCAGGCAGAGCAGTGCTGATGCTCCTCATAAAGCTGTCGCTGCTGTGAAGGTTCTAGGTGACATCACAAATCCCTATGGTTACATACACAACAAAGCTGGGTTGTTGTTGTTTACACTCTGCAAGGCCTGTGGAAGTGAGTGACATCATAGCACTGTAGTTCTGAGGGTTCTAGATGGATGCAACAATCTCCTGTTGCTTCTATGAAGGCCATAATAGACGACATCACCAAACAGCTCCATAGTCACATACACAGCAAAGGAGAGATGTTGTTTACACCTAGTGATGTCAGTGGTATTGAGTGACATCACAGCACAGTGCTAAGGCTCCTGGGCCTGGACACAGCAGCGGCTGCAATATCTCAACGGAGAATACGTTTATATATATGTGTGTGTGTGCGCGTATATATATATATATATATATATATATATATATATATATATATACATATATATATATATATTTCTCCGCCGAAATCACTTTTAAACCCATTTCCACCTTTTTTTCCCTTCTCTTCCTCTTACTTTTTTTTCACGTTTTTTTACGTTTTTCTCCTTTTCGCCTCTTTTCTGGGCGTATTATTCTTCTTTTTCTTCTTTTTTTTCGTCTAATGCATACCCCATCAGTGCAGCAATGCTTATTCAATACCGCCAGCAGATGGAGACACTGGGGGATAATTTTCTAAGGATTTATACTGATTTTTCCTGTCTGAATTTGTCGCACAGAAAGTTGCAGGCCAAATATGTGTGACATTTCTGCGACTTTAGCTTCTAGAGCATTTTTACAACATTATACATAGGTGCTGAATACATAAAAAGCGACTGTTCAGCGACAGACAAGTCGCATCGGCTGAAAGTAGGCCAGAATGTCAGTCCATGTTGGAGCAGGTTTAGATACAGTCTAAAGTATAGATCTCAAAGTCTGTGCACAGAATTTAGCAAGGGCCTCGCACCTTCTGATGCATCAGGTAGGTGCACAATAGCATAGCCTAACCCTCTGTACTTTGGTCTATATTGATGCGGGACATAGACAGCCAGCTGATGACCAATCCATTAGTGCAATGGATGGCTGGAAGCATTTGTCTTTGCCTTTGCAATACCACAGAAGCAATGCATGGTCAATGTACAGCAATGACACACCTGTGTTAACAGCCAGGAGACCCCCCCCCCCCCCCATGTTATGTTACATAGTTACATAGTTAGTACGGTCGAAAAAAGACATATGTCCATCAAGTTCAACCAGGGAATTAAGGGGTAGGGGTGTGGCGCGATATTGGGGAAGGGATGAGATTTTATATTTCTTCATAAGCATTAATCTTATTTTGTCAATTAGGAACATTCAGCACCCACCCGCTATCAAGGCAGCTGCCTATCATGTCATGCCCTACCTGCACAGGTGTGCTGGCTACTCAAATGATCCAATTAAGGAGGCCATTTAGTCAGCAGCAGCAGAAGTCCTGTGCCTGGACGCTCCAACAGGGGCCAGACACAAGCAGAAGCAGAAGCAGCAGAAGCAGCAGCAGCACCACCTTTTGTTTTTTGGCTGCAGCAGCAGCAAGGCCCACAGGGCTGGCTAGCTGGCTAGCCAGCAAGCAGGTAGCAATGAAAGTAGGAATCTTTCTTTTTAACCCTGTAAGGGGGTGGTGCACTGTACCCGAAGATACTGCCATATCGGGTCAATGCATAGGGCGACGGAAGCAAGCTTCGAAATCGGCCCCCGTTCTCAAAAATCCATTTAATATATGGTCCCCAGATAGGGGACGTATCAGATATTAAACTGATAAGAACAGATACTACACTTGATCTTAGCCAAAAGGCCGAGAAGCGATAACCGTGAAAGGGGCGGGCCCAACAAGGTGCCCTTCATGGGCACTATCACTGCTTGCTGTCAGGGAGGCTGCCAGACAATTTTCCATGCACACTCTGGGCTGGGGGGCAGTCAACCACCAGTACACACAGCAGAACCTAAACCCATACCATTATTGCTAAGCAGCAAGACAGGGGCCCATTGCACTCCCACAGGGCCTTTTTAAATGCAATCCATAACCCGGATTTGCCAGGAACCCTTCTTACTCCTCCTACTTGCATGTGACACTGGGCTTAGGATCTGCATAGGAAACACACACACAAGCACACACCTACCTTTGTTGCCTGCAGATGCCTCCTTGGCTGTCCCCAAACGGTATCAAACCAACACCCACGGGAAGCTGTAAGCATAGAGGACATGCCTGCACCCCATTGGACTTACCTGTGTGGGTTAAATCCGGGTTATTTGACAACCTATGGCGGTGATGGTTCTGCTCAGGCAGAGCAGTGCTGATGCTCCTCATAAAGCTGTCGCTGCTGTGAAGGTTCTAGGTGACATCACAAATCCCTATGGTTACATACACAACAAAGCTGGGTTGTTGTTGTTTACACTCTGCAAGGCCTGTGGAAGTGAGTGACATCATAGCACTGTAGTTCTGAGGGTTCTAGATGGATGCAACAATCTCCTGTTGCTTCTATGAAGGCCATAATAGACGACATCACCAAACAGCTCCATAGTAGTGTTGCTCGCGAATATTCGCAATTCGAATATTATTCGCGAATATCGCATATTCGCGAATTCGCGAATTTCGCGAATATAGCGCTATATATTCGTAATTACGAATTTTCTTTTTTTTTTTTTTTTTTTTTTTCTTCACAGTACACATCACAGTGATCACCCCTCTCTGCTTCCAGCTTGTGTGGTGTAAAGAAGGCTCTAATACTACTGTGTGAGACTGGCGTGCGAATATTCGCATATGCGAAGATTAGTGTATGCTAATTTTCACATATGCGAATTTTCGAGTATGCGAATTTCCTATATGCTAATTTTCACATATGTTAATTTTCGCATATGCGAAATTTCGCATATGCGAAAATAAAACGAGAATATAACGAATATGCGAATATTCGCGAATATATGACGAATATTCGTCCATATATTCGCGAATATTCGCGAATTCGAATATGGCCTATGCCGCTCAACACTACTCCATAGTCACATACACAGCAAAGGAGAGATGTTGTTTACACCTAGTGATGTCAGTGGTATTGAGTGACATCACAGCACAGTGCTAAGGCTCCTGGGCCTGGACACAGCAGCGGCTGCAATATCTCAACGGAGAATACGTTTATATATATGTGTGTGTGTGCGCGTATATATATATATATATATATATATATATATATATATATTTCTCCGCCGAAATCACTTTTAAACCCATTTCCACCTTTTTTTCCCTTCTCTTCCTCTTACTTTTTTTTCACGTTTTTTTACGTTTTTCTCCTTTTCGCCTCTTTTCTGGGCGTATTATTCTTCTTTTTCTTCTTTTTTTTCGTCTAATGCATACCCCATCAGTGCAGCAATGCTTATTCAATACCGCCAGCAGATGGAGACACTGGGGGATAATTTTCTAAGGATTTATACTGATTTTTCCTGTCTGAATTTGTCGCACAGAAAGTTGCAGGCCAAATATGTGTGACATTTCTGCGACTTTAGCTTCTAGAGCATTTTTACAACATTATACATAGGTGCTGAATACATAAAAAGCGACTGTTCAGCGACAGACAAGTCGCATCGGCTGAAAGTAGGCCAGAATGTCAGTCCATGTTGGAGCAGGTTTAGATACAGTCTAAAGTATAGATCTCAAAGTCTGTGCACAGAATTTAGCAAGGGCCTCGCACCTTCTGATGCATCAGGTAGGTGCACAATAGCATAGCCTAACCCTCTGTACTTTGGTCTATATTGATGCGGGACATAGACAGCCAGCTGATGACCAATCCATTAGTGCAATGGATGGCTGGAAGCATTTGTCTTTGCCTTTGCAATACCACAGAAGCAATGCATGGTCAATGTACAGCAATGACACACCTGTGTGAACAGCCAGGAGACCCCCCCCCCCCCCATGTTATGTTACATAGTTACATAGTTAGTACGGTCGAAAAAAGACATATGTCCATCAAGTTCAACCAGGGAATTAAGGGGTAGGGGTGTGGCGCGATATTGGGGAAGGGATGAGATTTTATATTTCTTCATAAGCATTAATCTTATTTTGTCAATTAGGAACATTCAGCACCCACCCGCTATCAAGGCAGCTGCCTATCATGTCATGCCCTACCTGCACAGGTGTGCTGGCTACTCAAATGATCCAATTAAGGAGGCTATTTAGTCAGCAGCAGCAGAAGTCCTGTGCCTGGACGCTCCAACAGCGGCCAGACACAAGCAGAAGCAGAAGCAGCAGAAGCAGCAGCAGCACCACCTTTTGTTTTTTGGCTGCAGCAGCAGCAAGGCCCACAGGGCTGGCTAGCCAGCAAGCAGGTAGCAATGAAAGTAGGAATCTTTCTTTTTAACCCTGTAAGGGGGTGGTGCACTGTACCCGAAGATACTGCCATATCGGGTCAATGCATAGGGCGACGGAAGCAAGCTTCGAAATCGGCCCCCGTTCTCAAAAATCCATTTAATATATGGTCCCCAGATAGGGGACGTATCAGATATTAAACTGATAAGAACAGATACTACACTTGATCTTAGCCAAAAGGCCGAGAAGCGATAACCGTGAAAGGGGCGGGCCCAACAAGGTGCCCTTCATGGGCACTATCACTGCTTGCTGTCAGGGAGGCTGCCAGACAATTTTCCATGCACACTCTGGGCTGGGGGGCAGTCAACCACCAGTACACACAGCAGAACCTAAACCCATACCATTATTGCTAAGCAGCAAGACAGGGGCCCATTGCACTCCCACGGGGCCTTTTTAAATGCAATCCATAACCCGGATTTGCCAGGAACCCTTCTTACTCCTCCTACTTGCATGTGACACTGGGCTTAGGATCTGCATAGGAAACACACACACAAGCACACACCTACCTTTGTTGCCTGCAGATGCCTCCTTGGCTGTCCCCAAACGGTATCAAACCAACACCCACGGGAAGCTGTAAGCATAGAGGACATGCCTGCACCCCATTGGACTTACCTGTGTGGGTTAAATCCGGGTTATTTGACAACCTATGGCGGTGATGGTTCTGCTCAGGCAGAGCAGTGCTGATGCTCCTCATAAAGCTGTCGCTGCTGTGAAGGTTCTAGGTGACATCACAAATCCCTATGGTTACATACACAACAAAGCTGGGTTGTTGTTGTTTACACTCTGCAAGGCCTGTGGAAGTGAGTGACATCATAGCACTGTAGTTCTGAGGGTTCTAGATGGATGCAACAATCTCCTGTTGCTTCTATGAAGGCCATAATAGACGACATCACCAAACAGCTCCATAGTCACATACACAGCAAAGGAGAGATGTTGTTTACACCTAGTGATGTCAGTGGTATTGAGTGACATCACAGCACAGTGCTAAGGCTCCTGGGCCTGGACACAGCAGCGGCTGCAATATCTCAACGGAGAATACGTTTATGTATATGTGTGTGTGTGTGCGCGTATATATATATATATATATATATATATATATATATATATATATATTTCTCCGCCGAAATCACTTTTAAACCCATTTCCACCTTTTTTTCCCTTCTCTTCCTCTTACTTTTTTTTCACGTTTTTTTACGTTTTTCTCCTTTTCGCCTCTTTTCTGGGCGTATTATTCTTCTTTTTCTTCTTTTTTTTCGTCTAATGCATACCCCATCAGTGCAGCAATGCTTATTCAATACCGCCAGCAGATGGAGACACTGGGGGATAATTTTCTAAGGATTTATACTGATTTTTCCTGTCTGAATTTGTCGCACAGAAAGTTGCAGGCCAAATATGTGTGACATTTCTGCGACTTTAGCTTCTAGAGCATTTTTACAACATTATACATAGGTGCTGAATACATAAAAAGCGACTGTTCAGCGACAGACAAGTCGCATCGGCTGAAAGTAGGCCAGAATGTCAGTCCATGTTGGAGCAGGTTTAGATACAGTCTAAAGTATAGATCTCAAAGTCTGTGCACAGAATTTAGCAAGGGCCTCGCACCTTCTGATGCATCAGGTAGGTGCACAATAGCATAGCCTAACCCTCTGTACTTTGGTCTATATTGATGCGGGACATAGACAGCCAGCTGATGACCAATCCATTAGTGCAATGGATGGCTGGAAGCATTTGTCTTTGCCTTTGCAATACCACAGAAGCAATGCATGGTCAATGTACAGCAATGACACACCTGTGTGAACAGCCAGGAGACCCCCCCCCCCCCCCATGTTATGTTACATAGTTACATAGTTAGTACGGTCGAAAAAAGACATATGTCCATCAAGTTCAACCAGGGAATTAAGGGGTAGGGGTGTGGCGCGATATTGGGGAAGGGATGAGATTTTATATTTCTTCATAAGCATTAATCTTATTTTGTCAATTAGGAACATTCAGCACCCACCCGCTATCAAGGCAGCTGCCTATCATGTCATGCCCTACCTGCACAGGTGTGCTGGCTACTCAAATGATCCAATTAAGGAGGCCATTTAGTCAGCAGCAGCAGAAGTCCTGTGCCTGGACGCTCCAACAGCGGCCAGACACAAGCAGAAGCAGAAGCAGCAGAAGCAGCAGCAGCACCACCTTTTGTTTTTTGGCTGCAGCAGCAGCAAGGCCCACAGGGCTGGCTAGCTGGCTAGCCAGCAAGCAGGTAGCAATGAAAGTAGGAATCTTTCTTTTTAACCCTGTAAGGGGGTGGTGCACTGTACCCGAAGATACTGCCATATCGGGTCAATGCATAGGGCGACGGAAGCAAGCTTCGAAATCGGCCCCCGTTCTCAAAAATCCATTTAATATATGGTCCCCAGATAGGGGACGTATCAGATATTAAACTGATAAGAACAGATACTACACTTGATCTTAGCCAAAAGGCCGAGAAGCGATAACCGTGAAAGGGGCGGGCCCAACAAGGTGCCCTTCATGGGCACTATCACTGCTTGCTGTCAGGGAGGCTGCCAGACAATTTTCCATGCACACTCTGGGCTGGGGGGCAGTCAACCACCAGTACACACAGCAGAACCTAAACCCATACCATTATTGCTAAGCAGCAAGACAGGGGCCCATTGCACTCCCACGGGGCCTTTTTAAATGCAATCCATAACCCGGATTTGCCAGGAACCCTTCTTACTCCTCCTACTTGCATGTGACACTGGGCTTAGGATCTGCATAGGAAACACACACACAAGCACACACCTACCTTTGTTGCCTGCAGATGCCTCCTTGGCTGTCCCCAAACGGTATCAAACCAACACCCACGGGAAGCTGTAAGCATAGAGGACATGCCTGCACCCCATTGGACTTACCTGTGTGGGTTAAATCCGGGTTATTTGACAACCTATGGCGGTGATGGTTCTGCTCAGGCAGAGCAGTGCTGATGCTCCTCATAAAGCTGTCGCTGCTGTGAAGGTTCTAGGTGACATCACAAATCCCTATGGTTACATACACAACAAAGCTGGGTTGTTGTTGTTTACACTCTGCAAGGCCTGTGGAAGTGAGTGACATCATAGCACTGTAGTTCTGAGGGTTCTAGATGGATGCAACAATCTCCTGTTGCTTCTATGAAGGCCATAATAGACGACATCACCAAACAGCTCCATAGTCACATACACAGCAAAGGAGAGATGTTGTTTACACCTAGTGATGTCAGTGGTATTGAGTGACATCACAGCACAGTGCTAAGGCTCCTGGGCCTGGACACAGCAGCGGCTGCAATATCTCAACGGAGAATACGTTTATATATATGTGTGTGTGTGCGCGTATATATATATATATATATATATATATATATTTCTCCGCCGAAATCACTTTTAAACCCATTTCCACCTTTTTTTCCCTTCTCTTCCTCTTACTTTTTTTTCACGTTTTTTTACGTTTTTCTCCTTTTCGCCTCTTTTCTGGGCGTATTATTCTTCTTTTTCTTCTTTTTTTTCGTCTAATGCATACCCCATCAGTGCAGCAATGCTTATTCAATACCGCCAGCAGATGGAGACACTGGGGGATAATTTTCTAAGGATTTATACTGATTTTTCCTGTCTGAATTTGTCGCACAGAAAGTTGCAGGCCAAATATGTGTGACATTTCTGCGACTTTAGCTTCTAGAGCATTTTTACAACATTATACATAGGTGCTGAATACATAAAAAGCGACTGTTCAGCGACAGACAAGTCGCATCGGCTGAAAGTAGGCCAGAATGTCAGTCCATGTTGGAGCAGGTTTAGATACAGTCTAAAGTATAGATCTCAAAGTCTGTGCACAGAATTTAGCAAGGGCCTCGCACCTTCTGATGCATCAGGTAGGTGCACAATAGCATAGCCTAACCCTCTGTACTTTGGTCTATATTGATGCGGGACATAGACAGCCAGCTGATGACCAATCCATTAGTGCAATGGATGGCTGGAAGCATTTGTCTTTGCCTTTGCAATACCACAGAAGCAATGCATGGTCAATGTACAGCAATGACACACCTGTGTGAACAGCCAGGAGACCCCCCCCCCCCCCCATGTTATGTTACATAGTTACATAGTTAGTACGGTCGAAAAAAGACATATGTCCATCAAGTTCAACCAGGGAATTAAGGGGTAGGGGTGTGGCGCGATATTGGGGAAGGGATGAGATTTTATATTTCTTCATAAGCATTAATCTTATTTTGTCAATTAGGAACATTCAGCACCCACCCGCTATCAAGGCAGCTGCCTATCATGTCATGCCCTACCTGCACAGGTGTGCTGGCTACTCAAATGATCCAATTAAGGAGGCCATTTAGTCAGCAGCAGCAGAAGTCCTGTGCCTGGACGCTCCAACAGCGGCCAGACACAAGCAGAAGCAGAAGCAGCAGAAGCAGCAGCAGCACCACCTTTTGTTTTTTGGCTGCAGCAGCAGCAAGGCCCACAGGGCTGGCTAGCTGGCTAGCCAGCAAGCAGGTAGCAATGAAAGTAGGAATCTTTCTTTTTAACCCTGTAAGGGGGTGGTGCACTGTACCCGAAGATACTGCCATATCGGGTCAAGGCATAGGGCGACGGAAGCAAGCTTCGAAATCGGCCCCCGTTCTCAAAAATCCATTTAATATATGGTCCCCAGATAGGGGACGTATCAGATATTAAACTGATAAGAACAGATACTACACTTGATCTTAGCCAAAAGGCCGAGAAGCGATAACCGTGAAAGGGGCGGGCCCAACAAGGTGCCCTTCATGGGCACTATCACTGCTTGCTGTCAGGGAGGCTGCCAGACAATTTTCCATGCACACTCTGGGCTGGGGGGCAGTCAACCACCAGTACACACAGCAGAACCTAAACCCATACCATTATTGCTAAGCAGCAAGACAGGGGCCCATTGCACTCCCACGGGGCCTTTTTAAATGCAATCCATAACCCGGATTTGCCAGGAACCCTTCTTACTCCTCCTACTTGCATGTGACACTGGGCTTAGGATCTGCATAGGAAACACACACACAAGCACACACCTACCTTTGTTGCCTGCAGATGCCTCCTTGGCTGTCCCCAAACGGTATCAAACCAACACCCACGGGAAGCTGTAAGCATAGAGGACATGCCTGCACCCCATTGGACTTACCTGTGTGGGTTAAATCCGGGTTATTTGACAACCTATGGCGGTGATGGTTCTGCTCAGGCAGAGCAGTGCTGATGCTCCTCATAAAGCTGTCGCTGCTGTGAAGGTTCTAGGTGACATCACAAATCCCTATGGTTACATACACAACAAAGCTGGGTTGTTGTTGTTTACACTCTGCAAGGCCTGTGGAAGTGAGTGACATCATAGCACTGTAGTTCTGAGGGTTCTAGATGGATGCAACAATCTCCTGTTGCTTCTATGAAGGCCGTAATAGACGACATCACCAAACAGCTCCATAGTCACATACACAGCAAAGGAGAGATGTTGTTTACACCTAGTGATGTCAGTGGTATTGAGTGACATCACAGCACAGTGCTAAGGCTCCTGGGCCTGGACACAGCAGCGGCTGCAATATCTCAACGGAGAATACGTTTATATATATGTGTGTGTGTGCGCGTATATATATATATATATATATATATATATATATATATATTTCTCCGCCGAAATCACTTTTAAACCCATTTCCACCTTTTTTTCCCTTCTCTTCCTCTTACTTTTTTTTCACGTTTTTTTACGTTTTTCTCCTTTTCGCCTCTTTTCTGGGCGTATTATTCTTCTTTTTCTTCTTTTTTTTCGTCTAATGCATACCCCATCAGTGCAGCAATGCTTATTCAATACCGCCAGCAGATGGAGACACTGGGGGATAATTTTCTAAGGATTTATACTGATTTTTCCTGTCTGAATTTGTCGCACAGAAAGTTGCAGGCCAAATATGTGTGACATTTCTGCGACTTTAGCTTCTAGAGCATTTTTACAACATTATACATAGGTGCTGAATACATAAAAAGCGACTGTTCAGCGACAGACAAGTCGCATCGGCTGAAAGTAGGCCAGAATGTCAGTCCATGTTGGAGCAGGTTTAGATACAGTCTAAAGTATAGATCTCAAAGTCTGTGCACAGAATTTAGCAAGGGCCTCGCACCTTCTGATGCATCAGGTAGGTGCACAATAGCATAGCCTAACCCTCTGTACTTTGGTCTATATTGATGCGGGACATAGATAGCCAGCTGATGACCAATCCATTAGTGCAATGGATGGCTGGAAGCATTTGTCTTTGCCTTTGCAATACCACAGAAGCAATGCATGGTCAATGTACAGCAATGACACACCTGTGTGAACAGCCAGGAGACCCCCCCCCCCCCATGTTATGTTACATAGTTACATAGTTAGTACGGTCGAAAAAAGACATATGTCCATCAAGTTCAACCAGGGAATTAAGGGGTAGGGGTGTGGCGCGATATTGGGGAAGGGATGAGATTTTATATTTCTTCATAAGCATTAATCTTATTTTGTCAATTAGGAACATTCAGCACCCACCCGCTATCAAGGCAGCTGCCTATCATGTCATGCCCTACCTGCACAGGTGTGCTGGCTACTCAAATGATCCAATTAAGGAGGCCATTTAGTCAGCAGCAGCAGAAGTCCTGTGCCTGGACGCTCCAACAGCGGCCAGACACAAGCAGAAGCAGAAGCAGCAGAAGCAGCAGCAGCACCACCTTTTGTTTTTTGGCTGCAGCAGCAGCAAGGCCCACAGGGCTGGCTAGCTGGCTAGCCAGCAAGCAGGTAGCAATGAAAGTAGGAATCTTTCTTTTTAACCCTGTAAGGGGGTGGTGCACTGTACCCGAAGATACTGCCATATCGGGTCAATGCATAGGGCGACGGAAGCAAGCTTCGAAATCGGCCCCCGTTCTCAAAAATCCATTTAATATATGGTCCCCAGATAGGGGACGTATCAGATATTAAACTGATAAGAACAGATTTTTTATCTAAAGCCGAGGAACGTGCTTTCGATTCACCCAAAGTGCAAGAAAAAGTGCAAACGTGTTACACTAAAAAAACGTGCACAAAGGATGCGGTCTATCGCTAGCCCTTCTCCGATAGGAGAGAGGCCCCCCAACAAACCTTACCCTTCGCCTCCGGACCAAAAGGTACCTGCGAGGTTCCAGGTTCGATGTCCCTTTTCGCCGAAGCTACTAGGGGACCACAAATGCTCCCGGCATCCCCCTTGGCGTTAGCCAAGGTATCTGCCCGCAGAGCCGATTACGGTAGGTACCCTGCCAAGCAGGAGTACCCGGGGTGTTTGCAGGGAGGTGCGGAACCTAATGGCCACACACACCTCCCCTAGACCGCCAGGAGGGACACCCAGAAGGGCTACCGCATCCTGACAAATCCTGTGAACACACAACACGCAAAAAGTGACACAGTGAGACAAAAAAGAAATAAATAAGTGAATGTGTGCAGATATACTGCCCGGACATCCGGCCGGATCTATAAAAATTTCTCTGATCCTAGCCAGAAGGCCGGGAATCAAGAGGTGAGTGCCACAAGGTGAAGAGATTATGGTGCCCGTGCTTCAACTCAGTGAGTCTATCCTCCCAGTGAGTTTCGGCACCTCGGGGTCACCACTCCCCGAGGCACAAAAGTACCTCGGCTCTAGACCCTCTCAGCCTCATGGCGAGACCCGGAGGGAACAGGTCACATCGGGGCAGCCGTCGAGCTGATTCCTCAGAACCAGCCCCGGAAAGCCCTGGTACACCTGCATCCTCCATGCAGCACCCATCCCCACCAGCCCCATACCGGCGTTACGGTACACCGGCATGAAAAACTGATAAGAACAGATACTACACTTGATCTTAGCCAAAAGGCCGAGAAGCGATAACCGTGAAAGGGGCGGGCCCAACAAGGTGCCCTTCATGGGCACTATCACTGCTTGCTGTCAGGGAGGCTGCCAGACAATTTTCCATGCACACTCTGGGCTGGGGGGCAGTCAACCACCAGTACACACAGCAGAACCTAAACCCATACCATTATTGCTAAGCAGCAAGACAGGGGCCCATTGCACTCCCACGGGGCCTTTTTAAATGCAATCCATAACCCGGATTTGCCAGGAACCCTTCTTACTCCTCCTACTTGCATGTGACACTGGGCTTAGGATCTGCATAGGAAACACACACACAAGCACACACCTACCTTTGTTGCCTGCAGATGCCTCCTTGGCTGTCCCCAAACGGTATCAAACCAACACCCACGGGAAGCTGTAAGCATAGAGGACATGCCTGCACCCCATTGGACTTACCTGTGTGGGTTAAATCCGGGTTATTTGACAACCTATGGCGGTGATGGTTCTGCTCAGGCAGAGCAGTGCTGATGCTCCTCATAAAGCTGTCGCTGCTGTGAAGGTTCTAGGTGACATCACAAATCCCTATGGTTACATACACAACAAAGCTGGGTTGTTGTTGTTTACACTCTGCAAGGCCTGTGGAAGTGAGTGACATCATAGCACTGTAGTTCTGAGGGTTCTAGATGGATGCAACAATCTCCTGTTGCTTCTATGAAGGCCATAATAGACGACATCACCAAACAGCTCCATAGTCACATACACAGCAAAGGAGAGATGTTGTTTACACCTAGTGATGTCAGTGGTATTGAGTGACATCACAGCACAGTGCTAAGGCTCCTGGGCCTGGACACAGCAGCGGCTGCAATATCTCAACGGAGAATACGTTTATATATATGTGTGTGTGTGCGCGTATATATATATATATATATATATATATATATATATATATATATTTCTCCGCCGAAATCACTTTTAAACCCATTTCCACCTTTTTTTCCCTTCTCTTCCTCTTACTTTTTTTTCACGTTTTTTTACGTTTTTCTCCTTTTCGCCTCTTTTCTGGGCGTATTATTCTTCTTTTTCTTCTTTTTTTTCGTCTAATGCATACCCCATCAGTGCAGCAATGCTTATTCAATACCGCCAGCAGATGGAGACACTGGGGGATAATTTTCTAAGGATTTATACTGATTTTTCCTGTCTGAATTTGTCGCACAGAAAGTTGCAGGCCAAATATGTGTGACATTTCTGCGACTTTAGCTTCTAGAGCATTTTTACAACATTATACATAGGTGCTGAATACATAAAAAGCGACTGTTCAGCGACAGACAAGTCGCATCGGCTGAAAGTAGGCCAGAATGTCAGTCCATGTTGGAGCAGGTTTAGATACAGTCTAAAGTATAGATCTCAAAGTCTGTGCACAGAATTTAGCAAGGGCCTCGCACCTTCTGATGCATCAGGTAGGTGCACAATAGCATAGCCTAACCCTCTGTACTTTGGTCTATATTGATGCGGGACATAGACAGCCAGCTGATGACCAATCCATTAGTGCAATGGATGGCTGGAAGCATTTGTCTTTGCCTTTGCAATACCACAGAAGCAATGCATGGTCAATGTACAGCAATGACACACCTGTGTGAACAGCCAGGAGACCCCCCCCCCCCCCCCCCCATGTTATGTTACATAGTTACATAGTTAGTACGGTCGAAAAAAGACATATGTCCATCAAGTTCAACCAGGGAATTAAGGGGTAGGGGTGTGGCGCGATATTGGGGAAGGGATGAGATTTTATATTTCTTCATAAGCATTAATCTTATTTTGTCAATTAGGAACATTCAGCACCCACCCGCTATCAAGGCAGCTGCCTATCATGTCATGCCCTACCTGCACAGGTGTGCTGGCTACTCAAATGATCCAATTAAGGAGGCCATTTAGTCAGCAGCAGCAGAAGTCCTGTGCCTGGACGCTCCAACAGCGGCCAGACACAAGCAGAAGCAGAAGCAGCAGAAGCAGCAGCAGCACCACCTTTTGTTTTTTGGCTGCAGCAGCAGCAAGGCCCACAGGGCTGGCTAGCTGGCTAGCCAGCAAGCAGGTAGCAATGAAAGTAGGAATCTTTCTTTTTAACCCTGTAAGGGGGTGGTGCACTGTACCCGAAGATACTGCCATATCGGGTCAATGCATAGGGCGACGGAAGCAAGCTTCGAAATCGGCCCCCGTTCTCAAAAATCCATTTAATATATGGTCCCCAGATAGGGGACGTATCAGATATTAAACTGATAAGAACAGATTTTTTTTTTTAAGTTAGCCCTCAGAAACTCAATCAGAGTTCCAAGATCTTATTTGAACTCGATTGTTGCTCATCATCAGGTAACCCATTTTTTATTTCTTTTTAACACTAATGACCACGAAATAAAATCAATAAAAAAGATTTAACCAGAAAAAAAAAAACATACACATTTACAATAACAAACAAACATTGCTTTGACCAGTAATTAATCATAGAGAAATTCCATTTCTCCAGGCATATACCATTAAGAAATCTATCATTCCACGGTTTATCGTTCCTCTTATCATCTGTCTTTTTACCGGAAGTCCCAACCAAGATGGAACTTTATAAGTGTCCAAAAATCTGTCCATATCAGCTTGAAATGAAAAATACACTTTGTCTCTAGCTTCCTCGTACCGATTTCCATATTTCGACCTTAGTTCCATTAAATCCATATCAAATGGTTTTCTTTCCTTTTTTGGCATATTTTCCAACATGCCATCCAAAACACCTCCAAATTCCATTGGTACATAAACCTCTTCTTTCTTTTTCTTTTCTTCAGCCACTTTTCTGGCTGGAACTTCCTCCAACTCAGGTTCTACAATTTCTTCTTCTTCCCTACTCCTTTTAGCTGTTTCCTTTTTCGTTGTTTGTTTCTTGGGACATAAATTTACCAGGTGATCTTCCTCACCGCACAGATGACACTTCTTTTTTTTGTTGTTGTTGCAGGTGTCTGCTTCATGACCTCCCTCCTGGCACTTATAGCACCACGAGTGAGTACATAAGTCTTTCCCGTGCCCGTATTGTTTACATTTACGGCAAAATTCCTCCATCCCTGAATAGAACAAGTCACCATTGACCGATCCAATTTTGAATCGCCCAGGTGGATAAATCACTTTACCGTCAGGTTCCATTTTAAATTTAACTTTAAATTTCCATTTTGTAGTCCATAGGCCATATTGGTTCAGGACTTTTCCCTTTGACAGAATATTGTCACAGAATCTAGAAAGAAAAGTCTCAATGTCTTTCTCCAATATATATGGGCTATACATCCGTACCGTCAATATTTTCTCCTGGTTCGGAAAATGCGGGGTCACCTCCACACCCTCCAAAACTGGATTGGCCTTCTTTTGCTGGTACTTGCTGCAAAAAAAATTAAAGTCCTCTTCAGAAGCCAATATAACATCGTAGTGTCCATTTCTTGGGAATTCAAGCATAGACAGGATTTGTTCCTTCTTAATTTCCAGCAACTTGAATAAGATCTCCTCGACCACGAAACATAATCCTTTTCCTCTCTTACAGGTATCCAATAAGGAAATCCGGACTCCATTTCTGAGCTTAGCATACTCAGGGATGCCTTCTGATGATGCTCCACTTGATCCAGCCATGTCCATCAGGATAAACACCTCCCCCACTGTAAGCAGGTAGGTGGTGGTGATCGCTCCCCGTTGTCTGGGGACTAAGCCGGCTCCCTAATAGCAGCAGGGGGGTGAAGTCCCTCCGTTAAGAAGGACGATCCCCCCAGGCAAAGGAGCCGGGTACCCCAGACACCCTCTGGCCAGACCAAGTGAGCAGAACTACACTTGATCTTAGCCAAAAGGCCGAGAAGCGATAACCGTGAAAGGGGCGTGCCCAACAAGGTGCCCTTCATGGGCACTATCACTGCTTGCTGTCAGGGAGGCTGCCAGACAATTTTCCATGCACACTCTGGGCTGGGGGGCAGTCAACCACCAGTACACACAGCAGAACCTAAACCCATACCATTATTGCTAAGCAGCAAGACAGGGGCCCATTGCACTCCCACGGGGCCTTTTTAAATGCAATCCATAAGCCGGATTTGCCAGGAACCCTTCTTACTCCTCCTACTTGCATGTGACACTGGGCTTAGGATCTGCATAGGAAACACACACACAAGCACACACCTACCTTTGTTGCCTGCAGATGCCTCCTTGGCTGTCCCCAAACGGTATCAAACCAACACCCACGGGAAGCTGTAAGCATAGAGGACATGCCTGCACCCCATTGGACTTACCTGTGTGGGTTAAATCCGGGTTATTTGACAACCTATGGCGGTGATGGTTCTGCTCAGGCAGAGCAGTGCTGATGCTCCTCATAAAGCTGTCGCTGCTGTGAAGGTTCTAGGTGACATCACAAATCCCTATGGTTACATACACAACAAAGCTGGGTTGTTGTTGTTTACACTCTGCAAGGCCTGTGGAAGTGAGTGACATCATAGCACTGTAGTTCTGAGGGTTCTAGATGGATGCAACAATCTCCTGTTGCTTCTATGAAGGCCATAATAGACGACATCACCAAACAGCTCCATAGTCACATACACAGCAAAGGAGAGATGTTGTTTACACCTAGTGATGTCAGTGGTATTGAGTGACATCACAGCACAGTGCTAAGGCTCCTGGGCCTGGACACAGCAGCGGCTGCAATATCTCAACGGAGAATACGTTTATATATATGTGTGTGTGTGCGCGTATATATATATATATATATATATATTTCTCCGCCGAAATCACTTTTAAACCCATTTCCACCTTTTTTTCCCTTCTCTTCCTCTTACTTTTTTTTCACGTTTTTTTACGTTTTTCTCCTTTTCGCCTCTTTTCTGGGCGTATTATTCTTCTTTTTCTTCTTTTTTTTCGTCTAATGCATACCCCATCAGTGCAGCAATGCTTATTCAATACCGCCAGCAGATGGAGACACTGGGGGATAATTTTCTAAGGATTTATACTGATTTTTCCTGTCTGAATTTGTCGCACAGAAAGTTGCAGGCCAAATATGTGTGACATTTCTGCGACTTTAGCTTCTAGAGCATTTTTACAACATTATACATAGGTGCTGAATACATAAAAAGCGACTGTTCAGCGACAGACAAGTCGCATCGGCTGAAAGTAGGCCAGAATGTCAGTCCATGTTGGAGCAGGTTTAGATACAGTCTAAAGTATAGATCTCAAAGTCTGTGCACAGAATTTAGCAAGGGCCTCGCACCTTCTGATGCATCAGGTAGGTGCACAATAGCATAGCCTAACCCTCTGTACTTTGGTCTATATTGATGCGGGACATAGACAGCCAGCTGATGACCAATCCATTAGTGCAATGGATGGCTGGAAGCATTTGTCTTTGCCTTTGCAATACCACAGAAGCAATGCATGGTCAATGTACAGCAATGACACACCTGTGTGAACAGCCAGGAGACCCCCCCCCCCCCCCCCCATGTTATGTTACATAGTTACATAGTACGGTCGAAAAAAGACATATGTCCATCAAGTTCAACCAGGGAATTAAGGGGTAGGGGTGTGGCGCGATATTGGGGAAGGGATGAGATTTTATATTTCTTCATAAGCATTAATCTTATTTTGTCAATTAGGAACATTCAGCACCCACCCGCTATCAAGGCAGCTGCCTATCATGTCATGCCCTACCTGCACAGGTGTGCTGGCTACTCAAATGATCCAATTAAGGAGGCCATTTAGTCAGCAGCAGCAGAAGTCCTGTGCCTGGACGCTCCAACAGCGGCCAGACACAAGCAGAAGCAGAAGCAGCAGAAGCAGCAGCAGCACCACCTTTTGTTTTTTGGCTGCAGCAGCAGCAAGGCCCACAGGGCTGGCTAGCTGGCTAGCCAGCAAGCAGGTAGCAATGAAAGTAGGAATCTTTCTTTTTAACCCTGTAAGGGGGTGGTGCACTGTACCCGAAGATACTGCCATATCGGGTCAATGCATAGGGCGACGGAAGCAAGCTTCGAAATCGGCCCCCGTTCTCAAAAATCCATTTAATATATGGTCCCCAGATAGGGGACGTATCAGATATTAAACTGATAAGAACAGATTTTTTTTTTTTTTTTTTTTTTATCTAAAGCCGAGGAACGTGCTTTCGATTCACCCAAAGTGCAAGAAAAAGTGCAAACGTGTTACACAAAAAAAAACGTGCACAAAGGATGCGGTCTATCGCAAGCCCTTCTCCGATAGGAGAGAGGCCCCCCAACAAACCTTACCCTTCGCCTCCGGACCAAAAGGTACCTGCGAGGTTCCAGGTTCGATGTCCCTTTTCGCCGAAGCTACTAGGGGACCACAAATGCTCCCGGCATCCCCCTTGGCGTTAGCCAAGGTATCTGCCCGCAGAGCCGATTACGGTAGGTACCCTGCCAAAGCAGGAGTACCCGGGGTGTTTGCAGGGAGGTGCGGAACCTAATGGCCACACACACCTCCCCTAGACCGCCAGGAGGGACACCCAGAAGGGCTACCGCATCCTGACAAATCCTGTGAACACACAACACGCAAAAAGTGACACAGTGAGACAAAAAAGAAATAAATAAGTGAATGTGTGCAGATATACTGCCCGGACATTCGGCCGGATCTATAAAAATTTCTCTGATCCTAGCCAGAAGGCCGGGAATCAAGAGGTGAGTGCCACAAGGTGAAGAGATTATGGTGCCCGTGCGTCAACTCAGTGAGTCTATTCTCCCAGTGAGTTTCGGCACCTCGGGGTCACCACTCCCCGAGGCACAAAAGTACCTCGGCTCTAGACCCTCTCAGCCTCATGGCGAGACCCGGAGGGAACAGGTCACATCGGGGCAGCCGTCGAGCTGATTCCTCAGAACCAGCCCCGGAAAGCCCTGGTACACCTGCATCCTCCATGCAGCACCCATCCCCACCAGCCCCATACCGGCGTTACTGTCCACCGGCATGAAAAACTGATAAGAACAGATACTACACTTGATCTTAGCCAAAAGGCCGAGAAGCGATAACCGTGAAAGGGGCGGGCCCAACAAGGTGCCCTTCATGGGCACTATCACTGCTTGCTGTCAGGGAGGCTGCCAGACAATTTTCCATGCACACTCTGGGCTGGGGGGCAGTCAACCACCAGTACACACAGCAGAACCTAAACCCATACCATTATTGCTAAGCAGCAAGACAGGGGCCCATTGCACTCCCACGGGGCCTTTTTAAATGCAATCCATAACCCGGATTTGCCAGGAACCCTTCTTACTCCTCCTACTTGCATGTGACACTGGGCTTAGGATCTGCATAGGAAACACACACACAAGCACACACCTACCTTTGTTGCCTGCAGATGCCTCCTTGGCTGTCCCCAAACGGTATCAAACCAACACCCACGGGAAGCTGTAAGCATAGAGGACATGCCTGCACCCCATTGGACTTACCTGTGTGGGTTAAATCCGGGTTATTTGACAACCTATGGCGGTGATGGTTCTGCTCAGGCAGAGCAGTGCTGATGCTCCTCATAAAGCTGTCGCTGCTGTGAAGGTTCTAGGTGACATCACAAATCCCTATGGTTACATACACAACAAAGCTGGGTTGTTGTTGTTTACACTCTGCAAGGCCTGTGGAAGTGAGTGACATCATAGCACTGTAGTTCTGAGGGTTCAAGATGGATGCAACAATCTCCTGTTGCTTCTATGAAGGCCGTAATAGACGACATCACCAAACAGCTCCATAGTCACATACACAGCAAAGGAGAGATGTTGTTTACACCTAGTGATGTCAGTGGTATTGAGTGACATCACAGCACAGTGCTAAGGCTCCTGGGCCTGGACACAGCAGCGGCTGCAATATCTCAACGGAGAATACGTTTATATCTATGTGTGTGTGTGCGCATATATATATATATATATATATATATATATATATATATATATATATTTCTCCGCCGAAATCACTTTTAAACCCATTTCCACCTTTTTTTCCCTTCTCTTCCTCTTACTTTTTTTTCACGTTTTTTTTACGTTTTTCTCCTTTTCGCCTCTTTTCTGGGCGTATTATTCTTCTTTTTCTTCTTTTTTTTCGTCTAATGCATACCCCATCAGTGCAGCAATGCTTATTCAATACCGCCAGCAGATGGAGACACTGGGGGATAATTTTCTAAGGATTTATACTGATTTTTCCTGTCTGAATTTGTCGCACAGAAAGTTGCAGGCCAAATATGTGTGACATTTCTGCGACTTTAGCTTCTAGAGCATTTTTACAACATTATACATAGGTGCTGAATACATAAAAAGCGACTGTTCAGCGACAGACAAGTCGCATCGGCTGAAAGTAGGCCAGAATGTCAGTCCATGTTGGAGCAGGTTTAGATACAGTCTAAAGCATAGATCTCAAAGTCTGTGCACAGAATTTAGCAAGGGCCTCGCACCTTCTGATGCATCAGGTAGGTGCACAATAGCATAGCCTAACCCTCTGTACTTTGGTCTATATTGATGCGGGACATAGACAGCCAGCTGATGACCAATCCATTAGTGCAATGGATGGCTGGAAGCATTTGTCTTTGCCTTTGCAATACCACAGAAGCAATGCATGGTCAATGTACAGCAATGACACACCTGTGTGAACAGCCAGGAGACCCCCCCCCCCCCCCCCCCATGTTATGTTACATAGTTACATAGTTAGTACGGTCGAAAAAAGACATATGTCCATCAAGTTCAACCAGGGAATTAAGGGGTAGGGGTGTGGCGCGATATTGGGGAAGGGATGAGATTTTATATTTCTTCATAAGCATTAATCTTATTTTGTCAATTAGGAACATTCAGCACCCACCCGCTATCAAGGCAGCTGCCTATCATGTCATGCCCTACCTGCACAGGTGTGCTGGCTACTCAAATGATCCAATTAAGGAGGCCATTTAGTCAGCAGCAGCAGAAGTCCTGTGCCTGGACGCTCCAACAGGGGCCAGACACAAGCAGAAGCAGAAGCAGCAGCAGCACCACCTTTTGTTTTTTGGCTGCAGCAGCAGCAAGGCCCACAGGGCTGGCTAGCTGGCTAGCCAGCAAGCAGGTAGCAATGAAAGTAGGAATCTTTCTTTTTAACCCTGTAAGGGGGTGGTGCACTGTACCCGAAGATACTGCCATATCGGGTCAATGCATAGGGCGACGGAAGCAAGCTTCGAAATCGGCCCCCGTTCTCAAAAATCCATTTAATATATGGTCCCCAGATAGGGGACGTATCAGATATTAAACTGATAAGAACAGATACTACACTTGATCTTAGCCAAAAGGCCGAGAAGCGATAACCGTGAAAGGGGCGGGCCCAACAAGGTCCCCTTCATGGGCACTATCACTGCTTGCTGTCAGGGAGGCTGCCAGACAATTTTCCATGCACACTCTGGGCTGGGGGGCAGTCAACCACCAGTACACACAGCAGAACCTAAACCCATACCATTATTGCTAAGCAGCAAGACAGGGGCCCATTGCACTCCCACGGGGCCTTTTTAAATGCAATCCATAACCCGGATTTGCCAGGAACCCTTCTTACTCCTCCTACTTGCATGTGACACTGGGCTTAGGATCTGCATAGGAAACACACACACAAGCACACACCTACCTTTGTTGCCTGCAGATGCCTCCTTGGCTGTCCCCAAACGGTATCAAACCAACACCCACGGGAAGCTGTAAGCATAGAGGACATGCCTGCACCCCATTGGACTTACCTGTGTGGGTTAAATCCGGGTTATTTGACAACCTATGGCGGTGATGGTTCTGCTCAGGCAGAGCAGTGCTGATGCTCCTCATAAAGCTGTCGCTGCTGTGAAGGTTCTAGGTGACATCACAAATCCCTATGGTTACATACACAACAAAGCTGGGTTGTTGTTGTTTACACTCTGCAAGGCCTGTGGAAGTGAGTGACATCATAGCACTGTAGTTCTGAGGGTTCAAGATGGATGCAACAATCTCCTGTTGCTTCTATGAAGGCCGTAATAGACGACATCACCAAACAGCTCCATAGTCACATACACAGCAAAGGAGAGATGTTGTTTACACCTAGTGATGTCAGTGGTATTGAGTGACATCACAGCACAGTGCTAAGGCTCCTGGGCCTGGACACAGCAGCGGCTGCAATATCTCAACGGAGAATACGTTTATATCTATGTGTGTGTGTGCGCATATATATATATATATATATATATATATATATATATATTTCTCCGCCGAAATCACTTTTAAACCCATTTCCACCTTTTTTTCCCTTCTCTTCCTCTTACTTTTTTTTCACGTTTTTTTACGTTTTTCTCCTTTTCGCCTCTTTTCTGGGCGTATTATTCTTCTTTTTCTTCTTTTTTTTCGTCTAATGCATACCCATCAGTGCAGCAATGCTTATTCAATACCGCCAGCAGATGGAGACACTGGGGGATAATTTTCTAAGGATTTATACTGATTTTTCCTGTCTGAATTTGTCGCACAGAAAGTTGCAGGCCAAATATGTGTGACATTTCTGCGACTTTAGCTTCTAGAGCATTTTTACAACATTATACATAGGTGCTGAATACATAAAAAGCGACTGTTCAGCGACAGACAAGTCGCATCGGCTGAAAGTAGGCCAGAATGTCAGTCCATGTTGGAGCAGGTTTAGATACAGTCTAAAGCATAGATCTCAAAGTCTGTGCACAGAATTTAGCAAGGGCCTCGCACCTTCTGATGCATCAGGTAGGTGCACAATAGCATAGCCTAACCCTCTGTACTTTGGTCTATATTGATGCGGGACATAGACAGCCAGCTGATGACCAATCCATTAGTGCAATGGATGGCTGGAAGCATTTGTCTTTGCCTTTGCAATACCACAGAAGCAATGCATGGTCAATGTACAGCAATGACACACCTGTGTGAACAGCCAGGAGACCCCCCCCCCCCCCCCCCATGTTATGTTACATAGTTACATAGTTAGTACGGTCGAAAAAAGACATATGTCCATCAAGTTCAACCAGGGAATTAAGGGGTAGGGGTGTGGCGCGATATTGGGGAAGGGATGAGATTTTATATTTCTTCATAAGCATTAATCTTATTTTGTCAATTAGGAACATTCAGCACCCACCCGCTATCAAGGCAGCTGCCTATCATGTCATGCCCTACCTGCACAGGTGTGCTGGCTACTCAAATGATCCAATTAAGGAGGCCATTTAGTCAGCAGCAGCAGAAGTCCTGTGCCTGGACGCTCCAACAGGGGCCAGACACAAGCAGAAGCAGAAGCAGCAGCAGCACCACCTTTTGTTTTTTGGCTGCAGCAGCAGCAAGGCCCACAGGGCTGGCTAGCTGGCTAGCCAGCAAGCAGGTAGCAATGAAAGTAGGAATCTTTCTTTTTAACCCTGTAAGGGGGTGGTGCACTGTACCCGAAGATACTGCCATATCGGGTCAATGCATAGGGCGACGGAAGCAAGCTTCGAAATCGGCCCCCGTTCTCAAAAATCCATTTAATATATGGTCCCCAGATAGGGGACGTATCAGATATTAAACTGATAAGAACAGATACTACACTTGATCTTAGCCAAAAGGCCGAGAAGCGATAACCGTGAAAGGGGCGGGCCCAACAAGGTCCCCTTCATGGGCACTATCACTGCTTGCTGTCAGGGAGGCTGCCAGACAATTTTCCATGCACACTCTGGGCTGGGGGGCAGTCAACCACCAGTACACACAGCAGAACCTAAACCCATACCATTATTGCTAAGCAGCAAGACAGGGGCCCATTGCACTCCCACGGGGCCTTTTTAAATGCAATCCATAACCCGGATTTGCCAGGAACCCTTCTTACTCCTCCTACTTGCATGTGACACTGGGCTTAGGATCTGCATAGGAAACACACACACAAAGCACACACCTACCTTTGTTGCCTGCAGATGCCTCCTTGGCTGTCCCCAAACGGTATCAAACCAACACCCACGGGAAGCTGTAAGCATAGAGGACATGCCTGCACCCCATTGGACTTACCTGTGTGGGTTAAATCCGGGTTATTTGACAACCTATGGCGGTGATGGTTCTGCTCAGGCAGAGCAGTGCTGATGCTCCTCATAAAGCTGTCGCTGCTGTGAAGGTTCTAGGTGACATCACAAATCCCTATGGTTACATACACAACAAAGCTGGGTTGTTGTTGTTTACACTCTGCAAGGCCTGTGGAAGTGAGTGACATCATAGCACTGTAGTTCTGAGGGTTCAAGATGGATGCAACAATCTCCTGTTGCTTCTATGAAGGCCGTAATAGACGACATCACCAAACAGCTCCATAGTCACATACACAGCAAAGGAGAGATGTTGTTTACACCTAGTGATGTCAGTGGTATTGAGTGACATCACAGCACAGTGCTAAGGCTCCTGGGCCTGGACACAGCAGCGGCTGCAATATCTCAACGGAGAATACGTTTATATCTATGTGTTTGTGTGCGCATATATATATATATATATATATATATATATATATATATTTCTCCGCCGAAATCACTTTTAAACCCATTTCCACCTTTTTTTTCCCTTCTCTTCCTCTTACTTTTTTTTCACGTTTTTTTACGTTTTTCTCCTTTTCGCCTCTTTTCTGGGCGTATTATTCTTCTTTTTCTTCTTTTTTTTCGTCTAATGCATACCCCATCAGTGCAGCAATGCTTATTCAATACCGCCAGCAGATGGAGACACTGGGGGATAATTTTCTAAGGATTTATACTGATTTTTCCTGTCTGAATTTGTCGCACAGAAAGTTGCAGGCCAAATATGTGTGACATTTCTGCGACTTTAGCTTCTAGAGCATTTTTACAACATTATACATAGGTGCTGAATACATAAAAAGCGACTGTTCAGCGACAGACAAGTCGCATCGGCTGAAAGTAGGCCAGAATGTCAGTCCATGTTGGAGCAGGTTTAGATACAGTCTAAAGCATAGATCTCAAAGTCTGTGCACAGAATTTAGCAAGGGCCTCGCACCTTCTGATGCATCAGGTAGGTGCACAATAGCATAGCCTAACCCTCTGTACTTTGGTCTATATTGATGCGGGACATAGACAGCCAGCTGATGACCAATCCATTAGTGCAATGGATGGCTGGAAGCATTTGTCTTTGCCTTTGCAATACCACAGAAGCAATGCATGGTCAATGTACAGCAATGACACACCTGTGTGAACAGCCAGGAGACCCCCCCCCCCCCCCCCCATGTTATGTTACATAGTTACATAGTTAGTACGGTCGAAAAAAGACATATGTCCATCAAGTTCAACCAGGGAATTAAGGGGTAGGGGTGTGGCGCGATATTGGGGAAGGGATGAGATTTTATATTTCTTCATAAGCATTAATCTTATTTTGTCAATTAGGAACATTCAGCACCCACCCGCTATCAAGGCAGCTGCCTATCATGTCATGCCCTACCTGCACAGGTGTGCTGGCTACTCAAATGATCCAATTAAGGAGGCCATTTAGTCAGCAGCAGCAGAAGTCCTGTGCCTGGACGCTCCAACAGGGGCCAGACACAAGCAGAAGCAGAAGCAGCAGAAGCAGCAGCAGCACCACCTTTTGTTTTTTGGCTGCAGCAGCAGCAAGGCCCACAGGGCTGGCTAGCTGGCTAGCCAGCAAGCAGGTAGCAATGAAAGTAGGAATCTTTCTTTTTAACCCTGTAAGGGGGTGGTGCACTGTACCCGAAGATACTGCCATATCGGGTCAATGCATAGGGCGACGGAAGCAAGCTTCGAAATCGGCCCCCGTTCTCAAAAATCCATTTAATATATGGTCCCCAGATAGGGGACGTATCAGATATTAAACTGATAAGAACAGATACTACACTTGATCTTAGCCAAAAGGCCGAGAAGCGATAACCGTGAAAGGGGCGGGCCCAACAAGGTCCCCTTCATGGGCACTATCACTGCTTGCTGTCAGGGAGGCTGCCAGACAATTTTCCATGCACACTCTGGGCTGGGGGGCAGTCAACCACCAGTACACACAGCAGAACCTAAACCCATACCATTATTGCTAAGCAGCAAGACAGGGGCCCATTGCACTCTTCATAAGCATTTTTAAATGCAATCCATAACCCGGATTTGCCAGGAACCCTTCTTACTCCTCCTACTTGCATGTGACACTGGGCTTAGGATCTGCATAGGAAACACACACACAAGCACACACCTACCTTTGTTGCCTGCAGATGCCTCCTTGGCTGTCCCCAAACGGTATCAAACCAACACCCACGGGAAGCTGTAAGCATAGAGGACATGCCTGCACCCCATTGGACTTACCTGTGTGGGTTAAATCCGGGTTATTTGACAACCTATGGCGGTGATGGTTCTGCTCAGGCAGAGCAGTGCTGATGCTCCTCATAAAGCTGTCGCTGCTGTGAAGGTTCTAGGTGACATCACAAATCCCTATGGTTACATACACAACAAAGCTGGGTTGTTGTTGTTTACACTCTGCAAGGCCTGTGGAAGTGAGTGACATCATAGCACTGTAGTTCTGAGGGTTCAAGATGGATGCAACAATCTCCTGTTGCTTCTATGAAGGCCGTAATAGACGACATCACCAAACAGCTCCATAGTCACATACACAGCAAAGGAGAGATGTTGTTTACACCTAGTGATGTCAGTGGTATTGAGTGACATCACAGCACAGTGCTAAGGCTCCTGGGCCTGGACACAGCAGCGGCTGCAATATCTCAACGGAGAATACGTTTATATCTATGTGTGTGTGTGCGCGTATATATATATATATATATATATATATATATATATATATATATTTCTCCGCCGAAATCACTTTTAAACCCATTTCCACCTTTTTTTCCCTTCTCTTCCTCTTACTTTTTTTTCCACGTTTTTTTACGTTTTTCTCCTTTTCGCCTCTTTTCTGGGCGTATTATTCTTCTTTTTCTTCTTTTTTTTCGTCTAATGCATACCCCATCAGTGCAGCAATGCTTATTCAATACCGCCAGCAGATGGAGACACTGGGGGATAATTTTCTAAGGAGCCAGGAGACCCCCCCCCCCCCCCCCCCCCATGTTATGTTACATAGTTACATAGTTAGTACGGTCGAAAAAAGACATATGTCCATCAAGTTCAACCAGGGAATTAAGGGGTAGGGGTGTGGCGCGATATTGGGGAAGGGATGAGATTTTATATTTCTTCATAAGCATTAATCTTATTTTGTCAATTAGGAACATTCAGCACCCACCCGCTATCAAGGCAGCTGCCTATCATGTCATGCCCTACCTGCACAGGTGTGCTGGCTACTCAAATGATCCAATTAAGGAGGCCATTTAGTCAGCAGCAGCAGAAGTCCTGTGCCTGGACGCTCCAACAGGGGCCAGACACAAGCAGAAGCAGAAGCAGCAGAAGCAGCAGCAGCACCACCTTTTGTTTTTTGGCTGCAGCAGCAGCAAGGCCCACAGGGCTGGCTAGCTGGCTAGCCAGCAAGCAGGTAGCAATGAAAGTAGGAATCTTTCTTTTTAACCCTGTAAGGGGGTGGTGCACTGTACCCGAAGATACTGCCATATCGGGTCAATGCATAGGGCGACGGAAGCAAGCTTCGAAATCGGCCCCCGTTCTCAAAAATCCATTTAATATATGGTCCCCAGATAGGGGACGTATCAGATATTAAACTGATAAGAACAGATACTACACTTGATCTTAGCCAAAAGGCCGAGAAGCGATAACCGTGAAAGGGGCGGGCCCAACAAGGTCCCCTTCATGGGCACTATCACTGCTTGCTGTCAGGGAGGCTGCCAGACAATTTTCCATGCACACTCTGGGCTGGGGGGCAGTCAACCACCAGTACACACAGCAGAACCTAAACCCATACCATTATTGCTAAGCAGCAAGACAGGGGCCCATTGCACTCCCATGGGGCCTTTTTAAATGCAATCCATAACCCGGATTTGCCAGGAACCCTTCTTACTCCTCCTACTTGCATGACACTGGGCTTAGGATCTGCATAGGAAACACACACACAAGCACACACCTACCTTTGTTGCCTGCAGATGCCTCCTTGGCTGTCCCCAAACGGTATCAAACCAACACCCACGGGAAGCTGTAAGCATAGAGGACATGCCTGCACCCCATTGGACTTACCTGTGTGGGTTAAATCCGGGTTATTTGACAACCTATGGCGGTGATGGTTCTGCTCAGGCAGAGCAGTGCTGATGCTCCTCATAAAGCTGTCGCTGCTGTGAAGGTTCTAGGTGACATCACAAATCCCTATGGTTACATACACAACAAAGCTGGGTTGTTGTTGTTTACACTCTGCAAGGCCTGTGGAAGTGAGTGACATCATAGCACTGTAGTTCTGAGGGTTCAAGATGGATGCAACAATCTCCTGTTGCTTCTATGAAGGCCATAATAGACGACATCACCAAACAGCTCCATAGTCACATACACAGCAAAGGAGAGATGTTGTTTACACCTAGTGATGTCAGTGGTATTGAGTGACATCACAGCACAGTGCTAAGGCTCCTGGGCCTGGACACAGCAGCGGCTGCAATATCTCAACGGAGAATACGTTTATATCTATGTGTGTGTGTGCGCATATATATATATATATATATATATATATATATATATATATATATATATATATATTTCTCCGCCGAAATCACTTTTAAACCCATTTCCACCTTTTTTTCCCTTCTCTTCCTCTTACTTTTTTTTCACGTTTTTTTACGTTTTTCTCCTTTTCGCCTCTTTTCTGGGCGTATTATTCTTCTTTTTCTTCTTTTTTTTCGTCTAATGCATACCCCATCAGTGCAGCAATGCTTATTCAATACCGCCAGCAGATGGAGACACTGGGGGATAATTTTCTAAGGATTTATACTGATTTTTCCTGTCTGAATTTGTCGCACAGAAAGTTGCAGGCCAAATATGTGTGACATTTCTGCGACTTTAGCTTCTAGAGCATTTTTACAACATTATACATAGGTGCTGAATACATAAAAAGCGACTGTTCAGCGACAGACAAGTCGCATCGGCTGAAAGTAGGCCAGAATGTCAGTCCATGTTGGAGCAGGTTTAGATACAGTCTAAAGCATAGATCTCAAAGTCTGTGCACAGAATTTAGCAAGGGCCTCGCACCTTCTGATGCATCAGGTAGGTGCACAATAGCATAGCCTAACCCTCTGTACTTTGGTCTATATTGATGCGGGACATAGACAGCCAGCTGATGACCAATCCATTAGTGCAATGGATGGCTGGAAGCATTTGTCTTTGCCTTTGCAATACCACAGAAGCAATGCATGGTCAATGTACAGCAATGACACACCTGTGTGAACAGCCAGGAGACCCCCCCCCCCCATGTTATGTTACATAGTTACATAGTTAGTACGGTCGAAAAAAGACATATGTCCATCAAGTTCAACCAGGGAATTAAGGGGTAGGGGTGTGGCGCGATATTGGGGAAGGGATGAGATTTTATATTTCTTCATAAGCATTAATCTTATTTTGTCAATTAGGAACATTCAGCACCCACCCGCTATCAAGGCAGCTGCCTATCATGTCATGCCCTACCTGCACAGGTGTGCTGGCTACTCAAATGATCCAATTAAGGAGGCCATTTAGTCAGCAGCAGCAGAAGTCCTGTGCCTGGACGCTCCAACAGGGGCCAGACACAAGCAGAAGCAGAAGCAGCAGAAGCAGCAGCAGCACCACCTTTTGTTTTTTGGCTGCAGCAGCAGCAAGGCCCACAGGGCTGGCTAGCTGGCTAGCCAGCAAGCAGGTAGCAATGAAAGTAGGAATCTTTCTTTTTAACCCTGTAAGGGGGTGGTGCACTGTACCCGAAGATACTGCCATATCGGGTCAATGCATAGGGCGACGGAAGCAAGCTTCGAAATCGGCCCCCGTTCTCAAAAATCCATTTAATATATGGTCCCCAGATAGGGGACGTATCAGATATTAAACTGATAAGAACAGATACTACACTTGATCTTAGCCAAAAGGCCGAGAAGCGATAACCGTGAAAGGGGCGGGCCCAACAAGGTCCCCTTCATGGGCACTATCACTGCTTGCTGTCAGGGAGGCTGCCAGACAATTTTCCATGCACACTCTGGGCTGGGGGGCAGTCAACCACCAGTACACACAGCAGAACCTAAACCCATACCATTATTGCTAAGCAGCAAGACAGGGGCCCATTGCACTCCCACGGGGCCTTTTTAAATGCAATCCATAACCCGGATTTGCCAGGAACCCTTCTTACTCCTCCTACTTGCATGTGACACTGGGCTTAGGATCTGCATAGGAAACACACACACAAGCACACACCTACCTTTGTTGCCTGCAGATGAGATGCCTCCTTGGCTGTCCCCAAACGGTATCAAACCAACACCCACGGGAAGCTGTAAGCATAGAGGACATGCCTGCACCCCATTGGACTTACCTGTGTGGGTTAAATCCGGGTTATTTGACAACCTATGGCGGTGATGGTTCTGCTCAGGCAGAGCAGTGCTGATGCTCCTCATAAAGCTGTCGCTGCTGTGAAGGTTCTAGGTGACATCACAAATCCCTATGGTTACATACACAACAAAGCTGGGTTGTTGTTGTTTACACTCTGCAAGGCCTGTGGAAGTGAGTGACATCATAGCACTATAGTTCTGAGGGTTCAAGATGGATGCAACAATCTCCTGTTGCTTCTATGAAGGCCGTAATAGACGACATCACCAAACAGCTCCATAGTCACATACACAGCAAAGGAGAGATGTTGTTTACACCTAGTGATGTCAGTGGTATTGAGTGACATCACAGCACAGTGCTAAGGCTCCTGGGCCTGGACACAGCAGCGGCTGCAATATCTCAACGGAGAATACGTTTATATCTATGTGTGTGTGTGCGCATATATATATATATATATATATATATATATATATATATATATATATATATTCTCCGCCGAAATCACTTTTAAACCCATTTCCACCTTTTTTTCCCTTCTCTTCCTCTTACTTTTTTTTCACGTTTTTTTACGTTTTTCTCCTTTTCGCCTCTTTTCTGGGCGTATTATTCTTCTTTTTCTTCTTTTTTTTCGTCTAATGCATACCCCATCAGTGCAGCAATGCTTATTCAATACCGCCAGCAGATGGAGACACTGGGGGATAATTTTCTAAGGATTTATACTGATTTTTCCTGTCTGAATTTGTCGCACAGAAAGTTGCAGGCCAAATATGTGTGACATTTCTGCGACTTTAGCTTCTAGAGCATTTTTACAACATTATACATAGGTGCTGAATACATAAAAAGCGACTGTTCAGCGACAGACAAGTCGCATCGGCTGAAAGTAGGCCAGAATGTCAGTCCATGTTGGAGCAGGTTTAGATACAGTCTAAAGCATAGATCTCAAAGTCTGTGCACAGAATTTAGCAAGGGCCTCGCACCTTCTGATGCATCAGGTAGGTGCACAATAGCATAGCCTAACCCTCTGTACTTTGGTCTATATTGATGCGGGACATAGACAGCCAGCTGATGACCAATCCATTAGTGCAATGGATGGCTGGAAGCATTTGTCTTTGCCTTTGCAATACCACAGAAGCAATGCATGGTCAATGTACAGCAATGACACACCTGTGTGAACAGCCAGGAGACCCCCCCCCCCCCATGTTATGTTACATAGTTACATAGTTAGTACGGTCGAAAAAAGACATATGTCCATCAAGTTCAACCAGGGAATTAAGGGGTAGGGGTGTGGCGCGATATTGGGGAAGGGATGAGATTTTATATTTCTTCATAAGCATTAATCTTATTTTGTCAATTAGGAACATTCAGCACCCACCCGCTATCAAGGCAGCTGCCTATCATGTCATGCCCTACCTGCACAGGTGTGCTGGCTACTCAAATGATCCAATTAAGGAGGCCATTTAGTCAGCAGCAGCAGAAGTCCTGTGCCTGGACGCTCCAACAGGGGCCAGACACAAGCAGAAGCAGAAGCAGCAGAAGCAGCAGCAGCACCACCTTTTGTTTTTTGGCTGCAGCAGCAGCAAGGCCCACAGGGCTGGCTAGCTGGCTAGCCAGCAAGCAGGTAGCAATGAAAGTAGGAATCTTTCTTTTTAACCCTGTAAGGGGGTGGTGCACTGTACCCGAAGATACTGCCATATCGGGTCAATGCATAGGGCGACGGAAGCAAGCTTCGAAATCGGCCCCCGTTCTCAAAAATCCATTTAATATATGGTCCCCAGATAGGGGACGTATCAGATATTAAACTGATAAGAACAGATACTACACTTGATCTTAGCCAAAAGGCCGAGAAGCGATAACCGTGAAAGGGGCGGGCCCAACAAGGTCCCCTTCATGGGCACTATCACTGCTTGCTGTCAGGGAGGCTGCCAGACAATTTTCCATGCACACTCTGGGCTGGGGGGCAGTCAACCACCAGTACACACAGCAGAACCTAAACCCATACCATTATTGCTAAGCAGCAAGACAGGGGCCCATTGCACTCCCACGGGGCCTTTTTAAATGCAATCCATAACCCGGATTTGCCAGGAACCCTTCTTACTCCTCCTACTTGCATGTGACACTGGGCTTAGGATCTGCATAGGAAACACACACACAAGCACACACCTACCTTTGTTGCCTGCAGATGCCTCCTTGGCTGTCCCCAAACGGTATCAAACCAACACCCACGGGAAGCTGTAAGCATAGAGGACATGCCTGCACCCCATTGGACTTACCTGTGTGGGTTAAATCCGGGTTATTTGACAACCTATGGCGGTGATGGTTCTGCTCAGGCAGAGCAGTGCTGATGCTCCTCATAAAGCTGTCGCTGCTGTGAAGGTTCTAGGTGACATCACAAATCCCTATGGTTACATACACAACAAAGCTGGGTTGTTGTTGTTTACACTCTGCAAGGCCTGTGGAAGTGAGTGACATCATAGCACTGTAGTTCTGAGGGTTCAAGATGGATGCAACAATCTCCTGTTGCTTCTATGAAGGCCGTAATAGACGACATCACCAAACAGCTCCATAGTCACATACACAGCAAAGGAGAGATGTTGTTTACACCTAGTGATGTCAGTGGTATTGAGTGACATCACAGCACAGTGCTAAGGCTCCTGGGCCTGGACACAGCAGCGGCTGCAATATCTCAACGGAGAATACGTTTATATCTATGTGTGTGTGTGCGCATATATATATATATATATATATATATATATATATATATATTTCTCCGCCGAAATCACTTTTAAACCCATTTCCACCTTTTTTTCCCTTCTCTTCCTCTTACTTTTTTTTCACGTTTTTTTACGTTTTTCTCCTTTTCGCCTCTTTTCTGGGCGTATTATTCTTCTTTTTCTTCTTTTTTTTCGTCTAATGCATACCCCATCAGTGCAGCAATGCTTATTCAATACCGCCAGCAGATGGAGACACTGGGGGATAATTTTCTAAGGATTTATACTGATTTTTCCTGTCTGAATTTGTCGCACAGAAAGTTGCAGGCCAAATATGTGTGACATTTCTGCGACTTTAGCTTCTAGAGCATTTTTACAACATTATACATAGGTGCTGAATACATAAAAAGCGACTGTTCAGCGACAGACAAGTCGCATCGGCTGAAAGTAGGCCAGAATGTCAGTCCATGTTGGAGCAGGTTTAGATACAGTCTAAAGCATAGATCTCAAAGTCTGTGCACAGAATTTAGCAAGGGCCTCGCACCTTCTGATGCATCAGGTAGGTGCACAATAGCATAGCCTAACCCTCTGTACTTTGGTCTATATTGATGCGGGACATAGACAGCCAGCTGATGACCAATCCATTAGTGCAATGGATGGCTGGAAGCATTTGTCTTTGCCTTTGCAATACCACAGAAGCAATGCATGGTCAATGTACAGCAATGACACACCTGTGTGAACAGCCAGGAGACCCCCCCCCCCCCCCATGTTATGTTACATAGTTACATAGTTAGTACGGTCGAAAAAAGACATATGTCCATCAAGTTCAACCAGGGAATTAAGGGGTAGGGGTGTGGCGCGATATTGGGGAAGGGATGAGATTTTATATTTCTTCATAAGCATTAATCTTATTTTGTCAATTAGGAACATTCAGCACCCACCCGCTATCAAGGCAGCTGCCTATCATGTCATGCCCTACCTGCACAGGTGTGCTGGCTACTCAAATGATCCAATTAAGGAGGCCATTTAGTCAGCAGCAGCAGAAGTCCTGTGCCTGGACGCTCCAACAGGGGCCAGACACAAGCAGAAGCAGCAGCAGCAGAAGCAGCAGCAGCACCACCTTTTGTTTTTTGGCTGCAGCAGCAGCAAGGCCCACAGGGCTGGCTAGCTGGCTAGCCAGCAAGCAGGTAGCAATGAAAGTAGGAATCTTTCTTTTTAACCCTGTAAGGGGGTGGTGCACTGTACCCGAAGATACTGCCATATCGGGTCAATGCATAGGGCGACGGAAGCAAGCTTCGAAATCGGCCCCCGTTCTCAAAAATCCATTTAATATATGGTCCCCAGATAGGGGACGTATCAGATATTAAACTGATAAGAACAGATACTACACTTGATCTTAGCCAAAAGGCCGAGAAGCGATAACCGTGAAAGGGGCGGGCCCAACAAGGTCCCCTTCATGGGCACTATCACTGCTTGCTGTCAGGGAGGCTGCCAGACAATTTTCCATGCACACTCTGGGCTGGGGGGCAGTCAACCACCAGTACACACAGCAGAACCTAAACCCATACCATTATTGCTAAGCAGCAAGACAGGGGCCCATTGCACTCCCACGGGGCCTTTTTAAATGCAATCCATAACCCGGATTTGCCAGGAACCCTTCTTACTCCTCCTACTTGCATGTGACACTGGGCTTAGGATCTGCATAGGAAACACACACACAAGCACACACCTACCTTTGTTGCCTGCAGATGCCTCCTTGGCTGTCCCCAAACGGTATCAAACCAACACCCACGGGAAGCTGTAAGCATAGAGGACATGCCTGCACCCCATTGGACTTACCTGTGTGGGTTAAATCCGGGTTATTTGACAACCTATGGCGGTGATGGTTCTGCTCAGGCAGAGCAGTGCTGATGCTCCTCATAAAGCTGTCGCTGCTGTGAAGGTTCTAGGTGACATCACAAATCCCTATGGTTACATACACAACAAAGCTGGGTTGTTGTTGTTTACACTCTGCAAGGCCTGTGGAAGTGAGTGACATCATAGCACTGTAGTTCTGAGGGTTCAAGATGGATGCAACAATCTCCTGTTGCTTCTATGAAGGCCGTAATAGACGACATCACCAAACAGCTCCATAGTCACATACACAGCAAAGGAGAGATGTTGTTTACACCTAGTGATGTCAGTGGTATTGAGTGACATCACAGCACAGTGCTAAGGCTCCTGGGCCTGGACACAGCAGCGGCTGCAATATCTCAACGGAGAATACGTTTATATCTATGTGTGTGTGTGCGCATATATATATATATATATATATATATATATATATATATATATATGTATATATATTTCTCCGCCGAAATCACTTTTAAACCCATTTCCACCTTTTTTTCCCTTCTCTTCCTCTTACTTTTTTTTCACGTTTTTTTACGTTTTTCTCCTTTTCGCCTCTTTTCTGGGCGTATTATTCTTCTTTTTCTTCTTTTTTTTCGTCTAATGCATACCCCATCAGTGCAGCAATGCTTATTCAATACCGCCAGCAGATGGAGACACTGGGGGATAATTTTCTAAGGATTTATACTGATTTTTCCTGTCTGAATTTGTCGCACAGAAAGTTGCAGGCCAAATATGTGTGACATTTCTGCGACTTTAGCTTCTAGAGCATTTTTACAACATTATACATAGGTGCTGAATACATAAAAAGCGACTGTTCAGCGACAGACAAGTCGCATCGGCTGAAAGTAGGCCAGAATGTCAGTCCATGTTGGAGCAGGTTTAGATACAGTCTAAAGCATAGATCTCAAAGTCTGTGCACAGAATTTAGCAAGGGCCTCGCACCTTCTGATGCATCAGGTAGGTGCACAATAGCATAGCCTAACCCTCTGTACTTTGGTCTATATTGATGCGGGACATAGACAGCCAGCTGATGACCAATCCATTAGTGCAATGGATGGCTGGAAGCATTTGTCTTTGCCTTTGCAATACCACAGAAGCAATGCATGGTCAATGTACAGCAATGACACACCTGTGTGAACAGCCAGGAGACCCCCCCCCCCATGTTATGTTACATAGTTACATAGTTAGTACGGTCGAAAAAAGACATATGTCCATCAAGTTCAACCAGGGAATTAAGGGGTAGGGGTGTGGCGCGATATTGGGGAAGGGATGAGATTTTATATTTCTTCATAAGCATTAATCTTATTTTGTCAATTAGGAACATTCAGCACCCACCCGCTATCAAGGCAGCTGCCTATCATGTCATGCCCTACCTGCACAGGTGTGCTGGCTACTCAAATGATCCAATTAAGGAGGCCATTTAGTCAGCAGCAGCAGAAGTCCTGTGCCTGGACGCTCCAACAGGGGCCAGACACAAGCAGAAGCAGAAGCAGCAGAAGCAGCAGCAGCACCACCTTTTGTTTTTTGGCTGCAGCAGCAGCAAGGCCCACAGGGCTGGCTAGCTGGCTAGCCAGCAAGCAGGTAGCAATGAAAGTAGGAATCTTTCTTTTTAACCCTGTAAGGGGGTGGTGCACTGTACCCGAAGATACTGCCATATCGGGTCAATGCATAGGGCGACGGAAGCAAGCTTCGAAATCGGCCCCCGTTCTCAAAAATCCATTTAATATATGGTCCCCAGATAGGGGACGTATCAGATATTAAACTGATAAGAACAGATACTACACTTGATCTTAGCCAAAAGGCCGAGAAGCGATAACCGTGAAAGGGGCGGGCCCAACAAGGTCCCCTTCATGGGCACTATCACTGCTTGCTGTCAGGGAGGCTGCCAGACAATTTTCCATGCACACTCTGGGCTGGGGGGCAGTCAACCACCAGTACACACAGCAGAACCTAAACCCATACCATTATTGCTAAGCAGCAAGACAGGGGCCCATTGCACTCCCACGGGGCCTTTTTAAATGCAATCCATAACCCGGATTTGCCAGGAACCCTTCTTACTCCTCCTACTTGCATGTGACACTGGGCTTAGGATCTGCATAGGAAACACACACACAAGCACACACCTACCTTTGTTGCCTGCAGATGCCTCCTTGGCTGTCCCCAAACGGTATCAAACCAACACCCACGGGAAGCTATAAGCATAGAGGACATGCCTGCACCCCATTGGACTTACCTGTGTGGGTTAAATCCGGGTTATTTGACAACCTATGGCGGTGATGGTTCTGCTCAGGCAGAGCAGTGCTGATGCTCCTCATAAAGCTGTCGCTGCTGTGAAGGTTCTAGGTGACATCACAAATCCCTATGGTTACATACACAACAAAGCTGGGTTGTTGTTGTTTACACTCTGCAAGGCCTGTGGAAGTGAGTGACATCATAGCACTGTAGTTCTGAGGGTTCAAGATGGATGCAACAATCTCCTGTTGCTTCTATGAAGGCCGTAATAGACGACATCACCAAACAGCTCCATAGTCACATACACAGCAAAGGAGAGATGTTGTTTACACCTAGTGATGTCAGTGGTATTGAGTGACATCACAGCACAGTGCTAAGGCTCCTGGGCCTGGACACAGCAGCGGCTGCAATATCTCAACGGAGAATACGTTTATATCTATGTGTGTGTGTGCGCATATATATATATATATATATATATATATATATTTCTCCGCCGAAATCACTTTTAAACCCATTTCCACCTTTTTTTCCCTTCTCTTCCTCTTACTTTTTTTTCACGTTTTTTTACGTTTTTCTCCTTTTCGCCTCTTTTCTGGGCGTATTATTCTTCTTTTTCTTCTTTTTTTTCGTCTAATGCATACCCCATCAGTGCAGCAATGCTTATTCAATACCGCCAGCAGATGGAGACACTGGGGGATAATTTTCTAAGGATTTATACTGATTTTTCCTGTCTGAATTTGTCGCACAGAAAGTTGCAGGCCAAATATGTGTGACATTTCTGCGACTTTAGCTTCTAGAGCATTTTTACAACATTATACATAGGTGCTGAATACATAAAAAGCGACTGTTCAGCGACAGACAAGTCGCATCGGCTGAAAGTAGGCCAGAATGTCAGTCCATGTTGGAGCAGGTTTAGATACAGTCTAAAGCATAGATCTCAAAGTCTGTGCACAGAATTTAGCAAGGGCCTCGCACCTTCTGATGCATCAGGTAGGTGCACAATAGCATAGCCTAACCCTCTGTACTTTGGTCTATATTGATGCGGGACATAGACAGCCAGCTGATGACCAATCCATTAGTGCAATGGATGGCTGGAAGCATTTGTCTTTGCCTTTGCAATACCACAGAAGCAATGCATGGTCAATGTACAGCAATGACACACCTGTGTGAACAGCCAGGAGACCCCCCCCCCCCATGTTATGTTACATAGTTACATAGTTAGTACGGTCGAAAAAAGACATATGTCCATCAAGTTCAACCAGGGAATTAAGGGGTAGGGGTGTGGCGCGATATTGGGGAAGGGATGAGATTTTATATTTCTTCATAAGCATTAATCTTATTTTGTCAATTAGGAACATTCAGCACCCACCCGCTATCAAGGCAGCTGCCTATCATGTCATGCCCTACCTGCACAGGTGTGCTGGCTACTCAAATGATCCAATTAAGGAGGCCATTTAGTCAGCAGCAGCAGAAGTCCTGTGCCTGGACGCTCCAACAGGGGCCAGACACAAGCAGAAGCAGAAGCAGCAGAAGCAGCAGCAGCACCACCTTTTGTTTTTTGGCTGCAGCAGCAGCAAGGCCCACAGGGCTGGCTAGCTGGCTAGCCAGCAAGCAGGTAGCAATGAAAGTAGGAATCTTTCTTTTTAACCCTGTAAGGGGGTGGTGCACTGTACCCGAAGATACTGCCATATCGGGTCAATGCATAGGGCGACGGAAGCAAGCTTCGAAATCGGCCCCCGTTCTCAAAAATCCATTTAATATATGGTCCCCAGATAGGGGACGTATCAGATATTAAACTGATAAGAACAGATACTACACTTGATCTTAGCCAAAAGGCCGAGAAGCGATAACCGTGAAAGGGGCGGGCCCAACAAGGTCCCCTTCATGGGCACTATCACTGCTTGCTGTCAGGGAGGCTGCCAGACAATTTTCCATGCACACTCTGGGCTGGGGGGCAGTCAACCACCAGTACACACAGCAGAACCTAAACCCATACCATTATTGCTAAGCAGCAAGACAGGGGCCCATTGCACTCCCACGGGGCCTTTTTAAATGCAATCCATAACCCGGATTTGCCAGGAACCCTTCTTACTCCTCCTACTTGCATGTGACACTGGGCTTAGGATCTGCATAGGAAACACACACACAAGCACACACCTACCTTTGTTGCCTGCAGATGCCTCCTTGGCTGTCCCCAAACGGTATCAAACCAACACCCACGGGAAGCTGTAAGCATAGAGGACATGCCTGCACCCCATTGGACTTACCTGTGTGGGTTAAATCCGGGTTATTTGACAACCTATGGCGGTGATGGTTCTGCTCAGGCAGAGCAGTGCTGATGCTCCTCATAAAGCTGTCGCTGCTGTGAAGGTTCTAGGTGACATCACAAATCCCTATGGTTACATACACAACAAAGCTGGGTTGTTGTTGTTTACACTCTGCAAGGCCTGTGGAAGTGAGTGACATCATAGCACTGTAGTTCTGAGGGTTCTAGATGGATGCAACAATCTCCTGTTGCTTCTATGAAGGCCATAATAGACGACATCACCAAACAGCTCCATAGTCACATACACAGCAAAGGAGAGATGTTGTTTACACCTAGTGATGTCAGTGGTATTGAGTGACATCACAGCACAGTGCTAAGGCTCCTGGGCCTGGACACAGCAGCGGCTGCAATATCTCAACGGAGAATACGTTTATATCTATGTGTGTGTGTGCGCATATATATATATATATATATATATATATATATATATATATATATATATATATTTCTCCGCCGAAATCACTTTTAAACCCATTTCCACCTTTTTTTCCCTTCTCTTCCTCTTACTTTTTTTTCACGTTTTTTTACGTTTTTCTCCTTTTCGCCTCTTTTCTGGGCGTATTATTCTTCTTTTTCTTCTTTTTTTTCGTCTAATGCATACCCCATCAGTGCAGCAATGCTTATTCAATACCGCCAGCAGATGGAGACACTGGGGGATAATTTTCTAAGGATTTATACTGATTTTTCCTGTCTGAATTTGTCGCACAGAAAGTTGCAGGCCAAATATGTGTGACATTTCTGCGACTTTAGCTTCTAGAGCATTTTTACAACATTATACATAGGTGCTGAATACATAAAAAGCGACTGTTCAGCGACAGACAAGTCGCATCGGCTGAAAGTAGGCCAGAATGTCAGTCCATGTTGGAGCAGGTTTAGATACAGTCTAAAGCATAGATCTCAAAGTCTGTGCACAGAATTTAGCAAGGGCCTCGCACCTTCTGATGCATCAGGTAGGTGCACAATAGCATAGCCTAACCCTCTGTACTTTGGTCTATATTGATGCGGGACATAGACAGCCAGCTGATGACCAATCCATTAGTGCAATGGATGGCTGGAAGCATTTGTCTTTGCCTTTGCAATACCACAGAAGCAATGCATGGTCAATGTACAGCAATGACACACCTGTGTGAACAGCCAGGAGACCCCCCCCCCCCATGTTATGTTACATAGTTACATAGTTAGTACGGTCGAAAAAAGACATATGTCCATCAAGTTCAACCAGGGAATTAAGGGGTAGGGGTGTGGCGCGATATTGGGGGAAGGGATGAGATTTTATATTTCTTCATAAGCATTAATCTTATTTTGTCAATTAGGAACATTCAGCACCCACCCGCTATCAAGGCAGCTGCCTATCATGTCATGCCCTACCTGCACAGGTGTGCTGGCTACTCAAATGATCCAATTAAGGAGGCCATTTAGTCAGCAGCAGCAGAAGTCCTGTGCCTGGACGCTCCAACAGGGGCCAGACACAAGCAGAAGCAGAAGCAGCAGAAGCAGCAGCAGCACCACCTTTTGTTTTTTGGCTGCAGCAGCAGCAAGGCCCACAGGGCTGGCTAGCTGGCTAGCCAGCAAGCAGGTAGCAATGAAAGTAGGAATCTTTCTTTTTAACCCTGTAAGGGGGTGGTGCACTGTACCCGAAGATACTGCCATATCGGGTCAATGCATAGGGCGACGGAAGCAAGCTTCGAAATCGGCCCCCGTTCTCAAAAATCCATTTAATATATGGTCCCCAGATAGGGGACGTATCAGATATTAAACTGATAAGAACAGATACTACACTTGATCTTAGCCAAAAGGCCGAGAAGCGATAACCGTGAAAGGGGCGGGCCCAACAAGGTCCCCTTCATGGGCACTATCACTGCTTGCTGTCAGGGAGGCTGCCAGACAATTTTCCATGCACACTCTGGGCTGGGGGGCAGTCAACCACCAGTACACACAGCAGAACCTAAACCCATACCATTATTGCTAAGCAGCAAGACAGGGGCCCATTGCACTCCCACGGGGCCTTTTTAAATGCAATCCATAACCCGGATTTGCCAGGAACCCTTCTTACTCCTCCTACTTGCATGTGACACTGGGCTTAGGATCTGCATAGGAAACACACACACAAGCACACACCTACCTTTGTTGCCTGCAGATGCCTCCTTGGCTGTCCCCAAACGGTATCAAACCAACACCCACGGGAAGCTGTAAGCATAGAGGACATGCCTGCACCCCATTGGACTTACCTGTGTGGGTTAAATCCGGGTTATTTGACAACCTATGGCGGTGATGGTTCTGCTCAGGCAGAGCAGTGCTGATGCTCCTCATAAAGCTGTCGCTGCTGTGAAGGTTCTAGGTGACATCACAAATCCCTATGGTTACATACACAACAAAGCTGGGTTGTTGTTGTTTACACTCTGCAAGGCCTGTGGAAGTGAGTGACATCATAGCACTGTAGTTCTGAGGGTTCTAGATGGATGCAACAATCTCCTGTTGCTTCTATGAAGGCCGTAATAGACGACATCACCAAACAGCTCCATAGTCACATACACAGCAAAGGAGAGATGTTGTTTACACCTAGTGATGTCAGTGGTATTGAGTGACATCACAGCACAGTGCTAAGGCTCCTGGGCCTGGACACAGCAGCGGCTGCAATATCTCAACGGAGAATACGTTTATATCTATGTGTGTGTGTGCGCGTATATATATATATATATATATATATATATATATATATATATATATATATATATATATATATTCTCCGCCGAAATCACTTTTAAACCCATTTCCACCTTTTTTTCCCTTCTCTTCCTCTTACTTTTTTTTCACGTTTTTTTACGTTTTTCTCCTTTTCGCCTCTTTTCTGGGCGTATTATTCTTCTTTTTCTTCTTTTTTTTCGTCTAATGCATACCCCATCAGTGCAGCAATGATTATTCAATACCGCCAGCAGATGGAGACACTGGGGGATAATTTTCTAAGGATTTATACTGATTTTTCCTGTCTGAATTTGTCGCACAGAAAGTTGCAGGCCAAATATGTGTGACATTTCTGCGACTTTAGCTTCTAGAGCATTTTTACAACATTATACATAGGTGCTGAATACATAAAAAGCGACTGTTCAGCGACAGACAAGTCGCATCGGCTGAAAGTAGGCCAGAATGTCAGTCCATGTTGGAGCAGGTTTAGATACAGTCTAAAGCATAGATCTCAAAGTCTGTGCACAGAATTTAGCAAGGGCCTCGCACCTTCTGATGCATCAGGTAGGTGCACAATAGCATAGCCTAACCCTCTGTACTTTGGTCTATATTGATGCGGGACATAGACAGCCAGCTGATGACCAATCCATTAGTGCAATGGATGGCTGGAAGCATTTGTCTTTGCCTTTGCAATACCACAGAAGCAATGCATGGTCAATGTACAGCAATGACACACCTGTGTGAACAGCCAGGAGATCCCCCCCCCCCCCATGTTATGTTACATAGTTACATAGTTAGTACGGTCGAAAAAAGACATATGTCCATCAAGTTCAACCAGGGAATTAAGGGGTAGGGGTGTGGCGCGATATTGGGGAAGGGATGAGATTTTATATTTCTTCATAAGCATTAATCTTATTTTGTCAATTAGGAACATTCAGGACCCACCCGCTATCAAGGCAGCTGCCTATCATGTCATGCCCTACCTGCACAGGTGTGCTGGCTACTCAAATGATCCAATTAAGGAGGCCATTTAGTCAGCAGCAGCAGAAGTCCTGTGCCTGGACGCTCCAACAGGGGCCAGACACAAGCAGAAGCAGAAGCAGCAGAAGCACCACCTTTTGTTTTTTGGCTGCAGCAGCAGCAGCAAGGCCCACAGGGCTGGCTAGCTGGCTAGCCAGCAAGCAGGTAGCAATGAAAGTAGGAATCTTTCTTTTTAACCCTGTAAGGGGGTGGTGCACTGTACCCGAAGATACTGCCATATCGGGTCAATGCATAGGGCGACGGAAGCAAGCTTCGAAATCGGCCCCCGTTCTCAAAAATCCATTTAATATATGGTCCCCAGATAGGGGACGTATCAGATATTAAACTGATAAGAACAGATACTACACTTGATCTTAGCCAAAAGGCCGAGAAGCGATAACCGTGAAAGGGGCGGGCCCAACAAGGTCCCCTTCATGGGCACTATCACTGCTTGCTGTCAGGGAGGCTGCCAGACAATTTTCCATGCACACTCTGGGCTGGGGGGCAGTCAACCACCAGTACACACAGCAGAACCTAAACCCATACCATTATTGCTAAGCAGCAAGACAGGGGCCCATTGCACTCCCACGGGGCCTTTTTAAATGCAATCCATAACCCGGATTTGCCAGGAACCCTTCTTACTCCTCCTACTTGCATGTGACACTGGGCTTAGGATCTGCATAGGAAACACACACACAAGCACACACCTACCTTTGTTGCCTGCAGATGCCTCCTTGGCTGTCCCCAAACGGTATCAAACCAACACCCACGGGAAGCTGTAAGCATAGAGGACATGCCTGCACCCCATTGGACTTACCTGTGTGGGTTAAATCCGGGTTATTTGACAACCTATGGCGGTGATGGTTCTGCTCAGGCAGAGCAGTGCTGATGCTCCTCATAAAGCTGTCGCTGCTGTGAAGGTTCTAGGTGACATCACAAATCCCTATGGTTACATACACAACAAAGCTGGGTTGTTGTTGTTTACACTCTGCAAGGCCTGTGGAAGTGAGTGACATCATAGCACTGTAGTTCTGAGGGTTCTAGATGGATGCAACAATCTCCTGTTGCTTCTATGAAGGCCGTAATAGACGACATCACCAAACAGCTCCATAGTCACATACACAGCAAAGGAGAGATGTTGTTTACACCTAGTGATGTCAGTGGTATTGAGTGACATCACAGCACAGTGCTAAGGCTCCTGGGCCTGGACACAGCAGCGGCTGCAATATCTCAACGGAGAATACGTTTATATATATGTGTGTGTGTGCGCGTATATATATATATATATATATATATATATATATATATATATATTTCTCCGCCGAAATCACTTTTAAACCCATTTCCACCTTTTTTTCCCTTCTCTTCCTCTTACTTTTTTTTCACGTTTTTTTACGTTTTTCTCCTTTTCGCCTCTTTTCTGGGCGTATTATTCTTCTTTTTCTTCTTTTTTTTCGTCTAATGCATACCCCATCAGTGCAGCAATGCTTATTCAATACCGCCAGCAGATGGAGACACTGGGGGATAATTTTCTAAGGATTTATACTGATTTTTCCTGTCTGAATTTGTCGCACAGAAAGTTGCAGGCCAAATATGTGTGACATTTCTGCGACTTTAGCTTCTAGAGCATTTTTACAACATTATACATAGGTGCTGAATACATAAAAAGCGACTGTTCAGCGACAGACAAGTCGCATCGGCTGAAAGTAGGCCAGAATGTCAGTCCATGTTGGAGCAGGTTTAGATACAGTCTAAAGCATAGATCTCAAAGTCTGTGCACAGAATTTAGCAAGGGCCTCGCACCTTCTGATGCATCAGGTAGGTGCACAATAGCATAGCCTAACCCTCTGTACTTTGGTCTATATTGATGCGGGACATAGACAGCCAGCTGATGACCAATCCATTAGTGCAATGGATGGCTGGAAGCATTTGTCTTTGCCTTTGCAATACCACAGAAGCAATGCATGGTCAATGTACAGCAATGACACACCTGTGTGAACAGCCAGGAGACCCCCCCCCCCCCCCCATGTTATGTTACATAGTTACATAGTTAGTACGGTCGAAAAAAGACATATGTCCATCAAGTTCAACCAGGGAATTAAGGGGTAGGGGTGTGGCGCGATATTGGGGAAGGGATGAGATTTTATATTTCTTCATAAGCATTAATCTTATTTTGTCAATTAGGAACATTCAGGACCCACCCGCTATCAAGGCAGCTGCCTATCATGTCATGCCCTACCTGCACAGGTGTGCTGGCTACTCAAATGATCCAATTAAGGAGGCCATTTAGTCAGCAGCAGCAGAAGTCCTGTGCCTGGACGCTCCAACAGGGGCCAGACACAAGCAGAAGCAGAAGCAGCAGAAGCAGCAGCAGCACCACCTTTTGTTTTTTGGCTGCAGCAGCAGCAGCAAGGCCCACAGGGCTGGCTAGCTGGCTAGCCAGCAAGCAGGTAGCAATGAAAGTAGGAATCTTTCTTTTTAACCCTGTAAGGGGGTGGTGCACTGTACCCGAAGATACTGCCATATCGGGTCAATGCATAGGGCGACGGAAGCAAGCTTCGAAATCGGCCCCCGTTCTCAAAAATCCATTTAATATATGGTCCCCAGATAGGGGACGTATCAGATATTAAACTGATAAGAACAGATACTACACTTGATCTTAGCCAAAAGGCCGAGAAGCGATAACCGTGAAAGGGGCGGGCCCAACAAGGTCCCCTTCATGGGCACTATCACTGCTTGCTGTCAGGGAGGCTGCCAGACAATTTTCCATGCACACTCTGGGCTGGGGGGCAGTCAACCACCAGTACACACAGCAGAACCTAAACCCATACCATTATTGCTAAGCAGCAAGACAGGGGCCCATTGCACTCCCACGGGGCCTTTTTAAATGCAATCCATAACCCGGATTTGCCAGGAACCCTTCTTACTCCTCCTACTTGCATGTGACACTGGGCTTAGGATCTGCATAGGAAACACACACACAAGCACACACCTACCTTTGTTGCCTGCAGATGCCTCCTTGGCTGTCCCCAAACGGTATCAAACCAACACCCACGGGAAGCTGTAAGCATAGAGGACATGCCTGCACCCCATTGGACTTACCTGTGTGGGTTAAATCCGGGTTATTTGACAACCTATGGCGGTGATGGTTCTGCTCAGGCAGAGCAGTGCTGATGCTCCTCATAAAGCTGTCGCTGCTGTGAAGGTTCTAGGTGACATCACAAATCCCTATGGTTACATACACAACAAAGCTGGGTTGTTGTTGTTTACACTCTGCAAGGCCTGTGGAAGTGAGTGACATCATAGCACTGTAGTTCTGAGGGTTCTAGATGGATGCAACAATCTCCTGTTGCTTCTATGAAGGCCGTAATAGACGACATCACCAAACAGCTCCATAGTCACATACACAGCAAAGGAGAGATGTTGTTTACACCTAGTGATGTCAGTGGTATTGAGTGACATCACAGCACAGTGCTAAGGCTCCTGGGCCTGGACACAGCAGCGGCTGCAATATCTCAACGGAGAATACGTTTATATCTATGTGTGTGTGTGCGCGTATATATATATATATATATATATATATATATATATATTTCTCCGCCGAAATCACTTTTAAACCCATTTCCACCTTTTTTTCCCTTCTCTTCCTCTTACTTTTTTTCACGTTTTTTTACGTTTTTCTCCTTTTCGCCTCTTTTCTGGGCGTATTATTCTTCTTTTTCTTCTTTTTTTTCGTCTAATGCATACCCCATCAGTGCAGCAATGCTTATTCAATACCGCCAGCAGATGGAGACACTGGGGGATAATTTTCTAAGGATTTATACTGATTTTTCCTGTCTGAATTTGTCGCACAGAAAGTTGCAGGCCAAATATGTGTGACATTTCTGCGACTTTAGCTTCTAGAGCATTTTTACAACATTATACATAGGTGCTGAATACATAAAAAGCGACTGTTCAGCGACAGACAAGTCGCATCGGCTGAAAGTAGGCCAGAATGTCAGTCCATGTTGGAGCAGGTTTAGATACAGTCTAAAGCATAGATCTCAAAGTCTGTGCACAGAATTTAGCAAGGGCCTCGCACCTTCTGATGCATCAGGTAGGTGCACAATAGCATAGCCTAACCCTCTGTACTTTGGTCTATATTGATGCGGGACATAGACAGCCAGCTGATGACCAATCCATTAGTGCAATGGATGGCTGGAAGCATTTGTCTTTGCCTTTGCAATACCACAGAAGCAATGCATGGTCAATGTACAGCAATGACACACCTGTGTGAACAGCCAGGAGACCCCCCCCCCCCCATGTTATGTTACATAGTTACATAGTTAGTACGGTCGAAAAAAGACATATGTCCATCAAGTTCAACCAGGGAATTAAGGGGTAGGGGTGTGGCGCGATATTGGGGAAGGGATGAGATTTTATATTTCTTCATAAGCATTAATCTTATTTTGTCAATTAGGAACATTCAGGACCCACCCGCTATCAAGGCAGCTGCCTATCATGTCATGCCCTACCTGCACAGGTGTGCTGGCTACTCAAATGATCCAATTAAGGAGGCCATTTAGTCAGCAGCAGCAGAAGTCCTGTGCCTGGACGCTCCAACAGGGGCCAGACACAAGCAGAAGCAGAAGCAGCAGAAGCAGCAGCAGCACCACCTTTTGTTTTTTGGCTGCAGCAGCAGCAGCAAGGCCCACAGGGCTGGCTAGCTGGCTAGCCAGCAAGCAGGTAGCAATGAAAGTAGGAATCTTTCTTTTTAACCCTGTAAGGGGGTGGTGCACTGTACCCGAAGATACTGCCATATCGGGTCAATGCATAGGGCGACGGAAGCAAGCTTCGAAATCGGCCCCCGTTCTCAAAAATCCATTTAATATATGGTCCCCAGATAGGGGACGTATCAGATATTAAACTGATAAGAACAGATACTACACTTGATCTTAGCCAAAAGGCCGAGAAGCGATAACCGTGAAAGGGGCGGGCCCAACAAGGTCCCCTTCATGGGCACTATCACTGCTTGCTGTCAGGGAGGCTGCCAGACAATTTTCCATGCACACTCTGGGCTGGGGGGCAGTCAACCACCAGTACACACAGCAGAACCTAAACCCATACCATTATTGCTAAGCAGCAAGACAGGGGCCCATTGCACTCCCACGGGGCCTTTTTAAATGCAATCCATAACCCGGATTTGCCAGGAACCCTTCTTACTCCTCCTACTTGCATGTGACACTGGGCTTAGGATCTGCATAGGAAACACACACACAAGCACACACCTACCTTTGTTGCCTGCAGATGCCTCCTTGGCTGTCCCCAAACGGTATCAAACCAACACCCACGGGAAGCTGTAAGCATAGAGGACATGCCTGCACCCCATTGGACTTACCTGTGTGGGTTAAATCCGGGTTATTTGACAACCTATGGCGGTGATGGTTCTGCTCAGGCAGAGCAGTGCTGATGCTCCTCATAAAGCTGTCGCTGCTGTGAAGGTTCTAGGTGACATCACAAATCCCTATGGTTACATACACAACAAAGCTGGGTTGTTGTTGTTTACACTCTGCAAGGCCTGTGGAAGTGAGTGACATCATAGCACTGTAGTTCTGAGGGTTCTAGATGGATGCAACAATCTCCTGTTGCTTCTATGAAGGCCGTAATAGACGACATCACCAAACAGCTCCATAGTCACATACACAGCAAAGGAGAGATGTTGTTTACACCTAGTGATGTCAGTGGTATTGAGTGACATCACAGCACAGTGCTAAGGCTCCTGGGCCTGGACACAGCAGCGGCTGCAATATCTCAACGGAGAATACGTTTATATCTATGTGTGTGTGTGCGCGTATATATATATATATATATATATATATATATATATATATATTTCTCCGCCGAAATCACTTTTAAACCCATTTCCACCTTTTTTTCCCTTCTCTTCCTCTTACTTTTTTTTCACGTTTTTTTACGTTTTTCTCCTTTTCGCCTCTTTTCTGGGCGTATTATTCTTCTTTTTCTTCTTTTTTTTCGTCTAATGCATACCCCATCAGTGCAGCAATGCTTATTCAATACCGCCAGCAGATGGAGACACTGGGGGATAATTTTCTAAGGATTTATACTGATTTTTCCTGTCTGAATTTGTCGCACAGAAAGTTGCAGGCCAAATATGTGTGACATTTCTGCGACTTTAGCTTCTAGAGCATTTTTACAACATTATACATAGGTGCTGAATACATAAAAAGCGACTGTTCAGCGACAGACAAGTCGCATCGGCTGAAAGTAGGCCAGAATGTCAGTCCATGTTGGAGCAGGTTTAGATACAGTCTAAAGCATAGATCTCAAAGTCTGTGCACAGAATTTAGCAAGGGCCTCGCACCTTCTGATGCATCAGGTAGGTGCACAATAGCATAGCCTAACCCTCTGTACTTTGGTCTATATTGATGCGGGACATAGACAGCCAGCTGATGACCAATCCATTAGTGCAATGGATGGCTGGAAGCATTTGTCTTTGCCTTTGCAATACCACAGAAGCAATGCATGGTCAATGTACAGCAATGACACACCTGTGTGAACAGCCAGGAGACCCCCCCCCCCCCCCCCCCCATGTTATGTTACATAGTTACATAGTTAGTACGGTCGAAAAAAGACATATGTCCATCAAGTTCAACCAGGGAATTAAGGGGTAGGGGTGTGGCGCGATATTGGGGAAGGGATGAGATTTTATATTTCTTCATAAGCATTAATCTTATTTTGTCAATTAGGAACATTCAGGACCCACCCGCTATCAAGGCAGCTGCCTATCATGTCATGCCCTACCTGCACAGGTGTGCTGGCTACTCAAATGATCCAATTAAGGAGGCCATTTAGTCAGCAGCAGCAGAAGTCCTGTGCCTGGACGCTCCAACAGGGGCCAGACACAAGCAGAAGCAGAAGCAGCAGAAGCAGCAGCAGCACCACCTTTTGTTTTTTGGCTGCAGCAGCAGCAGCAAGGCCCACAGGGCTGGCTAGCTGGCTAGCCAGCAAGCAGGTAGCAATGAAAGTAGGAATCTTTCTTTTTAACCCTGTAAGGGGGTGGTGCACTGTACCCGAAGATACTGCCATATCGGGTCAATGCATAGGGCGACGGAAGCAAGCTTCGAAATCGGCCCCCGTTCTCAAAAATCCATTTAATATATGGTCCCCAGATAGGGGACGTATCAGATATTAAACTGATAAGAACAGATTTTTTTTTTTTTTTTTTTTTTTTTTTATAAGCCGAGGAACGTGCTTTCGATTCACCCAAAGTGCAAGAAAAAGTGCAAACGTGTTACACTAAAAAAACGTGCACAAAGGATGCGGTCTATCGCAAGCCCTTCTCCGATAGGAGAGAGGCCCCCCAACAAACCTTACCCTTCGCCTCCGGACCAAAAGGTACCTGCGAGGTTCCAGGTTCGATGTCCCTTTTCGCCGAAGCTACTAGGGGACCACAAATGCTCCCGGCATCCCCCTTGGCGTTAGCCAAGGTATCTGCCCGCAGAGCCGATTACGGTAGGTACCCTGCAAAAGCAGGAGTACCCGGGGTGTTTGCAGGGAGGTGCGGAACCTAATGGCCACACACACCTCCCCTAGACCGCCAGGAGGGACACCCAGAAGGGCTACCGCATCCTGACCAATCCTGTGAACACACAACACGCAAAAAGTGACACAGTGAGACAAAAAAGAAATAAATAAGTGAATGTGTGCAGATATACTGCCCGGACATCCGGCCGGATCTATAAAAATTTCTCTGATCCTAGCCAGAAGGCCGGGAATCAAGAGGTGAGTGCCACAAGGTGAAGAGATTATGGTGCCCGTGCTTCAACTCAGTGAGTCTATCCTCCCAGTGAGTTTCGGCACCTCGGGGTCACCACTCCCCGAGGCACAAAAGTACCTCGGCTCTAGACCCTCTCAGCCTCATGGCGAGACCCGGAGGGAACAGGTCACATCGGGGCAGCCGTCGAGCTGATTCCTCAGAACCAGCCCCGGAAAGCCCTGGTACACCTGCATCCTCCATGCAGCACCCATCCCCACCAGCCCCATACCGGCGTTACTGTCCACCGGCATGAAAAACTGATAAGAACAGATACTACACTTGATCTTAGCCAAAAGGCCGAGAAGCGATAACCGTGAAAGGGGCGGGCCCAACAAGGTCCCCTTCATGGGCACTATCACTGCTTGCTGTCAGGGAGGCTGCCAGACAATTTTCCATGCACACTCTGGGCTGGGGGGCAGTCAACCACCAGTACACACAGCAGAACCTAAACCCATACCATTATTGCTAAGCAGCAAGACAGGGGCCCATTGCACTCCCACGGGGCCTTTTTAAATGCAATCCATAACCCGGATTTGCCAGGAACCCTTCTTACTCCTCCTACTTGCATGTGACACTGGGCTTAGGATCTGCATAGGAAACACACACACAAGCACACACCTACCTTTGTTGCCTGCAGATGCCTCCTTGGCTGTCCCCAAACGGTATGAAACCAACACCCACGGGAAGCTGTAAGCATAGAGGACATGCCTGCACCCCATTGGACTTACCTGTGTGGGTTAAATCCGGGTTATTTGACAACCTATGGCGGTGATGGTTCTGCTCAGGCAGAGCAGTGCTGATGCTCCTCATAAAGCTGTCGCTGCTGTGAAGGTTCTAGGTGACATCACAAATCCCTATGGTTACATACACAACAAAGCTGGGTTGTTGTTGTTTACACTCTGCAAGGCCTGTGGAAGTGAGTGACATCATAGCACTGTAGTTCTGAGGGTTCTAGATGGATGCAACAATCTCCTGTTGCTTCTATGAAGGCCGTAATAGACGACATCACCAAACAGCTCCATAGTCACATACACAGCAAAGGAGAGATGTTGTTTACACCTAGTGATGTCAGTGGTATTGAGTGACATCACAGCACAGTGCTAAGGCTCCTGGGCCTGGACACAGCAGCGGCTGCAATATCTCAACGGAGAATACGTTTATATCTATGTGTGTGTGTGCGCGTATATATATATATATATATATATATATATTTCTCCGCCGAAATCACTTTTAAACCCATTTCCACCTTTTTTTCCCTTCTCTTCCTCTTACTTTTTTTTCACGTTTTTTTACGTTTTTCTCCTTTTCGCCTCTTTTCTGGGCGTATTATTCTTCTTTTTCTTCTTTTTTTTCGTCTAATGCATACCCCATCAGTGCAGCAATGCTTATTCAATACCGCCAGCAGATGGAGACACTGGGGGATAATTTTCTAAGGATTTATACTGATTTTTCCTGTCTGAATTTGTCGCACAGAAAGTTGCAGGCCAAATATGTGTGACATTTCTGCGACTTTAGCTTCTAGAGCATTTTTACAACATTATACATAGGTGCTGAATACATAAAAAGCGACTGTTCAGCGACAGACAAGTCGCATCGGCTGAAAGTAGGCCAGAATGTCAGTCCATGTTGGAGCAGGTTTAGATACAGTCTAAAGCATAGATCTCAAAGTCTGTGCACAGAATTTAGCAAGGGCCTCGCACCTTCTGATGCATCAGGTAGGTGCACAATAGCATAGCCTAACCCTCTGTACTTTGGTCTATATTGATGCGGGACATAGACAGCCAGCTGATGACCAATCCATTAGTGCAATGGATGGCTGGAAGCATTTGTCTTTGCCTTTGCAATACCACAGAAGCAATGCATGGTCAATGTACAGCAATGACACACCTGTGTGAACAGCCAGGAGACCCCCCCCCCCCCCCCCATGTTATGTTACATAGTTACATAGTTAGTACGGTCGAAAAAAGACATATGTCCATCAAGTTCAACCAGGGAATTAAGGGGTAGGGGTGTGGCGCGATATTGGGGAAGGGATGAGATTTTATATTTCTTCATAAGCATTAATCTTATTTTGTCAATTAGGAACATTCAGGACCCACCCGCTATCAAGGCAGCTGCCTATCATGTCATGCCCTACCTGCACAGGTGTGCTGGCTACTCAAATGATCCAATTAAGGAGGCCATTTAGTCAGCAGCAGCAGAAGTCCTGTGCCTGGACGCTCCAACAGGGGCCAGACACAAGCAGAAGCAGAAGCAGCAGAAGCAGCAGCAGCACCAACTTTTGTTTTTTGGCTGCAGCAGCAGCAGCAAGGCCAACAGGGCTGGCTAGCTGGCTAGCCAGCAAGCAGGTAGCAATGAAAGTAGGAATCTTTCTTTTTAACCCTGTAAGGGGGTGGTGCACTGTACCCGAAGATACTGCCATATCGGGTCAATGCATAGGGCGACGGAAGCAAGCTTCGAAATCGGCCCCCGTTCTCAAAAATCCATTTAATATATGGTCCCCAGATAGGGGACGTATCAGATATTAAACTGATAAGAACAGATACTACACTTGATCTTAGCCAAAAGGCCGAGAAGCGATAACCGTGAAAGGGGCGGGCCCAACAAGGTCCCCTTCATGGGCACTATCACTGCTTGCTGTCAGGGAGGCTGCCAGACAATTTTCCATGCACACTCTGGGCTGGGGGGCAGTCAACCACCAGTACACACAGCAGAACCTAAACCCATACCATTATTGCTAAGCAGCAAGACAGGGGCCCATTGCACTCCCACGGGGCCTTTTTAAATGCAATCCATAACCCGGATTTGCCAGGAACCCTTCTTACTCCTCCTACTTGCATGTGACACTGGGCTTAGGATCTGCATAGGAAACACACACACAAGCACACACCTACCTTTGTTGCCTGCAGATGCCTCCTTGGCTGTCCCCAAACGGTATCAAACCAACACCCACGGGAAGCTGTAAGCATAGAGGACATGCCTGCACCCCATTGGACTTACCTGTGTGGGTTAAATCCGGGTTATTTGACAACCTATGGCGGTGATGGTTCTGCTCAGGCAGAGCAGTGCTGATGCTCCTCATAAAGCTGTCGCTGCTGTGAAGGTTCTAGGTGACATCACAAATCCCTATGGTTACATACACAACAAAGCTGGGTTGTTGTTGTTTACACTCTGCAAGGCCTGTGGAAGTGAGTGACATCATAGCACTGTAGTTCTGAGGGTTCTAGATGGATGCAACAATCTCCTGTTGCTTCTATGAAGGCCGTAATAGACGACATCACCAAACAGCTCCATAGTCACATACACAGCAAAGGAGAGATGTTGTTTACACCTAGTGATGTCAGTGGTATTGAGTGACATCACAGCACAGTGCTAAGGCTCCTGGGCCTGGACACAGCAGCGGCTGCAATATCTCAACGGAGAATACGTTTATATCTATGTGTGTGTGTGCGCGTATATATATATATATATATATATATATATATATATATATATATATATATATATATATATATATTTCTCCGCCGAAATCACTTTTAAACCCATTTCCACCTTTTTTTCCCTTCTCTTCCTCTTACTTTTTTTTCACGTTTTTTTACGTTTTTCTCCTTTTCGCCTCTTTTCTGGGCGTATTATTCTTCTTTTTCTTCTTTTTTTTCGTCTAATGCATACCCCATCAGTGCAGCAATGCTTATTCAATACCGCCAGCAGATGGAGACACTGGGGGATAATTTTCTAAGGATTTATACTGATTTTTCCTGTCTGAATTTGTCGCACAGAAAGTTGCAGGCCAAATATGTGTGACATTTCTGCGACTTTAGCTTCTAGAGCATTTTTACAACATTATACATAGGTGCTGAATACATAAAAAGCGACTGTTCAGCGACAGACAAGTCGCATCGGCTGAAAGTAGGCCAGAATGTCAGTCCATGTTGGAGCAGGTTTAGATACAGTCTAAAGCATAGATCTCAAAGTCTGTGCACAGAATTTAGCAAGGGCCTCGCACCTTCTGATGCATCAGGTAGGTGCACAATAGCATAGCCTAACCCTCTGTACTTTGGTCTATATTGATGCGGGACATAGACAGCCAGCTGATGACCAATCCATTAGTGCAATGGATGGCTGGAAGCATTTGTCTTTGCCTTTGCAATACCACAGAAGCAATGCATGGTCAATGTACAGCAATGACACACCTGTGTGAACAGCCAGGAGACCCCCCCCCCCCCCCCATGTTATGTTACATAGTTACATAGTTAGTACGGTCGAAAAAAGACATATGTCCATCAAGTTCAACCAGGGAATTAAGGGGTAGGGGTGTGGCGCGATATTGGGGAAGGGATGAGATTTTATATTTCTTCATAAGCATTAATCTTATTTTGTCAATTAGGAACATTCAGGACCCACCCGCTATCAAGGCAGCTGCCTATCATGTCATGCCCTACCTGCACAGGTGTGCTGGCTACTCAAATGATCCAATTAAGGAGGCCATTTAGTCAGCAGCAGCAGAAGTCCTGTGCCTGGACGCTCCAACAGGGGCCAGACACAAGCAGAAGCAGAAGCAGCAGAAGCAGCAGCAGCACCACCTTTTGTTTTTTGGCTGCAGCAGCAGCAGCAAGGCCCACAGGGCTGGCTAGCTGGCTAGCCAGCAAGCAGGTAGCAATGAAAGTAGGAATCTTTCTTTTTAACCCTGTAAGGGGGTGGTGCACTGTACCCGAAGATACTGCCATATCGGGTCAATGCATAGGGCGACGGAAGCAAGCTTCGAAATCGGCCCCCGTTCTCAAAAATCCATTTAATATATGGTCCCCAGATAGGGGACGTATCAGATATTAAACTGATAAGAACAGATACTACACTTGATCTTAGCCAAAAGGCCGAGAAGCGATAACCGTGAAAGGGGCGGGCCCAACAAGGTCCCCTTCATGGGCACTATCACTGCTTGCTGTCAGGGAGGCTGCCAGACAATTTTCCATGCACACTCTGGGCTGGGGGGCAGTCAACCACCAGTACACACAGCAGAACCTAAACCCATACCATTATTGCTAAGCAGCAAGACAGGGGCCCATTGCACTCCCACGGGGCCTTTTTAAATGCAATCCATAACCCGGATTTGCCAGGAACCCTTCTTACTCCTCCTACTTGCATGTGACACTGGGCTTAGGATCTGCATAGGAAACACACACACAAGCACACACCTACCTTTGTTGCCTGCAGATGCCTCCTTGGCTGTCCCCAAACGGTATCAAACCAACACCCACGGGAAGCTGTAAGCATAGAGGACATGCCTGCACCCCATTGGACTTACCTGTGTGGGTTAAATCCGGGTTATTTGACAACCTATGGCGGTGATGGTTCTGCTCAGGCAGAGCAGTGCTGATGCTCCTCATAAAGCTGTCGCTGCTGTGAAGGTTCTAGGTGACATCACAAATCCCTATGGTTACATACACAACAAAGCTGGGTTGTTGTTGTTTACACTCTGCAAGGCCTGTGGAAGTGAGTGACATCATAGCACTGTAGTTCTGAGGGTTCTAGATGGATGCAACAATCTCCTGTTGCTTCTATGAAGGCCGTAATAGACGACATCACCAAACAGCTCCATAGTCACATACACAGCAAAGGAGAGATGTTGTTTACACCTAGTGATGTCAGTGGTATTGAGTGACATCACAGCACAGTGCTAAGGCTCCTGGGCCTGGACACAGCAGCGGCTGCAATATCTCAACGGAGAATACGTTTATATCTATGTGTGTGTGTGCGCGTATATATATATATATATATATATATATATATATATATTTCTCCGCCGAAATCACTTTTAAACCCATTTCCACCTTTTTTTCCCTTCTCTTCCTCTTACTTTTTTTTCACGTTTTTTTACGTTTTTCTCCTTTTCGCCTCTTTTCTGGGCGTATTATTCTTCTTTTTCTTCTTTTTTTTCGTCTAATGCATACCCCATCAGTGCAGCAATGCTTATTCAATACCGCCAGCAGATGGAGACACTGGGGGATAATTTTCTAAGGATTTATACTGATTTTTCCTGTCTGAATTTGTCGCACAGAAAGTTGCAGGCCAAATATGTGTGACATTTCTGCGACTTTAGCTTCTAGAGCATTTTTACAACATTATACATAGGTGCTGAATACATAAAAAGCGACTGTTCAGCGACAGACAAGTCGCATCGGCTGAAAGTAGGCCAGAATGTCAGTCCATGTTGGAGCAGGTTTAGATACAGTCTAAAGCATAGATCTCAAAGTCTGTGCACAGAATTTAGCAAGGGCCTCGCACCTTCTGATGCATCAGGTAGGTGCACAATAGCATAGCCTAACCCTCTGTACTTTGGTCTATATTGATGCGGGACATAGACAGCCAGCTGATGACCAATCCATTAGTGCAATGGATGGCTGGAAGCATTTGTCTTTGCCTTTGCAATACCACAGAAGCAATGCATGGTCAATGTACAGCAATGACACACCTGTGTGAACAGCCAGGAGACCCCCCCCCCCCCCCCCATGTTATGTTACATAGTTACATAGTTAGTACGGTCGAAAAAAGACATATGTCCATCAAGTTCAACCAGGGAATTAAGGGGTAGGGGTGTGGCGCGATATTGGGGAAGGGATGAGATTTTATATTTCTTCATAAGCATTAATCTTATTTTGTCAATTAGGAACATTCAGGACCCACCCGCTATCAAGGCAGCTGCCTATCATGTCATGCCCTACCTGCACAGGTGTGCTGGCTACTCAAATGATCCAATTAAGGAGGCCATTTAGTCAGCAGCAGCAGAAGTCCTGTGCCTGGACGCTCCAACAGGGGCCAGACACAAGCAGAAGCAGAAGCAGCAGAAGCAGCAGCAGCACCACCTTTTGTTTTTTGGCTGCAGCAGCAGCAGCAAGGCCCACAGGGCTGGCTAGCTGGCTAGCCAGCAAGCAGGTAGCAATGAAAGTAGGAATCTTTCTTTTTAACCCTGTAAGGGGGTGGTGCACTGTACCCGAAGATACTGCCATATCGGGTCAATGCATAGGGCGACGGAAGCAAGCTTCGAAATCGGCCCCCGTTCTCAAAAATCCATTTAATATATGGTCCCCAGATAGGGGACGTATCAGATATTAAACTGATAAGAACAGATACTACACTTGATCTTAGCCAAAAGGCCGAGAAGCGATAACCGTGAAAGGGGCGGGCCCAACAAGGTCCCCTTCATGGGCACTATCACTGCTTGCTGTCAGGGAGGCTGCCAGACAATTTTCCATGCACACTCTGGGCTGGGGGGCAGTCAACCACCAGTACACACAGCAGAACCTAAACCCATACCATTATTGCTAAGCAGCAAGACAGGGGCCCATTGCACTCCCCACGGGGCCTTTTTAAATGCAATCCATAACCCGGATTTGCCAGGAACCCTTCTTACTCCTCCTACTTGCATGTGACACTGGGCTTAGGATCTGCATAGGAAACACACACACAAGCACACACCTACCTTTGTTGCCTGCAGATGCCTCCTTGGCTGTCCCCAAACGATATCAAACCAACACCCACGGGAAGCTGTAAGCATAGAGGACATGCCTGCACCCCATTGGACTTACCTGTGTGGGTTAAATCCGGGTTATTTGACAACCTATGGCGGTGATGGTTCTGCTCAGGCAGAGCAGTGCTGATGCTCCTCATAAAGCTGTCGCTGCTGTGAAGGTTCTAGGTGACATCACAAATCCCTATGGTTACATACACAACAAAGCTGGGTTGTTGTTGTTTACACTCTGCAAGGCCTGTGGAAGTGAGTGACATCATAGCACTGTAGTTCTGAGGGTTCTAGATGGATGCAACAATCTCCTGTTGCTTCTATGAAGGCCGTAATAGACGACATCACCAAACAGCTCCATAGTCACATACACAGCAAAGGAGAGATGTTGTTTACACCTAGTGATGTCAGTGGTATTGAGTGACATCACAGCACAGTGCTAAGGCTCCTGGGCCTGGACACAGCAGCGGCTGCAATATCTCAACGGAGAATACGTTTATATCTATGTGTGTGTGTGCGCGTATATATATATATATATATATATATATATATATATATATATTTCTCCGCCGAAATCACTTTTAAACCCATTTCCACCTTTTTTTCCCTTCTCTTCCTCTTACTTTTTTTTCACGTTTTTTTACGTTTTTCTCCTTTTCGCCTCTTTTCTGGGCGTATTATTCTTCTTTTTCTTCTTTTTTTTCGTCTAATGCATACCCCATCAGTGCAGCAATGCTTATTCAATACCGCCAGCAGATGGAGACACTGGGGGATAATTTTCTAAGGATTTATACTGATTTTTCCTGTCTGAATTTGTCGCACAGAAAGTTGCAGGCCAAATATGTGTGACATTTCTGCGACTTTAGCTTCTAGAGCATTTTTACAACATTATACATAGGTGCTGAATACATAAAAAGCGACTGTTCAGCGACAGACAAGTCGCATCGGCTGAAAGTAGGCCAGAATGTCAGTCCATGTTGGAGCAGGTTTAGATACAGTCTAAAGCATAGATCTCAAAGTCTGTGCACAGAATTTAGCAAGGGCCTCGCACCTTCTGATGCATCAGGTAGGTGCACAATAGCATAGCCTAACCCTCTGTACTTTGGTCTATATTGATGCGGGACATAGACAGCCAGCTGATGACCAATCCATTAGTGCAATGGATGGCTGGAAGCATTTGTCTTTGCCTTTGCAATACCACAGAAGCAATGCATGGTCAATGTACAGCAATGACACACCTGTGTGAACAGCCAGGAGACCCCCCCCCCCCCCCCCCCCCATGTTATGTTACATAGTTACATAGTTAGTACGGTCGAAAAAAGACATATGTCCATCAAGTTCCACCAGGGAATTAAGGGGTAGGGGTGTGGCGCGATATTGGGGAAGGGATGAGATTTTATATTTCTTCATAAGCATTAATCTTATTTTGTCAATTAGGAACATTCAGGACCCACCCGCTATCAAGGCAGCTGCCTATCATGTCATGCCCTACCTGCACAGGTGTGCTGGCTACTCAAATGATCCAATTAAGGAGGCCATTTAGTCAGCAGCAGCAGAAGTCCTGTGCCTGGACGCTCCAACAGGGGCCAGACACAAGCAGAAGCAGCAGAAGCAGCAGCAGCACCACCTTTTGTTTTTTGGCTGCAGCAGCAGCAGCAAGGCCCACAGGGCTGGCTAGCTGGCTAGCCAGCAAGCAGGTAGCAATGAAAGTAGGAATCTTTCTTTTTAAACCCTGTAAGGGGGTGGTGCACTGTACCCGAAGATACTGCCATATCGGGTCAATGCATAGGGCGACGGAAGCAAGCTTCGAAATCGGCCCCCGTTCTCAAAAATCCATTTAATATATGGTCCCCAGATAGGGGACGTATCAGATATTAAACTGATAAGAACAGATACTACACTTGATCTTAGCCAAAAGGCCGAGAAGCGATAACCGTGAAAGGGGCGGGCCCAACAAGGTCCCCTTCATGGGCACTATCACTGCTTGCTGTCAGGGAGGCTGCCAGACAATTTTCCATGCACACTCTGGGCTGGGGGGCAGTCAACCACCAGTACACACAGCAGAACCTAAACCCATACCATTATTGCTAAGCAGCAAGACAGGGGCCCATTGCACTCCCACGGGGCCTTTTTAAATGCAATCCATAACCCGGATTTGCCAGGAACCCTTCTTACTCCTCCTACTTGCATGTGACACTGGGCTTAGGATCTGCATAGGAAACACACACACAAGCACACACCTACCTTTGTTGCCTGCAGATGCCTCCTTGGCTGTCCCCAAACGGTATCAAACCAACACCCACGGGAAGCTGTAAGCATAGAGGACATGCCTGCACCCCATTGGACTTACCTGTGTGGGTTAAATCCGGGTTATTTGACAACCTATGGCGGTGATGGTTCTGCTCAGGCAGAGCAGTGCTGATGCTCCTCATAAAGCTGTCGCTGCTGTGAAGGTTCTAGGTGACATCACAAATCCCTATGGTTACATACACAACAAAGCTGGGTTGTTGTTGTTTACACTCTGCAAGGCCTGTGGAAGTGAGTGACATCATAGCACTGTAGTTCTGAGGGTTCTAGATGGATGCAACAATCTCCTGTTGCTTCTATGAAGGCCGTAATAGACGACATCACCAAACAGCTCCATAGTCACATACACAGCAAAGGAGAGATGTTGTTTACACCTAGTGATGTCAGTGGTATTGAGTGACATCACAGCACAGTGCTAAGGCTCCTGGGCCTGGACACAGCAGCGGCTGCAATATCTCAACGGAGAATACGTTTATATCTATGTGTGTGTGTGCGCGTATATATATATATATATATATATATATATATATATATTTCTCCGCCGAAATCACTTTTAAACCCATTTCCACCTTTTTTTCCCTTCTCTTCCTCTTACTTTTTTTCACGTTTTTTTACGTTTTTCTCCTTTTCGCCTCTTTTCTGGGCGTATTATTCTTCTTTTTCTTCTTTTTTTTCGTCTAATGCATACCCCATCAGTGCAGCAATGCTTATTCAATACCGCCAGCAGATGGAGACACTGGGGGATAATTTTCTAAGGATTTATACTGATTTTTCCTGTCTGAATTGTCGCACAGAAAGTTGCAGGCCAAATATGTGTGACATTTCTGCGACTTTAGCTTCTAGAGCATTTTTACAACATTATACATAGGTGCTGAATACATAAAAAGCGACTGTTCAGCGACAGACAAGTCGCATCGGCTGAAAGTAGGCCAGAATGTCAGTCCATGTTGGAGCAGGTTTAGATACAGTCTAAAGCATAGATCTCAAAGTCTGTGCACAGAATTTAGCAAGGGCCTCGCACCTTCTGATGCATCAGGTAGGTGCACAATAGCATAGCCTAACCCTCTGTACTTTGGTCTATATTGATGCGGGACATAGACAGCCAGCTGATGACCAATCCATTAGTGCAATGGATGGCTGGAAGCATTTGTCTTTGCCTTTGCAATACCACAGAAGCAATGCATGGTCAATGTACAGCAATGACACACCTGTGTGAACAGCCAGGAGACCCCCCCCCCCCCCCCCATGTTATGTTACATAGTTACATAGTTAGTACGGTCGAAAAAAGACATATGTCCATCAAGTTCAACCAGGGAATTAAGGGGTAGGGGTGTGGCGCGATATTGGGGAAGGGATGAGATTTTATATTTCTTCATAAGCATTAATCTTATTTTGTCAATTAGGAACATTCAGGACCCACCCGCTATCAAGGCAGCTGCCTATCATGTCATGCCCTACCTGCACAGGTGTGCTGGCTACTCAAATGATCCAATTAAGGAGGCCATTTAGTCAGCAGCAGCAGAAGTCCTGTGCCTGGACGCTCCAACAGGGGCCAGACACAAGCAGAAGCAGAAGCAGCAGAAGCAGCAGCAGCACCACCTTTGTTTTTTGGCTGCAGCAGCAGCAGCAAGGCCCACAGGGCTGGCTAGCTGGCTAGCCAGCAAGCAGGTAGCAATGAAAGTAGGAATCTTTCTTTTTAACCCTGTAAGGGGGTGGTGCACTGTACCCGAAGATACTGCCATATCGGGTCAATGCATAGGGCGACGGAAGCAAGCTTCGAAATCGGCCCCCGTTCTCAAAAATCCATTTAATATATGGTCCCCAGATAGGGGACGTATCAGATATTAAACTGATAAGAACAGATACTACACTTGATCTTAGCCAAAAGGCCGAGAAGCGATAACCGTGAAAGGGGCGGGCCCAACAAGGTCCCCTTCATGGGCACTATCACTGCTTGCTGTCAGGGAGGCTGCCAGACAATTTTCCATGCACACTCTGGGCTGGGGGGCAGTCAACCACCAGTACACACAGCAGAACCTAAACCCATACCATTATTGCTAAGCAGCAAGACAGGGGGCCCATTGCACTCCCACGGGGCCTTTTTAAATGCAATCCATAACCCGGATTTGCCAGGAACCCTTCTTACTCCTCCTACTTGCATGTGACACTGGGCTTAGGATCTGCATAGGAAACACACACACAAGCACACACCTACCTTTGTTGCCTGCAGATGCCTCCTTGGCTGTCCCCAAACGGTATCAAACCAACACCCACGGGAAGCTGTAAGCATAGAGGACATGCCTGCACCCCATTGGACTTACCTGTGTGGGTTAAATCCGGGTTATTTGACAACCTATGGCGGTGATGGTTCTGCTCAGGCAGAGCAGTGCTGATGCTCCTCATAAAGCTGTCGCTGCTGTGAAGGTTCTAGGTGACATCACAAATCCCTATGGTTACATACACAACAAAGCTGGGTTGTTGTTGTTTACACTCTGCAAGGCCTGTGGAAGTGAGTGACATCATAGCACTGTAGTTCTGAGGGTTCTAGATGGATGCAACAATCTCCTGTTGCTTCTATGAAGGCCGTAATAGACGACATCACCAAACAGCTCCATAGTCACATACACAGCAAAGGAGAGATGTTGTTTACACCTAGTGATGTCAGTGGTATTGAGTGACATCACAGCACAGTGCTAAGGCTCCTGGGCCTGGACACAGCAGCGGCTGCAATATCTCAACGGAGAATACGTTTATATCTATGTGTGTGTGTGCGCGTATATATATATATATATATATATATATATATATATATATATATATATATATTTCTCCGCCGAAATCACTTTTAAACCCATTTCCACCTTTTGTTCCCTTCTCTTCCTCTTACTTTTTTTTCACGTTTTTTTACGTTTTTCTCCTTTTCGCCTCTTTTCTGGGCGTATTATTCTTCTTTTTCTTCTTTTTTTTCGTCTAAGCATACCCCATCAGTGCAGCAATGCTTATTCAATACCGCCAGCAGATGGAGACACTGGGGGATAATTTTCTAAGGATTTATACTGATTTTTCCTGTCTGAATTTGTCGCACAGAAAGTTGCAGGCCAAATATGTGTGACATTTCTGCGACTTTAGCTTCTAGAGCATTTTTACAACATTATACATAGGTGCTGAATACATAAAAAGCGACTGTTCAGCGACAGACAAGTCGCATCGGCTGAAAGTAGGCCAGAATGTCAGTCCATGTTGGAGCAGGTTTAGATACAGTCTAAAGCATAGATCTCAAAGTCTGTGCACAGAATTTAGCAAGGGCCTCGCACCTTCTGATGCATCAGGTAGGTGCACAATAGCATAGCCTAACCCTCTGTACTTTGGTCTATATTGATGCGGGACATAGACAGCCAGCTGATGACCAATCCATTAGTGCAATGGATGGCTGGAAGCATTTGTCTTTGCCTTTGCAATACCACAGAAGCAATGCATGGTCAATGTACAGCAATGACACACCTGTGTGAACAGCCAGGAGACCCCCCCCCCCCCCCCATGTTATGTTACATAGTTACATAGTTAGTACGGTCGAAAAAAGACATATGTCCATCAAGTTCAACCAGGGAATTAAGGGGTAGGGGTGTGGCGCGATATTGGGGAAGGGATGAGATTTTATATTTCTTCATAAGCATTAATCTTATTTTGTCAATTAGGAACATTCAGGACCCACCCGCTATCAAGGCAGCTGCCTATCATGTCATGCCCTACCTGCACAGGTGTGCTGGCTACTCAAATGATCCAATTAAGGAGGCCATTTAGTCAGCAGCAGCAGAAGTCCTGTGCCTGGACGCTCCAACAGGGGCCAGACACAAGCAGAAGCAGAAGCAGCAGAAGCAGCAGCAGCACCACCTTTTGTTTTTTGGCTGCAGCAGCAGCAGCAAGGCCCACAGGGCTGGCTAGCTGGCTAGCCAGCAAGCAGGTAGCAATGAAAGTAGGAATCTTTCTTTTTAACCCTGTAAGGGGGTGGTGCACTGTACCCGAAGATACTGCCATATCGGGTCAATGCATAGGGCGACGGAAGCAAGCTTCGAAATCGGCCCCCGTTCTCAAAAATCCATTTAATATATGGTCCCCAGATAGGGGACGTATCAGATATTAAACTGATAAGAACAGATACTACACTTGATCTTAGCCAAAAGGCCGAGAAGCGATAACCGTGAAAGGGGCGGGCCCAACAAGGTCCCCTTCATGGGCACTATCACTGCTTGCTGTCAGGGAGGCTGCCAGACAATTTTCCATGCACACTCTGGGCTGGGGGGGCAGTCAACCACCAGTACACACAGCAGAACCTAAACCCATACCATTATTGCTAAGCAGCAAGACAGGGGCCCATTGCACTCCCACGGGGCCTTTTTAAATGCAATCCATAACCCGGATTTGCCAGGAACCCTTCTTACTCCTCCTACTTGCATGTGACACTGGGCTTAGGATCTGCATAGGAAACACACACACAAGCACACACCTACCTTTGTTGCCTGCAGATGCCTCCTTGGCTGTCCCCAAACGGTATCAAACCAACACCCACGGGAAGCTGTAAGCATAGAGGACATGCCTGCACCCCATTGGACTTACCTGTGTGGGTTAAATCCGGGTTATTTGACAACCTATGGCGGTGATGGTTCTGCTCAGGCAGAGCAGTGCTGATGCTCCTCATAAAGCTGTCGCTGCTGTGAAGGTTCTAGGTGACATCACAAATCCCTATGGTTACATACACAACAAAGCTGGGTTGTTGTTGTTTACACTCTGCAAGGCCTGTGGAAGTGAGTGACATCATAGCACTGTAGTTCTGAGGGTTCTAGATGGATGCAACAATCTCCTGTTGCTTCTATGAAGGCCGTAATAGACGACATCACCAAACAGCTCCATAGTCACATACACAGCAAAGGAGAGATGTTGTTTACACCTAGTGATGTCAGTGGTATTGAGTGACATCACAGCACAGTGCTAAGGCTCCTGGGCCTGGACACAGCAGCGGCTGCAATATCTCAACGGAGAATACGTTTATATCTATGTGTGTGTGTGCGCGTATATATATATATATATATATATATATATATATATATATATATATATATATATATTTCTCCGCCGAAATCACTTTTAAACCCATTTCCACCTTTTTTTCCCTTCTCTTCCTCTTACTTTTTTTTCACGTTTTTTTACGTTTTTCTCCTTTTCGCCTCTTTTCTGGGCGTATTATTCTTCTTTTTCTTCTTTTTTTTCGTCTAATGCATACCCCATCAGTGCAGCAATGCTTATTCAATACCGCCAGCAGATGGAGACACTGGGGGATAATTTTCTAAGGATTTATACTGATTTTTCCTGTCTGAATTTGTCGCACAGAAAGTTGCAGGCCAAATATGTGTGACATTTCTGCGACTTTAGCTTCTAGAGCATTTTTACAACATTATACATAGGTGCTGAATACATAAAAAGCGACTGTTCAGCAACAGACAAGTCGCATCGGCTGAAAGTAGGCCAGAATGTCAGTCCATGTTGGAGCAGGTTTAGATACAGTCTAAAGCATAGATCTCAAAGTCTGTGCACAGAATTTAGCAAGGGCCTCGCACCTTCTGATGCATCAGGTAGGTGCACAATAGCATAGCCTAACCCTCTGTACTTTGGTCTATATTGATGCGGGACATAGACAGCCAGCTGATGACCAATCCATTAGTGCAATGGATGGCTGGAAGCATTTGTCTTTGCCTTTGCAATACCACAGAAGCAATGCATGGTCAATGTACAGCAATGACACACCTGTGTGAACAGCCAGGAGACCCCCCCCCCCCCCATGTTATGTTACATAGTTACATAGTTAGTACGGTCGAAAAAAGACATATGTCCATCAAGTTCAACCAGGGAATTAAGGGGTAGGGGTGTGGCGCGATATTGGGGAAGGATGAGATTTTATATTTCTTCATAAGCATTAATCTTATTTTGTCAATTAGGAACATTCAGGACCCACCCGCTATCAAGGCAGCTGCCTATCATGTCATGCCCTACCTGCACAGGTGTGCTGGCTACTCAAATGATCCAATTAAGGAGGCCATTTAGTCAGCAGCAGCAGAAGTCCTGTGCCTGGACGCTCCAACAGGGGCCAGACACAAGCAGAAGCAGAAGCAGCAGAAGCAGCAGCAGCACCACCTTTTGTTTTTTGGCTGCAGCAGCAGCAGCAAGGCCCACAGGGCTGGCTAGCTGGCTAGCCAGCAAGCAGGTAGCAATGAAAGTAGGAATCTTTCTTTTTAAACCCTGTAAGGGGGTGGTGCACTGTACCCGAAGATACTGCCATATCGGGTCAATGCATAGGGCGACGGAAGCAAGCTTCGAAATCGGCCCCCGTTCTCAAAAATCCATTTAATATATGGTCCCCAGATAGGGGACGTATCAGATATTAAACTGATAAGAACAGATACTACACTTGATCTTAGCCAAAAGGCCGAGAAGCGATAACCGTGAAAGGGGCGGGCCCAACAAGGTCCCCTTCATGGGCACTATCACTGCTTGCTGTCAGGGAGGCTGCCAGACAATTTTCCATGCACACTCTGGGCTGGGGGGCAGTCAACCACCAGTACACACAGCAGAACCTAAACCCATACCATTATTGCTAAGCAGCAAGACAGGGGCCCATTGCACTCCCACGGGGCCCTTTTAAATGCAATCCATAACCCGGATTTGCCAGGAACCCTTCTTACTCCTCCTACTTGCATGTGACACTGGGCTTAGGATCTGCATAGGAAACACACACACAAGCACACACCTACCTTTGTTGCCTGCAGATGCCTCCTTGGCTGTCCCCAAACGGTATCAAACCAACACCCACGGGAAGCTGTAAGCATAGAGGACATGCCTGCACCCCATTGGACTTACCTGTGTGGGTTAAATCCGGGTTATTTGACAACCTATGGCGGTGATGGTTCTGCTCAGGCAGAGCAGTGCTGATGCTCCTCATAAAGCTGTCGCTGCTGTGAAGGTTCTAGGTGACATCACAAATCCCTATGGTTACATACACAACAAAGCTGGGTTGTTGTTGTTTACACTCTGCAAGGCCTGTGGAAGTGAGTGACATCATAGCACTGTAGTTCTGAGGGTTCTAGATGGATGCAACAATCTCCTGTTGCTTCTATGAAGGCCGTAATAGACGACATCACCAAACAGCTCCATAGTCACATACACAGCAAAGGAGAGATGTTGTTTACACCTAGTGATGTCAGTGGTATTGAGTGACATCACAGCACAGTGCTAAGGCTCCTGGGCCTGGACACAGCAGCGGCTGCAATATCTCAACGGAGAATACGTTTATATCTATGTGTGTGTGTGCGCGTATATATATATATATATATATATATATATATATATATATATATATTTCTCCGCCGAAATCACTTTTAAACCCATTTCCACCTTTTTTTCCCTTCTCTTCCTCTTACTTTTTTTTCAAGTTTTTTTACGTTTTTCTCCTTTTCGCCTCTTTTCTGGGCGTATTATTCTTCTTTTTCTTCTTTTTTTTCGTCTAATGCATACCCCATCAGTGCAGCAATGCTTATTCAATACCGCCAGCAGATGGAGACACTGGGGGATAATTTTCTAAGGATTTATACTGATTTTTCCTGTCTGAATTTGTCGCACAGAAAGTTGCAGGCCAAATATGTGTGACATTTCTGCGACTTAGCTTCTAGAGCATTTTTACAACATTATACATAGGTGCTGAATACATAAAAAGCGACTGTTCAGCAACAGACAAGTCGCATCGGCTGAAAGTAGGCCAGAATGTCAGTCCATGTTGGAGCAGGTTTAGATACAGTCTAAAGCATAGATCTCAAAGTCTGTGCACAGAATTTAGCAAGGGCCTCGCACCTTCTGATGCATCAGGTAGGTGCACAATAGCATAGCCTAACCCTCTGTACTTTGGTCTATATTGATGCGGGACATAGACAGCCAGCTGATGACCAATCCATTAGTGCAATGGATGGCTGGAAGCATTTGTCTTTGCCTTTGCAATACCACAGAAGCAATGCATGGTCAATGTACAGCAATGACACACCTGTGTGAACAGCCAGGAGACCCCCCCCCCCCCATGTTATGTTACATAGTTACATAGTTAGTACGGTCGAAAAAAGACATATGTCCATCAAGTTCAACCAGGGAATTAAGGGGTAGGGGTGTGGCGCGATATTGGGGAAGGGATGAGATTTTATATTCTTCATAAGCATTAATCTTATTTTGTCAATTAGGAACATTCAGGACCCACCCGCTATCAAGGCAGCTGCCTATCATGTCATGCCCTACCTGCACAGGTGTGCTGGCTACTCAAATGATCCAATTAAGGAGGCCATTTAGTCAGCAGCAGCAGAAGTCCTGTGCCTGGACGCTCCAACAGGGGCCAGACACAAGCAGAAGCAGAAGCAGCAGAAGCAGCAGCAGCACCACCTTTTGTTTTTTGGCTGCAGCAGCAGCAGCAAGGCCCACAGGGCTGGCTAGCTGGCTAGCCAGCAAGCAGGTAGCAATGAAAGTAGGAATCTTTCTTTTTAACCCTGTAAGGGGGTGGTGCACTGTACCCGAAGATACTGCCATATCGGGTCAATGCATAGGGCGACGGAAGCAAGCTTCGAAATCGGCCCCCGTTCTCAAAAATCCATTTAATATATGGTCCCCAGATAGGGGACGTATCAGATATTAAACTGATAAGAACAGATACTACACTTGATCTTAGCCAAAAGGCCGAGAAGTGATAACCGTGAAAGGGGCGGGCCCAACAAGGTCCCCTTCATGGGCACTATCACTGCTTGCTGTCAGGGAGGCTGCCAGACAATTTTCCATGCACACTCTGGGCTGGGGGGCAGTCAACCACCAGTACACACAGCAGAACCTAAACCCATACCATTATTGCTAAGCAGCAAGACAGGGGCCCATTGCACTCCCACGGGGCCTTTTTAAATGCAATCCATAACCCGGATTTGCCAGGAACCCTTCTTACTCCTCCTACTTGCATGTGACACTGGGCTTAGGATCTGCATAGGAAACACACACACAAGCACACACCTACCTTTGTTGCCTGCAGATGCCTCCTTGGCTGTCCCCAAACGGTATCAAACCAACACCCACGGGAAGCTGTAAGCATAGAGGACATGCCTGCACCCCATTGGACTTACCTGTGTGGGTTAAATCCGGGTTATTTGACAACCTATGGCGGTGATGGTTCTGCTCAGGCAGAGCAGTGCTGATGCTCCTCATAAAGCTGTCGCTGCTGTGAAGGTTCTAGGTGACATCACAAATCCCTATGGTTACATACACAACAAAGCTGGGTTGTTGTTGTTTACACTCTGCAAGGCCTGTGGAAGTGAGTGACATCATAGCACTGTAGTTCTGAGGGTTCTAGATGGATGCAACAATCTCCTGTTGCTTCTATGAAGGCCGTAATAGACGACATCACCAAACAGCTCCATAGTCACATACACAGCAAAGGAGAGATGTTGTTTACACCTAGTGATGTCAGTGGTATTGAGTGACATCACAGCACAGTGCTAAGGCTCCTGGGCCTGGACACAGCAGCGGCTGCAATATCTCAACGGAGAATACGTTTATATCTATGTGTGTGTGTGCGCGTATATATATATATATATATATATATATATATATATTTTCTCCGCCGAAATCACTTTTAAACCCATTTCCACCTTTTTTTCCCTTCTCTTCCTCTTACTTTTTTTTCACGTTTTTTTACGTTTTTCTCCTTTTCGCCTCTTTTCTGGGCGTATTATTCTTCTTTTTCTTCTTTTTTTTCGTCTAATGCATACCCCATCAGTGCAGCAATGCTTATTCAATACCGCCAGCAGATGGAGACACTGGGGGATAATTTTCTAAGGATTTATACTGATTTTTCCTGTCTGAATTTGTCGCACAGAAAGTTGCAGGCCAAATATGTGTGACATTTCTGCGACTTTAGCTTCTAGAGCATTTTTACAACATTATACATAGGTGCTGAATACATAAAAAGCGACTGTTCAGCGACAGACAAGTCGCATCGGCTGAAAGTAGGCCAGAATGTCAGTCCATGTTGGAGCAGGTTTAGATACAGTCTAAAGCATAGATCTCAAAGTCTGTGCACAGAATTTAGCAAGGGCCTCGCACCTTCTGATGCATCAGGTAGGTGCACAATAGCATAGCCTAACCCTCTGTACTTTGGTCTATATTGATGCGGGACATAGACAGCCAGCTGATGACCAATCCATTAGTGCAATGGATGGCTGGAAGCATTTGTCTTTGCCTTTGCAATACCACAGAAGCAATGCATGGTCAATGTACAGCAATGACACACCTGTGTGAACAGCCAGGAGACCCCCCCCCCCCCATGTTATGTTACATAGTTACATAGTTAGTACGGTCGAAAAAAAGACATATGTCCATCAAGTTCAACCAGGGAATTAAGGGGTAGGGGTGTGGCGCGATATTGGGGAAGGGATGAGATTTTATATTTCTTCATAAGCATTAATCTTATTTTGTCAATTAGGAACATTCAGGACCCACCCGCTATCAAGGCAGCTGCCTATCAATGTCATGCCCTACCTGCACAGGTGTGCTGGCTACTCAAATGATCCAATTAAGGAGGCCATTTAGTCAGCAGCAGCAGAAGTCCTGTGCCTGGACGCTCCAACAGGGGCCAGACACAAGCAGAAGCAGAAGCAGCAGAAGCAGCAGCAGCACCACCTTTTGTTTTTTGGCTGCAGCAAGCAGCAGCAAGGCCCACAGGGCTGGCTAGCTGGCTAGCCAGCAAGCAGGTAGCAATGAAAGTAGGAATCTTTCTTTTTAACCC